>NC_134149.1:36060606-36363636 GCF_033958435.1 Carettochelys insculpta
ACATGTATGTGTATTGTCTTCAACTTTTGGTGCCCCATTAGCTGTCTCTGCTTCTTCAAATCCTTTTCCTTGCTCTTACTTTCCCTTATTCCCACTCCCTTACTTTCCCTTACTCCCATTCCCTTACTGCCCTATCTGCAGCTTTTTTCATGCCCAGTGTTTTGCCTTTATTCAGAAGGAATAAAAATTCATGAGAAGAGGACAAGTCTTAATTCCAAAGCAAATCTGAGAAACAAGAGAAAAGGTGTGAAGTTGCTAAAGTGGGCTAGAATCAGCCCTTGTGAAGTATGGTGATGGGCACTATAGGAAAACACTGGGCGCGTCTACACTAGGAACTAACTTTGAAGTTAGGCACTACTTCGAAGTAGCAGGAAGAGTGTCTACACACATTTTCCCTTACTTTTGAAGTAGGGAGCCCCACTTCGAAGTCTTTACTCCATTCTCAGGAATGGAATAGTGACCCTACTTTGAAGTTTAACTTCAAAGTAGAGACTCAACTTCTAAGTTGTGTGTAGAGACTCGACTTCTAAGTTGCTTACTTACTCTGTTGTGAAATTAGTGAGGATGGGTTATGATTATAACTGATAGATGCCCTAGGCAACTAACTTAATAGAGCGGATACTTGAGAGAATGACAATAATTGAAAAGAAACATGGAATTATTAATATTTAGAATTGCTGAGCCATAAACTATTACAACTACTGGTTACAATTATGACTGCTAAAACAAGCTGGAAAATATGGGACCCTGATGGAGCAGGCTGAATTTGGTAATTAAATGGAAAGTATAGCATCAGGAGGTAGATATGTCTTCATGAATATGCAAAAAGAAATCCCATGCGAAGTAATGTTTGATTTTGAATCTGAATAGTACTGGAGGTGAGAGATAATCTGTTGTATTGCTCATACAATCTAGTTAATTTATTCCCCAAGTGGGACCAAAAAGATAAGGAAAAAAAAACAGGTTTTTTACTTCATTAGAGAAAAGTTTGCGAGAAAACCAGTGCTGGTAAAGGGAATAAAATGGGGTAAATCAATGGAGAAAAAGGACAAAGAGAGAAATGAAGTATGTTCAAATATAAAATAATGGATGCTGTAGGATTATGCTTCCACTTTTGCAGTAAATATTATCTTAGCAAAGAGATCAGTTCAAATGAACAAGGTAGTACAAAAGGTAAGAAAGGCACATGGGAAGGTTTTGCATATCAAGACCAGGGTGAAAGGGGAAACAGTGGAAGTGATGAGGGATGGGAGAAAAATTGAGATTTACAAACATATGGCTTAATAGGGTAAGCTACTACAGGTTGGACCTCTCTCATCCAGCACCCTAGGAACCTGACCGGTGCCAGATGAGAGAATTTTCTGGACCACCAAAGGTCAATATTGTCTACCACATTACCAACACGACGACTGCTTAGTGGGCTCTGAGAAGATATTTAGAGGTAAATTACAGCATAGAACTGTGAGACCAGGAATGATGGTGATAAACAAAATGCATGGTATCATGGGAAACTTGGCTACACCAATGATAAGTGGTCATCTAGCCAAGCAAAATCATGCTGGATTGATTGGTGTTGCCAGATGACAGAGTCCCAGATAAGAAATGTTCAACCTAGTAGTAAGATATGTAAAAAGGAGGCACTGTGAGATGGATGGGGAAATTATATTAATGGAAAATACATGTATTCCTAAATTAATCAATTAATTGTTTTACTCCACAAGATGCTACAGATTTCAATTTTTATGATGGAAAGAAGTGTAATCCCTTTCCTCCCCTCCTTGGGTTACTAGGGAGCAGGCAGCACTCAGTTGTGTGTTGGTGCACCTGATAGTTTCGATATTAAAGGAGATCCTAAGTGTCCCAGTGGTGATACTGGAAAGTCGGAAATCCCCTTTCCACCCCTGATTTCTAAAGTTTTGTAAAATGGTGGTGCCTCCACCCGGCTGGCCCCTGTATACACTTAATGATGTGACTCTGGAAACCTTCAGGAAACTTGTTTCAGTATAATCTGGATTTAACTCCCAAACAGTATAAATAGTATATGTCTAACAGACCACATAAGAATCAACACACACCTTTACTTAACAATTTTAGAAGACAGGGTTGCAGACTAAACATGAATGAAATCTATTAACAATATGCACAGAAATAAATGAAACACAACTGACATGTACACTGCCCTCGGCTCTCCCACCCAAGAGCATACACTCTTTCATTATCAGATTTACAGTTTGCCAGAGTTCCATGCTTGCGGTGGCATGCATCTGTTGTTCACTAGCTTGCAGGCAGCTTGGTCAAGGTTCTGTGTGTCAATGCAGGCAAAGCACCAACTGAACAGGGCCTCTGACCTGGAGCTGGCCTCTGCAGCACTTAACACACACAGATCCATGGTCTCTCATCAGGGTCTCAGCAGGCTGCAGCTCCTCAAAGCAGTTCCTGGCTGGGAGAAAGCTTCACCCTAGCCTTGAAGCAGTCTGTTCAATCAGCATTCTCTCTCCATCAACAGGAGACCACCATCTTCTTTTTTCAGCCTGGCCAAAAAGCCCCTTCCTCTTCACAAAGCCTCATGGGAGTTGTAGTCTCTAGATACAGATTGCCCCACACAGCAACAGCTGCAGGCTCCCTCATACAGAGGGGCCTACAGAAGAAATCCTCAAGGAGATTAATATTATGCCTGCCAATGTTTAAGCAAATTCCAGAGCTGCTGGAATTATCTCAGAGCTCTAAGGAGTGTCAAAAGAAATGGGAGAGCGGATGGCAGACTTATTTTAGGAATGATTTTGAAGTGGAGGAGGTGCTAAGTGGCATCTTCGGGTTGCCACTTGCAAATAAGAAAGCGAGGAAATTCTAAGGAAATATATCTCTTCAGCTATGATTTACGAATGAAAAGAGAGAAGGATATGGGCGTGTCAGTCCTCAGATGTGCTAAATTTATATTCAGAACAACTGGGGGGAGAGTTACTTTGAGCTCTCAGTCTGTCCAGTCTCCTCATCCTGAGCCAGGCACGGGCCAAAACAGCCCTCACTATGACCTAGAGCAATATCAGAACTGCTCTAAGTTGACCTGACTGGAGCCAACCATTGTGGCAGCTTATGCTCTGGGGGGATACTGTGCTCCATCCATCCTTGGCATGCTCATCCCTGTCTATCCCCATTACTTGATGCATGCTCTGCATGGAGAGGAAGAGAGGGACTGTGGAGCACAGACCCAGCTATACCACCTCTGCACTATCCAAGAATTATTTTTTTTTGAGTAGAAATCCTCAGAGATGCCTTTCCAGAGAAGATTTCCAGCTGTTTTTTGCTGTTTAAACAACTGAAGCAGTTGAAATAGGGCTAAGGATTCAGCCCAAGAAGTTCAATAGAGAAAATCTATTTTTCCCAGAAACAAACAAACAGATGTTATGAATAATGTGATTCCTCCCATGATTATTTTCGTTGTGCTATCTGTTTCTAAAGTATCCATTTTCTGATCATGTGACTGAGAATGGTGCATGTAGTAAAAGTATTTCCTCATTGCCCTAATATTCCTGTGGAACTGAGTCATGACAGTTACTTTGCATTCACTGTCTCTATGCCAGTAAATATTTTGTTTATAAATTTCAGAACTTTGCTGGTCACTCCACTCTTGGTACTTGTACACACCAGACCAAGAAAAAAAAAGCTGTGGGGAATAGGTATTTAATCTGCATATACCACTCAATATATGTGAGAAGATTAAGAAGAGGGAGAAAATTTATTTTTCAAAAATAGAGCCATATGTGTACTGTTCTCCATTGGGGACAGTCGTGGGCAAGGTTCTCCTAAGTGTTGACACAGATGAAGCCCTTTTTCATGTGTACCTTCAGCATGTCCTTATATCACTTCACTGGCACCCAATGCTCCTCTGTCCTTTTTCTAACTCAGAAAACAGTCTGTTTTGAAGGTGCTGATCAGACATCTGAATGTGGTGACCAATCCAACAAAGTTGTTGATGAATGATAATGGCTTCAATGCTGGTCATGTTTGACTCTTCCAGGATGCTAGTGTTTGTGCGCCTATCCTCCCAAGAGATATTTAGGATTCTCCTGAGGTCTCATTGATGATATTGTTCAAGTGTCTTCAAATGTCGCTTGTATGTTGTCCAGATTTCACATGCATGAACTAATGGAACAACCAATGCATGGTATAAAAGGAGCTTTGTCTTGGGATAGATGTCCCAGTTCTTGAAGACCTTTTGTCTCAGACAGGGGACAGCAGAGCTTACGCAGCTCAGACGATGTGGGATTTGTGTATTAATGTTGACTGTAGTGGAAAGATGACTTCCAAGGTATGGGAAGTGCTCCACATTTTCCAACAGTTCTTCATTGACTTCAGTAGTGGAAAGTGTATGAGATAGTCATGTCAGTGAGGGTTGGTGTAGCACCTTCGTCTTTTTTATATTCAGTGTGAGGTCGAGATTCTTGTATGCTTCAGCAAGGGCCTTTAAGGTGGTGTAAGGAGCAGAGGGAGAACAGCAACAACCATATTGTCATCCACATAGTGGAGCTCCACGATCAAGGTCGTGGAGGTCTTTCTTTTAGCCTTCAGTCTCCTGGGAGTCAACAGCTTCTTGTTCATTCTATAGACAGTCTTCACACCATCTGGAAGCTTGCCATCAATGAGGTGAAGGGTCATGGCGATAAAGATGCAGAACAGTGATGGGAAATGCCTCAGCCTTGCTTCAGCTCCAGTTTTGACCTCAGAGGGGTTGCTTTGGGATCTGTTGTTGCTCAGTACTGTGGCAGTCATGTTATGAATCATCTCAAGATGCCAATGAATTTTTTGGAGCAGCTGATCTTTGTGAGGTTAGTCCACAGGGCACTATAATTGTCTGTGTTGAATGCTTTGGTTGGATGGATGAAACTAAAATATAAGGCTTGGTTTTGTTCATGATATTTTTCTTGCAGTTGCTGGGTAGTGATGATCTTATCCATTTTTCATCGGAATGCTCAGGAGCCACACTGGGATTCTGGAAGACTTTCTCCCTAGAGTGGCAGGAATCCATGTGTAAGGATTCAAGCTAAAATTTTTCCCTGCCTTTGCCAGGAGGGAGATGCCACAATAGTTTCCACTGCCCATCCTGTCACCAGTCTTGAAGAGACCAATGATTAATGTGTTTTGAAATCTCATGGCATGTGTTCTCTGTCCCAGATTTTGAGAATCAGGAGGTGGAGACGTTTGTGAAGCTCTGTCCCGCCTTCTTTGAAGACTTCAGCAGGGATTCTGTTGAGTCCAGTTATCTTGTGTCACTTCATCACTTTGATGGCAGCTTGAACCTCACTCAGGTTAGGAAGTGGTGTAAGATCATCTGTAGGTGGTTGCTAAGGAATTTGGTCAATAGATGCTTTGACCACTGTTGAGGGGCAGTTCAAGAGCTCATTATAATGCTCCCTGCAGTGAGAAGCAATGGCTTCATTGTTTCCAAGAGTTTGGTACCATCCTTTGATCTCAGGGGATTGATTCCATGGTTTCTCAGTCCATAAACAGTTTTGGTAGCACTGAAGAAACCTCTTATATTGTTGATGTCTGTGAGACGTTGGAGTTCTCATGCCTTCTCAGTCCACCCCGAGAGTCCTTGTTTTGCACTGGACTTCTGCCTTTGCATGCACTTCACTCTTCATTGTTCAGTTGATGTCACTTCCAGGCCCTAAATGCTTTCTCCCACATTCAAAGAAGTCATGCACAGGTGTCTTTCTCTGCTCCCATAACCATTCACAATTCACCCCACAACTTAACTTTAGGAGAGTGGTATGCAGAGGAAGATGCCTGTGCATGACTTCTTTGAATGTAGGGGGACTTTTATTACTGCAGCCACCGCAGAGTTCTCGGTGGATAGAAGGCTCAGGTCCAATGGCAATAGGATCCACAGTGACTGAGAGTCTCCTGTCCACTGCAGTCTTCATCCACCTTCACCACCTTTGTAGCATTATCCTTGCTATCCTCTGCCTATTCTTCTGTTGAAGGCTTTTAGGATCATTCTTCTGGACCCTCCCCCCTTGATCTTGCCACAATGGGTGAACCTGCTGGGAGTACAGAACTCCTTATGGCATCACTCTTGAGTTCTGCTTTAGCCTTGGCATGTGCTTCACTCTTTGTTGTGCAGTAGATGTCACTTTGCCAGGCCCTAAATGCTTTCCTTTTTGCCTTAACCAGGTATTCAATATCCACATTATTCTTGTCAAACCAGTCCTGATGCTTCCTGGACTGGTAGCCAATGGTTTCTCTACAAGCTCAAATGATGGCATTTTTCAATTGACATCAGGGTGTATTGTTGGCAGTTTCCTTTGGAATGCTATCTGGTAGTCACTTCATCTGACTGGATCCTTCAAGCCTTGTATATTTCTCTTTCATTGGACGTTTCCCCTGACGTCTGTGTTTGGTGACAAGCATAATTACCATTGCATAAGATGGTGATTGGTCCAGCAGTCATCAGCACTAGTCATTGCACATGTGAGAAGGACATCACACTGATCCTAACCGCAGATGATGACATAGTCTATGAGGTGCCAGTGGTTGGTTCAAGGATGTTGTCATGACGTATTAAATTTGTTTTTCTTATGGAAATGTGTGTTGGTGATGACAAGCTTGTGTTCCACGCATTTCAGAAAGAGGAGTGTTCCATTGAAGTTGATGTTGCCAACTCCTTCTTTCCCAACGATAGTCTGCCAGAGGTCTACCTCTCTTCCGACCCTGGCATTTAAATCCCCCAAGAGAATAATCTTATCTTCTTTCAGGACTGTGTCCAGTTGGATGTAGAGCTCCTCCTTTATGTCATCTTTGGCATCTAGAGTTGGTGCATAAGCACTGAGGACAGTCGCTTGTTGAATTTTGGCAAGCTTCAAGTGGAGAGTCATGAGACGCTCATTGATGCAGATTTCAGAGGGGGTGTGTATTAGTTTATTTTTGATGGCAAATTCTACTCCATGAATTAGTTTTTCTTCTTGTGGAGTTCTTTTCCAGAAAAATGTGTACCCTCCACTTTCTTCTCTTAGCTGTCTTTCTTCTGGTCTACACATTTCTGCCACGGCAGTTATATCAATGTTGAATTGTTGCTGCTCACAGGTGATAATTGCTGTGCATTTTTGGGGTATCTTATTGTGTGCGTTGTCCATTAGAGTCCAAATATTCCATGTCTCAAAATTTACTGTTCAATTTCGACCACATAGAGTTGAACCCACTGGGCATGGCTATCTGGTCAGAGGCTCTGAGATGGATTATATTTAGGGCACTTTTTCTAGCCCCCTCTCCATTTGTGGTGAGCAGAGCAGATTCTAATAGGGCTGCTCAATCATGGATGCAACAGCTGGACTTTTAGGATCTTCCTTCTGCTGAACCCCCCTTAATCTTGCTGCCATGGGTGAACCTGCTGGGAGTACGAGACTCCCTATGGCATTGCTCTCGAGATCATTGAAACACACAAGCCCACTTACCATGACAAGGTGATGATCTGGAGTGTAAGCCTCATCAGCTACACTTTATATATTTAGGAGGGTGACTTAAACAGGTGTTTCTCATAGACAGGCCTTCTTCATATTAGTCATTAAGCTGCCTAAGAAATCCTAGTTTCTTACATGAAAAGAATATAAATTGTGCGAGTTTAGTGCTCATGCGAGATGATGTTAGCCCTATAGATGCAACGCCTCTATTTTTCCACAGAACAAGTAGATTAGAGGGAGCCATACTAATGCCCAGTAGTGATTGGTGCCTCAGCAATGATATTAGGGTGTATCTCTAGAAGAGAATGATTAGTGGTACCTCTTTGGGATCCTGAGACTGTTAACAAGTTTGCTAACTGAGTGCCATTTATGGTGTTTGGTCTTGAGAACGTCCACTGTGAACTGGAACATTGTCACTGGGCTCATTTCCCTAGTATCTAATTGGGTAGGGAACATCTCTCATAACAGGGATGGGGTCAAACAAGTATCCTAATGATGAAATGCTTGTTCACCACAATACCAATCCCTGCTTTCAGTTCCTGCTTTTTCACCACTCTGTTCTCTCTAGGTCCAAGAAAATATTGCTAATATTCAAGATTTTTATGCATGCTACAGTAAGTGACTTCATAATAATTCAGTTTATAACGATTTCTGGCAAGATACAAAGGCAGTTTCCTATCAGCTTCACAACATACTATCCTTAAGTAATCCTCTGCACACATCCACACAAATTTTTAACAAGGGAAAATTGTTTTAAAGCATACGTGACTCCAGGTTCACAGAGAAACCTCTGTGCAGCTGGAATGCTGAACAGAGTATCAGACCACAGCCTGTGCTGATTTATAATGAGTAATTATCTAATGAAGATGGTATTAGGTATGCATGAGAATTCTCATTGGAAGATCTGCAATTTTAAGAAAATATTGTAGATCAAATGATAATGACTCATTTGTATTCTCTCAGTTCCATAGCCTCTATTGCGCTCTGCAAAGCAACTACAGAAATGGGCTGCAAATACACATCATTTTTTTATGAGATGAGGAAACGCTCAATGATCCCTAAATGGTGCCAATAATCTTATTCTGGTACAGAAACTCTGCATTGTTGCAGCTTTATCTTTGTCTATACACCCTTGCACACAGAATCAGAGAAGGAAGATATTGCCTATGTAGAACAGACAACACAAATTTTATGTAGAGTAATAAAAATCGTTTTGTGCCTATCAATGCAGTGTAATTTAAAATAAATAGTACTTCACTTTTATAACCATATGCCGAAGTTGATCCATATGTGTAATATTTGACTGACTATAGTCACAATAGTGCTGTAATATTTGCAATCCCTTGAGCTGCAGAAAATTCTTTTATATGTTTAACTTCAACAATCCTGAATTAAGATCATATGGGTAGACATTAAGGGTAGTTTGACACTGTGATACTTCATTTTTATAATAATTACATAGGTAGAGCATGAGTACCACAGTGCAGGTTAAACCTCTCTAGTCTGTCACCCTTGGGACCACCAGTGCTAAACAGAGAATTTGCCAAACCATGAGAGGTCAATATTGTCTAACAGCTTTACTGGCACTTCTATTGCGGGGTAAATTAGAGCTAAATAATAGCACAAATAGTGAGAGCCAGGACTGGTGACTGTAAACAAACTTTATGGGACTGCAGGAAACTTGGCCACACCCATGGTAAGTGGATATCCAGCCAGCTAAAATCGTACCAGACCATAGATGTTGCCAGACCCAGAGACTGCTGGACTAGAGAAGTTCAACCAGTACTCTGAGTTGTGAAACACAACTGCCTTGACTTGCAGGGACTTGCATGATTGGTTTATTCTGTTTTTGATCTTCAAGGATTTCCATCTCTCCAGATTTCCAATATAGGTTCACTAGAAACTGAAAGATAAATTCAAAGCAAATCTCAGTCAAACCACTGACCTGCAGCTAGGCTTTTCTGACTCTTTCAAATCTGAGGTTTTGCACACATTGGCTATCAAACAGTAAAATAAATTAGTGCAGAGTTGTTTGAAAGTGGGCCTACATCTGCTCAAAAGGTTCGCTAACATTTCATCAGACAGATATTGAGTTGGTAACAAAACCTGAAACAAAGCAAGTTTCTTGCCTTTGGGGTTTTGTAATTAAAGATTCACAGAGCAGTTCTGGGAAATGGTAATTGGACATGAGCAATCTTGCGTTATAACTTTGTTACATTTTAGAAGCATAAATGTTTGTTAATTAAATCAAAATTTGCCAAAACACACACATACACACTCCCACATGCATGCATGCACATGCACGCGCACACACACACACACTTGTTTTCATTACATATGGAAGAAATATACTATAAAAATCATTTAGTGGATTCTGGTGTGATGCCTAATTTGCAGGTGAACAGCAACTATTAATTAGAAATGTTATAGTTATGGATATAATACTTTCCATTGCCTCTTAAGGGTTGTTCATATGAATTTTACCTAGTTTCTTTTTCATTATACAAAAGAAGCTTATCTGTTCTAAGTTAGAAATATACTGTAGGGTTTTACTGTGGGATAATAAAGTGCAGCATCAAATATATCAGAAGAGTAGTGTCTGTATAGTTTATTTTCTATCAACACTGACCAGCCTGGAAATAACCTCTTTTTTTGTTTGTCTGTTTGTTTACTGTAAGTGTTAATCCTTTGGGGCCTAGTCAAAAGCCCCTTGAAGTCAATGGGACTTATCAAAATGTCTGCAATGGATTTTGGAACAGTCCCTTAGTTCACCTCTACACTACAATTAAACACCTGCAGCTAGCTTGAGCTAACTGACCCAGGGTATATGGCCTATAATTGCTTGACCCCAAACTTGAATAGCTACACAGAAACGTTATAGAAGTTCAGCCCACAGCCAAGTGTCAGCTGCCATGGTGTATTTAACAGTGATAAGAAACAGAATAGAACAGAATTTGTCTGTAGGAGAAGATTTATTCTTAATTGATTCTTAATTTATTGCCTGGCTTTTAATATGATGTCCTTTGTCTTGGTAGCATCTTGTTTTGTGATTAGATTGAGACTAATGAATATTGATGAGCCATTAATTCATATGGTCATCTATGCTCTACTTCACTATTGATGATTTGCAGACTGCCGACTGATAATTTTGAATAACAATTATGTTCCTAAGAAAGCATCACATAAGTTATATTTTGGAAATTAATAATAATATTTTACTTGAATTAATAGACTTTTGTCTCCCCAAGTATGGTACATGCTAATTCCAACAATACATATACACAGTAAATCAGTTATTATGACAGCTTGTTATTTTACGGTCTATTGCTATAGAAAAAAATACTTCATTCAGGGTCATTCTGGTAATATATATTTGATGAGAGTGCATCCATTGTTATAGAATAATAGTGTAGGTAAGATGGGGTAAGGAATGTTCTATGAACACAGATTCTCACTGGGAGCAATTAAATGCTCTGTTTGTACAGCAGAGTATTCAAAATATGGGCATTTTTATAGGTTTTTGGAATAATTTATTGACTTCACACAGAAAAATACGTTATGGGAAAGTCATGGATCCATCTTTAAGTCACCAAAGAAAATATTTTTTTTAATGTAGGCTTACATTCTATTCCCAGCTCAGCTAGTTGTGCATAAGTATCGGAGAGCATATTGCTTAAGATTCTATTCTTTTCTGAGACCCCCACAATACTAGACACAGTTCAATGTTAAAGCTCTTTAGACTGCATTCTCAATCCCTTCTATGATGCTCTTGTGCTCGTGGCATAGAGTGATTGGATCACATTCTGAGTAGGATAGAGAATTCGTATCCTGGTTTTTCATGCTTTGCTCATCACCATAGCATCTGACACCTACCAACCGTTATATAATTCTAGCACCACCAGCAGTATAAAAAGCCAAGGACACCGAAGAGCAAATATTTTCCATTTTAGGACTAGTCCAACTGCAGTTCATTAAAGGGACCAGGACGTAGTAGTGAGCATGTACCTCACAGAGACATTGCATATACTGTCAAAGTCTATGTCTTCACTAGGGAAAGTAAATTGATTGCAGATATGGAATTCTAGCTATGGCAATTGCATAGCTAGACTCGACCTATATGCCCTTGGCTTACATGGCTGCCTCTACTGAACAAGGTTGATGGGAGCTTTTCTCCCATTGACCACCCTTACTCCTCATGGCTACATCTACACTGGCCAAAAACTTTGAAATTGCCATGCAAATGGACATTTTGAAGTTTACTAATGAAGTGCTGAAATACATATTCAGCACCTCATTAGCATGCGGGCAGCCGCAGCACTTCGAAATTGACGTGGCTCACCACCGCGCAGCTCATCCAGACGGGGCTCCTTTTCAAAAGGACCCCGGCTACTTCGAAGTCCCCTTATTCCTATGAGCAGATGGGAATAAGGGGACTTCGAAATAGGCAGGGTCCTTTCGAAAAGGAGCTGAATCTGGACGAGCCGCACAGTGATGAGTCGCATCAATTTCGAAGTGCTGCGGCTGCCCGCATGCTAATGAGGTGCTGAATATGTATTTCAGCGCTTCATTAGTAAACTTCGAAATGGCCATTCACATGGCCATTTCGAAGTTTTTGACTATTGTAGACATGGCCCATGCCTTGCGAGGAGTATAGGGGTTGAATGAGACCCCTGAGAGGTTGATTTCATGCATCCCTACTAGATTTGTGAAAGTGAAACCTGGAAGATCGAATCTGAGTGGGTTGATCTTCCAGATGAGTGTAGTCATAGCCACAGGGTCTCTAGGAGTGGCTCCCAGTGTGCAAGAGCTTTCTCATCCCCTCCAAACCATAATTTAGGCAAAATAGAATATGTTTATTGTGAGAACTGCTCTATCCATGTGTATCTTAGTCAGTGTTACTGCATTGTAGCTTCATTCTGCCAGAACATCATAAGGCCTCACAGTATTTCCTTTTTATATCAAGATGTCTTACATTCTTATAATAATTTTATTTTCAATAAGCATTGCCCACTTGGGGAAAATGCATCTGTGTGAATAAGTGTCAGATTTGCACTGTATGATGGTATATAACTACTGGCAGAACACTATTGCTTTAATAAACATCATGGATGGTTGAACTTGGTACAGCTTTTTTTTCTTACAGACTTTTGTAAGACAAAGGTGTTTCTAATGCCTCTTCTTTGTTACAAAATTTGGTTTTATTTGGCCTTTCATTTCACATTCATTTCAGCAATGAGCAAGGGTACAAAACAGCCCCACAATAAGGAAGAATTAATCCTTTATTACATTAAATGTTAAAAGAACATAAAGGTTGCAAAGTTAAGTAGTCAAAAGAGCAGAAAGCCAGATTTCAGATGTTCTGTGCATGCTTTGTTTTGCTTCATATGCACATATACATGATGGTACTGTCTTAAGCTGCACATTGGTTTTTCCCACAGGTTCCCTGCCTCATTCAGTGCAGGAGATGGATGATGGTAATTGAATGAAGAGCTATTCAATATTTGTTTAATTCTCTTCTCCAATATATAACTTATTTACTGAGGTTTTGCTCTGCATTGAGTACTGTTAATTTCCCCATAGATATGTCTATGGTGCTTATGACGATAACTTGAGTGCTTTGCAAAGATTAATTTATTTTCATACCTCTCTGTGAAGTGAGGTTATAATCCACATTTTAAGATGGGGATCTAGACACAGAAAGATTAAGGTCAAAGGCTATGTTTACATGGGCAGCTTCTGTCGACAGAGAAACCTCAGCAGTACCTCTGTTTACAGCTTGCATCTACACATAAAAGAGGCTTGAAAAAACAATCCAATGTGTTGACAGACAGCAGCCAGACTGTCCTGTCCTCTCTCAACAGAACAGCTGACTTGAAGCTCTGCAAAGAGGGCTGCCTGGGGAACTGGAAGCCCTCTCTGTTGACAGGAGTGTCTACACAGGCACTCTGTTCACAAAACACTGTCAACAGAGGCATTATACCTGATGGGAGAGAGGTATAATGCTGTCAGCTGAAAGCTGGCATTCATCAACAAACTCTCAACAGAGCGCTTTAACCATGTAGACACTCTACACGTTTTGTCGACACTCCAGTTTTGTCCACAGAAGCTGTCCATATAGATGTAGCCAAAGTGTCCATGAATTTTGGGTGTTCAATGAGAGAGACAAGGGGCTGATTTTACATAGTACTTGATATTATCATAGAATCATAGAACACTACGACCGGAAAGGGCCTTGAGAGGCCATCGAGTCCAGTCCCCTGCCCCAACGGCAGGATCGACCACTATCTACACCATCCCTGATAGACATCTATCTAATCTGTTCTTAAATATCTCCAGCGAGGGAGATTCCACAACCTCCCTTGGCAACTTATTCCAGTACTTGACCACCCTGACAGTTAGGAACTTTTTCCTAATGTCCAACCTAAACTTCCCTAGCTGCAGCTTAAGTCCATTGCCTCTTGTTCTCTCCTCAGAGGCCAAGAAGAACAAGTTTTCTCCCTCCTCCTTATGACACCCTTTAAGATATCTGAAAACCGCTATCATGTCCCCCCTCAATCTTCTCTTTTCCAAGCTAAACAAGCCCAATTCTTTCAGCCTTTCTTCATAAGTCATGTTCTCCAGAACTTTTATCATTCTAGTTGCTCTTCTCTGGACCTTCTCTAATTTCTCCACATCTTTCTTGAATTGGGGTGCCCAGAACTGGACACAATATTCCAGCTGAGGCCTAACCAGCGCAGAGTAGAGCGGAAGAATGATTTCTCGTGTCTTGTTCACAACACACCTGCTAATGCATCCCAGAATCATGTTTGCTTCTTTTGCAACAGCATCACACTGTTGACTCATATTTAACTTGTGATCTACTAGAACCCCTAGATCCCTTTCTGCTGTACTCCTTCCTAGACAGTCTTTTCCCATTTTGTATGTGTGAAACAGATTATTCCTTCCTAAGTGCAGCACCTTACATTTATCTTTATTAAACTTCGTCCTGTTTACTTCAGACCATTTCTCCAATTTATCTAGATCATTCTGAATTATGACCCTAGCCTCCAAGGTAGTTGCAACCCCTCCCAGCTTGGTATCATCTGCAAACTTAATAAGCGTACTTTCTATGCCAATATCCAAATCATTAGTAAAGATATTGAACAGAACTGGTCCCAAAACAGACCCCTGCGGAACCCCACTTGTTATGCTTTTCCAGCAGGATTGAGCACCATTAACAACTACTCTCTGGGTACGATTAGCCAGCCAGTTATGCACCCACCTTATTGCAGCCACATTTAAGTTGGACTTGCCTAGTTTGTCGATAAGAATATTATGCGAGACCGTATCAAATGCTTTACTAAAGTCTAGGTATACCACATCCACTGCTTCTCCCTTATCTACGAGTCTTGTTATCGTGTCAAAAAAAGCTATCAGATTGGTTTGACGTGATTTGTTTTTTACAAAACCATGCTGGCTGTTCCCTATCACTTGACTGCCTTCCAGGTGCTTGCAGATGACTTCCTTAACTACCTGCTCCATTACCTTTCCTGGCACAGAAGTTAAGCTGACTGGCCTGTAATTTCCTGGGTTGTTCTTGTTCCCCTTTTTGTAGATGGGCAAAATTAGTCTATTACATATTTTAGAGAGTTCATTTGTTTGTCTGTTTGTTTGATCCTCCTAAACAGTAATAGATAGCCCACTAAATTCAGTATACAGCTTCTTATTATCATAACTTAAAGCCATGTAAGTGTTTGGTTGTGCAAGACAAATGGAATGTGCCTGGAATGGGATGGGTTCTCATAAACCAAACAGAAAGCAGACAGATTGACCAAATCAAGTACAGTCCTCAAAACTGATGTAACTGAATGAAAGTTGAAAGAGACTGAACTAAGATGATTCCATGAAACAGAGAAAATGTAGAAATTTGGAGTATTGTCCTGCTTTGGGAAAGCTAAATCAATGCTTAAGGTTTGAACACTAGAAGAAAATGGTATTAGAAACCAAACTGACTATAGTCCTTTTTTAACAAACATAGGCTGTGGCCACACTACCCCCTTCTTTCAGAGGGGGCATTCTAATGAGCCACTTCAGCAGATGCTAATGCGGCACTGTCATGAACACGCAGCACCTCATTAGCATAATGGCAGCTGCACATGCTTCAAAAGTGTCGGTTTCAAAACACATGCTGCTTGTGGAGATGGGGGCCTTTCAAAACTATCCCCCTGATTTCAGAAGCCCCTTTGTCCCAAGACCAAATGGGAAAAAGGGGCTTTCAAAATCAGAGGGTCATTTAGATAGGCCCCCAGCTTCACGGGCAGTGTGTGTTTTGAAACCAACATTTTAGAAGCGCATGCGGTGCGCTTATGCTAACCAGATGCTGTGTGTTCATGGCAACACCTCATTAGCGTCTGCCAAAGTGGATCATTAAAATGCCCCCTCCGAAAGGAGGGGGTAGCGTGGCCACAGCCATAGTGAATAATAAGAGTTTATAGGAATGAAGGAAAAATACACTTAATGGAATTCCCATTTAAAAATACTGTAATTAAAACTAAATGGACAAATGTTAACAAGATCTTCTTAACAAAATCTGAAATAAAAATTAACTTAATTAAAATAACACTAATTTTTTGAAAAAGGCAAACATTTAAATAAAGCATGTACATTTTCCCTTTATTTAAAGAAAAAGGAAAAAAGAAAAAAAAAATTAATTGAGTTAAGGACCCCAGAAGGCTAGGTGATCTGCTAGTACTTTATGCATTCAATGCTTAGGTACCATTGACTTCAGCTGCATTAGTAAGTGCTCAGGGCTTCTGGAAAGCAGACACCAGAAGCATAATTTGGGTGCTTAGAAAATGAGGAATGTACAACCTGAAGAAAGTTTGGGTTAAGTCAGTTGACTAGAATTTCATAGGTATAGCAGTGGGATGGAGGCAGAGCTATAGAATCTGTTTGTATAGGGCAGCATGCAACTACATTATCAATGAAACAGCTTTACTGTGAGGGATTGTGAATGCACATTATATATGCAGACAGGAGGTATGAAGAGTTAGAGCATTCTCAGTGCAGATGACCTCCTTGGAGGCTACCTAGACAGTTGGCGGAGTCTCTATCCCAAGAGATTTTTAAGTCCTGGCTTGAGAAAACCCTGACTGACATGATTTAGTTGGGCTTCATCCTGCTTTGAGCAGGGAGTTGGACTTGATGACTTCCTGAGATCTCTTCCAACCCTACGATTCTATGATTTAGGTGCCATTCTCTCCTAAGCATGTGTGAGCTGTTATTTTTCAGTAGTTTATAACATACCTGTGTTAGCCGATGGTCAGGTGAGATACGACCTATGCCCTTATTTTCATCTGAGTCTTTAACTTCTAGGACAGACAGCCCCTTCGCAGTGGGCAGCCAGGGCAGGCTGACGGATGCCCCAGGGTCCTAACACCTGTGTCTTCAACTGCTAGGTCGGAGTCCCTTCGCAGCAGGCAGCCAAGAAGGCTCACGGGTGCCCCACAGGTTGTACTGAGAGCCCCTACACCCATGTCTTTAACTGCTAGGATGAAGTCCCTTCGCAGTGGGCAGCCAGGGAGGCTGACAGGTGACCCAAGAGTCTGCTCCATAGAGGCAGCACGACTCAGTGCTCAGCTCTCAATATGCCCCACCAGTGACCAGGCTATTACAGCTGAAAAGCGGCTGGGTTCTTTGTTTTGTGTTAGGTTTGCACAGTAACAGGAAGAGTCAGGTTACCACTTAACCAATTACTTGTTTATTTAACTAAAAGAGTTAAGCTAGTATGGTTACAAAATTACAATATATATATATACTTTGTTGCAAACTTACAAGATTTATACTTTGTTACAAAGATTACAAGGTTTACACTCTGTTCTTTAGTTGTCAATAGCTAGCATGTAACAATTCATAGATGTATTATTGAATGTGCACAAAGAAAACAAAAGAAAAGCAATACACTTCACAGGTCTTATTCTCACCCCTACATTACCAACGTGGTGTGGCCAGCGTTTCACTCAATCCCTCAGGAAGAAGCTATAGATAACAAGGACCTTGGGAGGCAATGACCCTCCTGACCAGCAGGTAGGGGTAATTGAAGCTCAGTTAGGGGGTCTGCCAGGCCCTTCTTTATACCCATTGGGTCACGTATGCTTCTTCCTTATTTAAAAGAGTGCCAATTGAATTAACTCATCTTAGACACTGGTTCTCACAAGGCTGGTTCACACCTGTGGGGTGGAGACAATTTTTGGGACATTCTTTCTTTATGGGCCGGAGATTTTTCCTCCATCTGTGATGTTTGTGTAGGCAAATCAACCGATGGTAATTAACCAAGGGCAGTCCGAGGCTCAGCTGTTTATTAGCCCATTGTCTCTTGCTCCAGAGCATTCAAAAAACTGTGGCTGAGATAAGCACATCTGTGCTCTTGGGGATTCCAGGGCTGAGCTGTTTCTTTTAACCCTTTGGTGCTCTGAAGCACCCAGGAGAGACAAGATGGAGTAGAGAAGAAATGGGGGTTTCTGTCTGGCTACATTTGGGAAAGGGCACCTCCCTTGCATCAACATGGATATCCTAGAAGTTCTGAAATAATTGGGTTCCACATGTAAAACAAATGTTGTTTATAATATATTTTTACTGGATCTTGTTCCAAGTAATGTCTGACCCATTTAATTTTTTTTTAAGTGAGCCTGTGACTGAAACCCATTATGGGGATTTCATCACTGATATGTTGGTTAGGCACTGATATGAGTCATCAGGCTGCCTTAAGTGTATTTGTCACTCCCTTTTCTTAGTATATTTACTTGGTGGGAGCTTCATAGTATAAAAAGCGGCACGTAGTGTTAAACTTGACAGTAAATACCATCAACCACAATGTTGTGTTTTGTTTTAATGCTATTGAAAGAAATAATGGAATACAAGCAGCTGGCTATTCAGTCAGAAATGTCTCTGTATATAAATAAGCTCCATCAAACTGCACCTTTTTCAAGTGAATTCTTTTTTTCTTTTTTTTTAACTTTTCTATATTTCCTCTGTTAAAGACTTGACAGATTTTATTACCAAAATGGAAATGTTTTTAGCAAAATAAATAAATTGTAACAAAAATCATTAAGCACAGTGTTACATTTCTAGGGGAAGTCAATGGAAGAATTTGTATTATGATTGCGTAAAATATGTAGTTTGGCTTCCTTTTCATTTTCTTCATTGCTTATTGAAAATCTGCTTTGGAAGTAAAAATTATAGAACTTCTGCAGGTGCTGCTGTAATAAGAGGGTGGAAAGGGCATTCTGTTCAAATCCTCTCTCTGTGCATAACTATATAGATAAGTATAAGACTATATAAGACTATATAGATAAGTAATACCTCTGTAAGTTTTGGCCAAGTGTGGCCACAGCCAATGTGTCTCTTTGTTTATACAAGAAGATAATTTTGCAAAAAAGCTTTCTAAAGCCAGGATCTAGAAATACATTCTCCAGACAGTTTAGAGCTTGAAACTTTGGAGAATGGATGTGCTTTGTCAAGCTGCTTAAAATTTGTCAAGGACACATCCTGATAGTGAGTAACAATGGTACAACTGCTCCTCCAGGGAGTGCATTGATGAAAATTTTGGTCAGGGTGCCTGACAGAATTACCAGACACTGGCAGAGGGCTGGGGGCATGGCTCCAGGCCCCCAGAATGGTGAGACCTCAGGCAGAAGGAGCAGGGATGGAGCCTGACCTCCCAGCTGTCACCCTGCCAGCCCTTCAGTACTACCTGGTGCCCCAGAGATCTGGCTGCCATCACTGTTGTAGTACCAGCACTGCGGTCCCTTTTGAATGTGTGGGCACTGGAACAGTTGCCTCCTTTGCTCCCACTGTTGGCTGTCTTGCTTTTGAATCATACCTCTTGCTCCCTAATCTCCACGGGTGCATCTACACTAGGAACTAACTTGGAAGTTAACTTCGAAGTTAGGCACTACATTGAAGTAGCCAGCAGAGAGTCTACACACATTTTCCCTTACTTCGAAGTAAGGGGATCCCAACTTTGAAGTCCTTACTCCATTCCTGGGAATGGAGTAATGCTCTGCTTCGAAGTTTAACTTCAAAGTAGGGTGTACATAGACACTCTGTTTCCAAGTTATTTTTGTAGTGTAGACACAGCCTAACAGACCTGCTCAGAAAAGTGGGCAGAATCCGTGGTAGAGATAGCAGCTGCCTTAAGCAACATGCCTCCTTTTGCAAAGGCATAGTTTAGCCATTAACAAAGTTATGCAGAGGCCCCATTAAATCTCTCTTACGTATGACTCTTCTCTGTCATGTTACAGGCAGGAATGAAGCAGTGGAACATAACTACTGTATATACCCAGGCTCAGAGAGGAGTTGCATGGGAGTAAAAATTCCAGTGGTGGTGAAGTCACTCATATATTTGTTGGATCAGGCCTAACTTTTTACACATTTGTTTTATAAGTTCTTAGTGATCACTGCCTAACAAAGCTTTTCATTCAGCATCATGGGGTTTAAAAAATTTGTACACTTAGGCTGTGGCTATGTTGCAGACCTATTTCAGAACATCTGTTTCAAAATACCTTATTTCGAAATACCACAACCACACACAAAATGCATTTTGAAGTAGCACCCAGCCATTTCAAAATAGTATTTGTGAATCCATAATGCTATTTTGAAATGGTGCCATGAGAGCCCATCCTGGCTTATTTCAAAACAGTGCTATTCCGTGTCTCGAGACCACCTATTTGGAAATATCAGTTTAGAAATAGGCATTATTCCTCTCACCTATCAATTTCAGAATAACAGACCTGCTATTTTGAAACGATTTTGAAATAGCTTGTGTAGTCTAGAGGACCGCTCAGTTATTTTGAAATAATTGCTGTTGTTTTGGAATAACTAGGTAGTGTAGCTGTAGCCTTACTGAAAATGGTCATGAAAATGCATTCAATAAATCTGCTATTTTAGAGCATATGCTTCATTGTTTGTTTGTTTCTTTCTTTTTTTTTTCAATCTCTTTTTTTGGGAAAAAGCTTCAGAATCCTGTAACACATTTATTTTTGTTATGTGTTTCGATGATCAAAGTGTCTAGTCTTTGAAATAAGACTACAGACATTAGACTCCATTTTCACTAGTGACTTCAACAGCCTTAAAAAGGCAATACTCCAGAGGGAACTGAGAGTCTAACATCTCCCTGGCCTCATACAGACAACATAACAAATGCTTTTGAAAAAAACAAGCAACTCCCATGAATTTTAGTCCAATTTTTCTTCTCTGGGGAAAACTGCTCAGAGGAAAAAAGTTCACTCCTGAAAATGAATTAGCATAACTGAATTTAACTTACATTCAAAGCAACCCTTGTTCTGTATAAAATCCAAACATATCTCCTTTCTACTAATCGAACTAATGCCTGACGTAGTTGTAAACGAGGTTAGATTAGATACTGTTACTAGGCAGACTAGGCTCCTGCTATTATCTGGCCTGAATCAGTCATCCTTGACTTGAGTTTCAAAGCAGAGGGAATTGTTAAGCAGCTGTCTGAGTGCAGTGATTCTCAGTTTGTTTGGTTTTTTTTTGTTTTTTTTTGCCTCATCACTTTTACACTAGTGAGCCACTCATGTATACAGTTGTTTTCCCATTCTCCCTACCATGGTGTCACAAAATGCTAGGAAATGTTTAAGGTGCCACAAATTCCTCCCTCAGCTGATTTCCCCTAATAAATACTTCAGATTCCCTGCACTTTTCACAGTGCTGGACTTTAAAAAAGCTGTTTTCAAAGTGCTTAACAAAATATTTGTTGCTCCAAACTGTATTTGTCCTTCCCACACTATGTCTTACTCTGTTTGCTGGAGAGGTGGTATTTTATCATCACCCCACTTTTGACTTTTTAATGCATTTCTTAATCCTCCTTTTCCTGGTGCTGTTTCCATTTCATCTGCTCCATTTGCTTAATTCGCCCTGTGTGTGACCTTCCAATTTCCACCCATTGTCTTTCTCTTCCCCTATCCTCCCTGTACTTTCCCATCTCCTTATTCTCCCTCATCTTCTCTTTCTCTCCCTGTTTTGTTCCCTCCAGGCAACAGAGGTGCCACTAATCCTTTTCTCCCATCTACTAGTTGTCAATCCTTGTTGCCTGTCAGCCACCATCCCCGTCCCATTGCAGGCTGCTTTAATGTGAAGAGCTCTGGGTGCACATGATCTTACCTCTTGTTAGTGACTAAATCGAAACACTTGTTAATATTTTTAAACCATGCTTAGGGAGACAGGGGTGATTGCCGTTAAATATATAAAACAGGAGAAAGTGATGGAGTCATGGGCAGCTCTTGAAAACAAAAGTACAAATAAAACATGTTTATGGTTTGGGTACAGTGGACATGCGAGAGAGGCTGATTAATAATACATTTATTTTCAGTGCTTCACTTGCATGGTGCTTCATATTTTATTTGAAGCTTCACCCCTTTCAGTGGTAAAGGGGTGATAATAAATGTATTATTAAACAATTATCATGTGCATTATTCAATATCTTTCCCCCACCCACAACCAATTCAATTTCACGTGTAATGCTTTCAGCAGAGATGTTGAAAAAAAGTTCTTTGCTTTTTAATTGATGGTGGGACATACTAAGCTATTTATTTCAAAAAGAAGAAATGTGGTTCTGATAGTAATCTGGTGGCCTTAATGCTCCAGAATTTCAAGAATATCTATCTATCTATCTACCTATCTATCTATCATTATAATGGAAATAACAAAACAGCATTAAAGGGACACCAATATATTGCAATTAATATAAATATATTTTAATTAATCATATTTTCTTTATTATTGATCTGTTGGTTGATAATTTAGGCCTGGAAACTGACTTTAGGAGCCTAAATGCCTGGGATCTGGGTTTTAGGGCCTCAGTGCTCAAGTTGGATTCACCTGACTGCTCAAATAAATTCCCATTCAAATCAGTTGGAGCCAATGCAGCTTCAAGGGCTCCAGGGATCAGATTGCAAAATTGGGCCTTTTTATTGTACAAAATATGAATTGTGTAATTGGTAACACTCAAAATTTGCTGCTTTGGAGATATGGCACATCCCGGGAAAGGTGCATTTTCATAGTAATTGCCAATGGCATTTTTTCAGGTTTCTTAATCAGGTGAGTTTGGTCAAAAATAACAATTTGTCACCTTTTTTTTTTAATCTGCTGTGAAATAAAAGGTGTGCCCTGAGTTATTGTACATTGAGTTTTTTTACTGTCTCCTTCCACCTCTCCTCACCCCAATAAAACAACAATGAATGACAGGAACTCTTTTGTCCTGCTCTTGGACAAATGGGGTACCCTCATTTCCCCTTTTTTCTTCCCATTATTTATTTGTATATACGTCACACATGGTCAGGCTCTGACATGTCAATTCTTCTTGGAAGCATCAGGGTTACCTGCTCAGCTGGACAGCTTAGCTCCTCTTTCCTTCTGTTCCCTGGGCCTCTTGCTCCTCTGGGTATGTAAGTCATGAAAAAACAGGAAGATCCATTTTCCAGATAAACCATGTATGAGAGAGAGAAAAAGCTAAAGGAGTAAAGCTATGTCCACACAAGAGGGTTTGGTTGAGAAAATTGGGCTTTTGTCAACAGGACCCGTGGGGAATCTGCACACAAAATGCATTTTTTCAACAATCTGTTGACAAAAGTCGGCACTTCCACCGACAGCATTGTGACTCTCTGCAATGAGGAATAACACCTTTTTTGACAGTTTCCTGGCAACAACAACAACAACAACAACAACAACAACAACAAAAGCTGTATAGAAGCTCTGGGGGCCCTCAGTCAACAGACAGGCTTTTGGTTGACTGGGCAGCCTTGTTTACTTGGCTTCCAGTTGGCCATTCTGTTGAGAGAATGGCTGGGCAATCTGAATGCTCTCTGTCAGCAGAGCGGATTGCTCTTTTGAACTGCTTTTGTGTGTGGATGTGCTCTGTCGACGGAAATTTTGCCAGAAGATCTCTTTGCACTAGATGCAAAAAAGGATGATAGATTCTTAAAGCAATACAAGGTAAAAGCGGTATTTTGCCATTACACAAGCTTATTAAGTTTTCCACATTAGTTTTCTGATATCTGTGAAACTGTGTCCAGCTTTGAGAAGGCTCAAGGTTAAATTGTATGCATTGTCCCAACTGCATTTAAAAAAAAAAGAAAAGGGAAGTTAAAGCTGACTGGAAAACTGTCATTAATTTTCTGATACCGAATGCTTTCAAACTATGTGTATTGGTAACAAACAAGAAGCCGTGCTAGTCTATACGCTATCAAAACAAAAAGCAGTCAAGTAGCACTTTAAAGACTAGCAAAATGGTTTATTAGGTAGCTTTCGTGGGATAGACCCACTTCTTCAGTCCATAGCCAGACCAGAACAGACTCAATATTTAAGACACAGAGAACCAAAAACACGAAGCAAGGAGGACAAATCAAAAAAAGATAATCAAGGTGATCAAATCAGAGAGTGGAGGGGTTGGGGGGGAAGGTCAAGGCTTAGATTGAGCCAAGTATGCAGACAAGCCCCTATAGTGACTCAGAAAGTTCCCATCACGATTTAAACCATGTGTTAATGTGCCGAATTTGAATATAAAAGCCAGCTCAGATGTTTCTCTTTCCAAAACGGAGTGATAATTCCTTTTCTGTAACACACATACCTTTAGGTCATTGACAGAATGCCCCATTCCATTAAAATGTTGACTAACTGGTTTGTGGATCTG
The DNA here is from genome assembly GCF_033958435.1 of Carettochelys insculpta. Classification (NCBI taxonomy): domain Eukaryota; kingdom Metazoa; phylum Chordata; order Testudines; family Carettochelyidae; genus Carettochelys; species Carettochelys insculpta. The sequence continues at coordinate 36,084,754 of NC_134149.1, forward strand.
GAGTGTTTTGATGTCTGTTTTGTGTCCATTGACCCTTTGTCTAAGGGAGTTAGAAGTCTGTCCAATATACAAAGCACCTGGGCATTGCTGGCACATGATGGCATATATGATGTTAGTAGAGGGGCATGAGAAAGTGCCTGTGATTCTGTGAGTAACCTGGTTAGGTCCAGTGATGGTATTTCCAGAGAAGATATGTGGACAAAGCTGGCAGCGGGCTTTGTTGCAGGGAAAGGTTCCAGGACTGGTATTCCTGGGGTATAGACTGTGGCTGTTAGTGAGGATCCTCATAAGGTTGGGAGGTTATCTGTAGGAGAGAACAGGCATGTCACCCAGGGCCTTCTGGAGTGTAGCATCCTGATTAAGGATAGGTTGTAGGTCTTTAATAATTCGTTGGAGTGGTCTGAGTTGGGGGCTGTAGGTGATGACCAGTGGTGTTCTGTTCTTGGCTTTTTTGGGCTGCTCTTGGAGTAGCTGGTCTCTGGGTATTCGTCTGGCCCTGTAGATTTGTTTTTTTACTTCTCCTGGTGGGTAATTCAGGTTTATGAATATTTGGTAAAGTTCTTGTAGTTTTTGGTGTCTGTCAGTTGGATCAGAGCAAATGCGATTGTACCTAAGAGCTTGACTGTAAACAATGGATCTAGTCACGTGTGCAGGATGGATATTGAGTCTGTTCTGGTCTGGCTATGGTCTGAAGAAGTGGGTCTGTCCCACGAAAGCTCACCTAATAAACCATTTTGCTAGTCTTTAAAGTGCTACTTGACTGCTTTTTGTTTTGATAGCGTATAGACTAGCACGGCTTCTTGTTTGTTACCAATACACATAGTTTGAAAGTCTCTTCAAATTAAGAAAATTCATGAATTCTACATAATGTAATAGAGAGATGCCAACTTGCTTATTTTCTACAAGAGACACAGAGTTTTGAAAGTGTTTAAGTTGGAAGTTCCACTTGGCTTTAATAGAATTACAGGAACTTTTGATTTCTCTCTCCTTCCTTTGTACCAGTCGTATTTTTAATTAAGGATTTTTAAAAATTATTGTACACACTTGGACTTTGGAAGAGTAAGCGAATTTAGTATTATTATTATTATTATTATTATTATTATTATTATTACTATTATTATTATTATTATTATTATTATTGTTAGCATATAATAATAATAATAATAAAAGTGGAATATGTGTCATTTCATATAGCAGGTTATAAATGAACATATAGCCGAGTGACTTTTAGATGCAATGACAGCTACACATTACACAGCAAAAAATGAACATTTGTGTGCAAGAGAATAAAGGGCAGTGTTTCCTCCTTTCTCAGGCTGCATGTAAGCTACCAGCTGTAGTCTAGTCTGATGAACGTGTGTTAAATGACTGAAAATTGGGGTTTGTAAAAGGAAACACTGACCAAATCTGATTGATGACAGGGTTATCAAACTCTCTAGTATGTTTTACAGAGTCTTTTCAAGTTTACCTTTTCATTAATTTGACAGGGAGATCAGCATATGTATACTTTTATCAGAGATTTTATTCTGGGTCAGAGCTTTTACATATGCTTCATATCTCCCATCTGCAGCAGTTAGCAAGTGCATAGACACCCAGTCCCAGATGTTTAAAAATCCTGATCACGTCCCAAATTGCTTGAAATTAGTTTAACAATAAACATTCTTAAAAATAATAAACATGGAGCTCTTTTTATTTGCCTGAAATTTATTTTTTGTTTGTATCAAGGATGTGAATGACGTATGAATAAATTAGAATAACAACCAACCCAAGTCAATCACACCAGATCACCAGGCTAAGCCACAGACGAGCCTCTCCCAATGCTCCCAGGATTTTACCCCGCGACCCTGCTCACCGTACACAGTGGATCTAGTCGCAACGGGGTTGTCAGGGTATATTACTAGTGCCGCAAGCTATGTGTTTGCCCAAGAAAGAACGACAGACAAATTATTAAAGTTTAAAACACTGAACAGGGATTTTATTTAAGGAAATTAAAGGTTTGAATTATCGCCTAAACTAGCCTAACGATTACAAATCTCAATGGCCCTTGCCTTTCTAGACCTAGCACAGGATTTATAGTATACAAGGCACTTAGCCTAGGACTTGTGTACAGTTTGCAAAATAAACAGCTTTATCTAACCCCTCTAGCTACTTACAGTGCTTCTGGGAGCAGACATGTTGCTTCTTCTTCGCTTGCTGCAAAGGAATAAAATTAAATGCAGAGCTTACAATTATATTGTTTATTTTTCTGGCTTCTTCCTCAGGTTCAGCCAGTCGCTCTAACCCGAGGCTGAATTACCAAGGGGAGCAGATATTGCTTATTACTTGCTATATTTTTGCCTATCTAGGTTACTTTATTTTACTTATTAGTATTTATTTAGTTAATGGGTTGCCCTGCTGGCCATACAGGGGAGAGCCCTTTATTTAATAAGTGGGTTATCCTGATTACAGGTTGTCCCAACAGAATTTAGGGTTTTCCCAATGAAGGGTTTTTCCCTTAAATATACCAGGGTTTTCCCAGTGAAGGGTTGTCCCTAGTTGCTCTACCTCTCCGTTTACGGGAGGGAGCCAATAGCTCTGCTTACAATAATAATAATAATAACAATAAATCCTGACACTAGTCTTCTGTTTGGTATGTGCGATTCATAGGCTAGGCTGTAAGACTAGCCTCCTGTGCTTTACAAGAATCTACAAGGGACATAGGGTAACAAAATATAAGTGCGCGCATAAGATCTGGGGCAGTCCCAGTCTTACCTAAACCTCTACAGTATCTTTTGATCTTTTAACAATGAAATAACAGTAAAATACTATAAATTTTAACACTGCTAATAAGAACAATAAACAAAGTAAAAAGAATCTAAATCCTATATCCATCTAGCTATTTAACATAAATAACAACAGGCGAATAAACAACATAAACAGTAGAAAACACACATCCAGTTACTCATTTCAACACTAACACTAGTTTTCGGCCTAATAGGCTTTTGTTGTTGGTACCTCTCTTTGCCTGCTCTGTTTCCGGCCGCCGGGGCCACAGGTCTCAACGTGAGCTGTGAAAGGATGGCCTCACAGGCGTGCTTATACGGCTGCCGCGACAGGCCAGACAGAAAGAGATGGAAAAAAACAACAGGAGGGAAAAAGCCGACGTGGTACTACAAAAAATCCTCCTGTAATTGACAGCCTTCGTTTCCGCCACCGGCCGGAAGCAGCAGTCGGTAGCGGGAAGGGCAGGACCGCTGCTGCAACCCCGCTGTACAGAGCGCCACTTGTGGCGGCAGCAGCTTCTGCCAGCGAGGCCCTCCGGATGAAAATGCCGGAGCCTTTCGTTGATTAGCTATGGACTGGAGCTCTTCTGCGTCCCGCAGCGGCTTGGGTACGATGACTGACACGCGGGCTCAGCTTCTGGCAATCTTGCGCCTCTTCAGTGATTTCAGCTCAAGCACAGTCCAGATCTTAACACAGTCCAGCTCTTTATCTTCTTTCTTGGTCCGACGCCGTCGACGGTCTTCCGCGGACTGCCTGGCTGCGGGGTGCGCTCCTGAATTTATGGAGCTGGGGCGGACCTGGTTGAACACCACAGGGTGCCAGGTCCGTGCCTTCGTTGCCCCGGCAACCAGGACGCAGTCTCTCATGAATATTAATTAAGGATCCAAAACTAGCCTATCACTTAACAGAATTTCAAACTAAAACCTCATGAATATTTATAACCTAATGAATATTAATAATAACTGACACTGACTAACGGTTACTCCTATACACTCACAATGACCTATACTTATACAATAAATTAAACACGTTTTTTAAAGTAAATTCTTTTTGTTGTTTATTCAATTTTGATGCGGTCTGATAGGGAAATATGTCATCACTGCTAACAAAGCAGATTTTTCAATTTAAATGCTTAGTTTTAAGGCTATTTTGTCAGGATGCAGGACAGTCACACAAACACCACAGCCCATGGACAGGGACATATAAATCACCTCAGAGGAGGATTTTTCTACAGTTTGTTTTTAAAAGAAAGCTCAGATTCTCACCTAAAAATATGATTTCAGCATCAGATATCATGATAGCTGTGACAGCATTATAAGACTTGACAAAATTATATACATAGTAATACATCTTTATTTTGTTGTGCTTCTTTCATCTGAAGTGTGTCCCAACATATTTTGAACTCAAACTATTCAGTCAGTTAAATAATGAGTAACATAAATTGATGGATGAAAGAAATGTAAACAATTATAAAAATAGTTACAAGACTTTAAGGCAAACATTCTTCCTGTGTGTTGCAGATGTGCATTTGCAGCGAAGGTTTTTCTCTTTGACACAGAAACCTTGAGAATTCAAAAAATCAGAAAACATATTCCAAAAAAAGTAATATAAAAAAAACAAATTAGCAGTCTTTTAAGCCACTCTCATGGTTTTTTGAACTTGAGCATAGGCAATAATGATCATCTCCATTTTGGCTATAAACAGAAGTTCTCCTTAATTCAGTGTGCACAGAGCAAAGGCAAACATTTGGAAATACTCAGATTTACTATATCTTTGCTGTTCTTCCATTGGTAATATTGCTGTCCTCATGTAATGAATTTTACAGCTTGTGGGCTATTAATGTTGTACTGTAAACTGTAACTCAACTTAGATAATCCAAATATAACCAGCACTAATTCCTTGTCCGTCTCCTTTCTTTTCATATTTGGCACCCACTCTGTGCTATCTGCTTCTGGTCCAGAGAACTTCACACATTTGTTTGCCACATCACAGGCCTTTTGCTTGAACAAACTTGTCACTGAGTATGTCACTCAGTTCTCCACCCTTATTTTTGTCATTGCTGTACTAGCTGCTGCCTTCCATTACTTCTGTAAATGATGTTTCCCAAGCGAATCCTTCCTCTGCTTCTCTGTTATACTTAACTGTTTTTAACTTTCTTTGCTGCCTGAATGCTAGGCTTAACTGACCTTAGTCTACCAACCTAACCTAAATGATGTGTCCGTAGAAGATTTTACCAGAGCATAAAATCTTTTTTTTTTCCAGATGACAAATGCAGAACTTCCCAATAAGTATCTTCACATTGCTCAGCTTTTTTTTAAACAGAAAATTAACCTTAGCACTACTCTGGAGCAACGAAAACAGTTAAGTTAATTTGTACTTAGAAACAAATAATAGCTGTCAGTTAAATTGTCACAAAGTTAACTTTTAAAGTTCACACTATAGAACACATTTTAAGGTCTGTTATTTAAAATCTCCTCATTTCACAGACGAGATATCCTAGTTAATTTAAAGGAAAAAATGGAGGATTACAGCCCTTGAGGCCAATCATAGAAATTTAACTGCTGAGCTATATGATATGAGTTTCCCATTTACTTTCAGTAACACATATTGGCAGTGTCTACAGAAGAGGGGTTTTCTGGCAAAACTGGGCTTTTGTTGGAAAAACTGCAGAGCATCTTCATGCAAAATGTGCTTTGTCAACAGTCTGTCGACAAAATTCAGCACATCTGCCAGCAGTGTTATACCTTTCCGTATTCAGGTATAATCCCTTTCTCAACAGTTTCCTTTGACAGAACAGCCTGGGGCCCTTTGGTTGACAGACAGGTCTTCCAGTTCATTGGATATCCCTGTTTGCAGAGCTTCCTGTCAGCTGCTCTGTCGAGAGAGAGGTGGGCAGTCTGACTGCTTTCTGTCAACAGTGCGGATTTCTCTTTCAGTCTTCTTTTATGAGTAGATGCAATCTGTTGACAGAAGTTCTGCTAGGAAATCGCTGCCAACAGTTACTTCTGTTGATGGATGCTCCTTGTGTTGACGTAGCCATTGTGGAAAGCAAACAGGATTGTGTATGTGAACTACTGATCCTTATGTATTTTGATAAACTCATTAAGTAAACAGTAACAGTTCACATTTCTTCCAAACTTTTTCTATCACATACATGTACATTCGTTCACTCTGTCTCTTCTTGTATGTTTCAAGTAAAATGGTTGCGAGTAATGGGAAAACTACAAGCAAATGCTTTTGTTATTTCACTGAAAGAATACTTTGCAAGTCAGATTTTCTGAGGGGGAGCATTGCTATGACACTCACTATATATTCTGTGAACATTTTTAGAGTGGAACTCAGGAGATGCACATCCATTTTTCCCCAATGGTTTTATGTCGACTTTATACATGCTATAAATCAAGAAGGAACAAAAATAATCTTTTGCTATTGCTTTCTGTTTGAAATTAAAGATGGAGGTCTCTTTGAATTATTAGTTTTAAGTGCCTACTGGATTTCTGAAATGGGTATCCATAATGTCAGGTCTAATTTTTGTGCTTTTCTGCAGTATACCTACTGTGATGGATATTTTGATGACCAAAAATTAGCACTTGAGCTGTGTATTAATATCGTGCTAAGATATTGATTGTTAACCTTAACTGCACTGCTACCTATCATCCTAAGCAATACACTTTTCAGTTGTATTTGTATTTTCCTTTTAAGCTTAATGCTGAGAAATTTCCATTTAAACACGTGTCCTGTATCTCTGGCAACATTTGGAAGCTGTGCTGCTTTTGACTCAATTTTCCTGTCAGCAATTTACTGTTTGTTAAGTGTGAATAAAAATATTATATGATTGATTGTGTTTTCAGCTTCCCAGTCTGCCTAAGTGACACTTTCTCTGAAGTTCAACACCACTTTATAATTATAGCTTACATAGAGTGGACTATTACTTCACTGGGAAATCTAGCTCATTTATTTTACCAGTGGCAGAGTCAGGGAACTTACAAGCAGTCTCTATTAAGTTATTGTGCTATCTTTTTTTCTGTGGTATAGCTTTCTGCGTTATGTTGTGGGTAAATGTCACCTGTAGACAGATTAATAATTTGTTATCACTTGCCATAGCAATAAATAAAAAACCGGGGTTCAACTAAGCAGGTAAGAAGGACACAACTGTAGAAATCAAATATATTGGTCACAGTGTACTCTTCCACAAACGTGGAAAAAAAGTCATAAAATGGTAATTGTTTCTCTTGAATGGTCTGTCATTTTCAGTGCATTAATAATGACTTCCCATGCAGAATGTTGTCAATTATTTTTTATTTTTTTTAGGTTATGATTCAGGCAAGCATCTTTATTTAGGTAGGGGGTATGAGTGTGCATTGAAAGCTTGGTCTTGCATCATTAAAGTCAATGGGATCTTTGCTGTTGACTTCAGTGAGTGCAGGATCAAAGCCCTATGGAAATCACTGGGATTTAAGCATGTGTTTAAGGTATTTTTGAACCAAGGCCTGAGACTAGAATTTTCAAAATATTCTATCAGCATTGGGAGAGCAAGTCTAATTGATTTCAGTGAGATCTAGATGACCAATTCCCTTTTTAGCCTTGTTTGCAAATCCCAGCCTCAGACCATTTTATATTACACAGTTACAGTTGAATGGGTTTGCAAAGGAGGCTTCCAGAGAGGACTGAAGCACCAAGTCCCATGGGCTTCAAGAGAAGTTGGCTCAGTGGGACATCAGCAGAAATTCAGTCTGAAGTCTGCCTTTCTTAAAAGGTGCTCAGCATCCCACATGATTGTACCCCACATGCAGAAGAGTTCACATATGATGGAGACTACAAGTATCTTCCATTTAGCAAGACCTGAATGTAACTAGGAGTCTGGCTGGTGCTTTTAATTAAGATGGAGCACCACCCAACTAACTTTGACTTGTGTCTGTGGCCTTCCTCTTTATACTGTTTTGAATAAAAGGACTGTGACTGTGCCTGATAACATGGTTGCTCCAACAATATCAAAGATGTCTCATTGCTACATTTTGCCTCATTTTGATTTTGCCTCATTTTCATTGTGATTGAATTAAATGTAGCCATCCATATAACAGGTTGAACCTCTATAGTCCAGCATCCTTGGGGCCTGACCAGTGCTGGGTGAGAGAATTTGCTGGACTATCAGAGGTCAATGTTGTCTAGCAGCATTATCAACACTTCCAGTGCTTACTGGGCTCTTAGAAGTAAGTTAGGGGTTAATTACAGCACAGAACACTGAGAACCAGGACTGGTGTCTGTAAATAAACTTTATAGGACTGTGGGAAAGTTGGCCACAAGTGGTCATTCAGATAATTAAAATCATGCCAGGTTACACATGTTGCCAGGAGAGAGTTCCAAATTCGAGAGGTTCAACATGTATTAACTTTTAAGAATGAAACATACCTATAATAGACCATTAACAAGACAGAGGCTGTATCTACTCTAGCAAGTTGTTTGGAAAATCTTACCCTTTTTCAAACGAACATGCAAAATGTCCACACAAAAAGTGCGCTCTTTCAATTCAAAATCGAAAGAATGCGACTCTTCTTTCAGAAGCCCTCTTCCACTTCCAAATTGGGAAGAGCACCTCCTTTCGAAAGCTTCTTTTAAGAAAAAGTGTGTAGACATTCCACGGGCCCTTTTTTCCAAAAGAGCAGCCCTCATGGCGCCAGATATTTCAATCCCTGTCCTGTTCTTTCGAAAGAGTGGGGGCTGTGTGTATGCTCTCTATCGAAAGAGCAGATTGATTTTTGATCCACTTTTTTCTGTGTAGATGCATGCTTTTGAAAGGAATTTTTTGGGAAGAGATGTTCCGGAAGAACTTCTTTCCAAAGATCGCTGTAGAGTAGATGTATCCAGAGTTTGTAACATATGCAAATGATATAATGCAATTATATGCAGTGTACAGCCTCTTGATACCTTAATAGGTTACCTTATAAGTCAAAATGAACATATCTGATCGTATGGTTAATTTTTTTTTCAGTTACTTCTAAATGAACACATTCTCAGGATAAGTAAGCAAATAATTCTGTACATGGAAAAGGGGGAATTCTTAACCTTGAATACTAGAAGTTTAACTCCCACAAGCTCTTAATGAATTATTCATACTATTATTCACCATGAGAGATATCAGATTGCTCTGTGCTGTCTGCATAACATAGCTGATCAAAAAATGATAGCTGTGTAAATTACCATTTTAGTATAGCGTGCTGGTACATAAAGAAAACTACAGAAATGGCATTGGTGAATGCCCGAGTATAATTTGTGTCACAGTGAGGTCTTTACACATATTTCATGTAATATCTTTATTCATATGCGGTCATAATTCATTTAATACTTTGTTTACCAGGGAATGCGTGACAGACAAATAATTTTATGTTTTGTAAGTCTGTAATCCAGGCAGTAATCAGTATGAGCAGTAACTTTTCAATCAGCAAATTGTTTATTACAGTTTGTTGATTGGTACAAGAGCCTTAGGTGTGAATTCACCATTTTGTCCAGTAAATTTGAACTAGAAGTAAATAACAATGGTAACTTCATCTAATTATAAAATTTATGTAGGCTATGCCTATACTAGTGTTTTGTCGACAAAACCCGTGGATCATCCACATTCCCAAGAGCTGTGTCTACATGTAAGCGCCCTTTCGAAAGGGCGAAAATTGAAGTTTGGCTTTCAAAAAAGCGGCCATTGAAAGAGAGCCCCCGCCACCATTTTTCAGATCGGCGTTCTGATCTGCTCTTTCGAAGTGCCGTTGAGGTCTTTCAAAAGAGAGTGTCCAAACGGCTCCAAGTTCTCTTTCGAAAGAAGGGAGGCAGGAAACGCCGCGGACGGGGTCCCATGGCCGATAAGCCCTTTGGGGACTGCAGCCCACTGTCTCCTTTATAGGGCCCCTTCCTCCGCCCTCCCCTCCACATGAGCCGAGTGCTGCCCAGCCTGCCCCAGCCCAGCAGAGACAACTCGTGCCCACCATGGAGACTCAGCGACAGCTTCTGCAGGAGGATGCCCTCATAATGGATGCCCTGCTGGCAGTGCTGTGCACCCTCGCTGCAGCTGCAGCCAAGCTTATCGGGTGGCTGTGCGGTCCCCCCGGAGCCACAGGGCTTCTCACACCGGGGCAGCACTGGGCACCCCACCCAGGTGCCCCAACACCTCTGGACCCACCCCAGCAGCAGCAACTGGTGGGAGTGCATGGTGCTAGGGGAGTGGGGCGAGGAAAGGTGGCTGTGGAACTACCACATGTCGAGGCAGACCTTTGACGAGATCTGCCACCAGCTCGCCCCCACACTCCGGCACCATGACACCTGTATGCAGCCAGCCGTCACCCTGGAGAAACGGCTCACGATTGCCATCTGGAAGATGGCCACCCCGGACTCCTATCACTCCATGGGACAGCCCTTCGGGGTGGGCAAGGCCACTGTAGGGGCTGTACTTATGGAGGTAAGGTGGGGCTAGATGGGCAGGAGGGCTGGGGCAAGGGGAACCATCCCCTTCAAGGTGCCGGATGGGGTAGGGGCTGGATGGGAGGGAGGTGGAGGTGTTTCCTCACACGGCTGGAGGTCGGGGTCCCCAACTTGCCCCAGGTGGTGGGCACCTGTTGCATCCTCCACAACATTGTGGAGGGAAAGGGGGATGCTTATGTCCCCAGTGGGGGCCCGCTGGCTGGCGCTGTCTATAAGCAGCTGGGCACCGCCCCCTTCTGCCAGGCCCACAGGGACGGCCACCGCATTCAGGAGGCCCTCAGGCAGGCCTTTGCCGATGGCCACCTATGACCCGCACACACACCCCCATCCCACGCACATCCATCACCCACCATCCCTGCCACCCCCACCCACACCAGCACCACACCCGCACATCCATCACCCACCAGCCACCGAGGAGCACAGCATGGAGTGGTGAATAATAAAGAATGTTTATATAACTTGGGTGTTCGTAAATAATATGTACGGGGGGGACGTAACTTGGAGGGGGGAACCTAACTCAGAGGGGGATGGGGGGGCCGAACTTGACGGGGGAACCTAACTTGGACGGGGAGAGGAGGGGAACCTAACTTGGAGGGGGGTGAGGTGCTCATTCCAGGGCAGGGTTGGTAGGCCACAAACCCCATTGGCTTGTGAAGCCCCTGCCCCCTGGGGTGCGGGGTCCCTGGTGGAGAGGGTGCCTGTAGCACCGGCAAATATTGCCAGTGGGTGGGCCTGGTGGGGGCAGAGGGGGCAGGCTTGGTGCGGGCAGAGGGAGCAGGCTCGGTGGGGGCAGAGGGGGCAGGGCCAGCAGGGGGAGATGCTGGGGGAGCCAAGAGGTGGGCCACAGTGTCCGTGTGCTCCCGCACAGCATGGCCAATGCCCTCAAGGGTGTCCAGCAGTCTATCCCAGGCCGCCTTCCACCACTCCATGTCAGCCCGGGCGAGCTGGAGGTGCTCCTGGGCCACCTCGGCCTGGCTCTGGGTGGCTGGGTCTTCCTTGGCCCTCCAGGGGGCCCTCCGGCCATGGCCCCGATGGCACGCTGCCTGGGGTGGAGCTCAGACACCTATGACGTCTGCGGGTGGGCACGCTGGGACGAGGATGGTGCGGCTGTGTGGAGAGGAGGAGAGCATGTCAGTAGTGTGGCCTAACTGCCCGAGCCCACCCCATGGGGCCCCCGTCCCTCCAAAAGGACACTGACCCCTCCAGGGAGCACCAACCAGCCCCCCCTCTGGGACCAGGCCTCCCAGCCTGGGTGTGATTCCAGGGGTCTCTCCCACAAGTGGCCCTTCCTGGCCTGTGGTGCGCAGGCCCCGGGCGCCATCTGACACCGACAGGCCGCCACCCCTGTGCAGCTTATGGCGCTGTCCACTGGGGACAGGTGCTGGACATCACTAGTGTGGCACTGTGGGGTGCCGCATCCCATGTGGGGGCTGGTCTGTGTGCGGCCCGGGACCACGGGTTCTGTGTGCGGGCACCTAGCCTTTGTGTTGGCCCCCACCCTGTGGAGCAGGTGTATGCCCCTCCCTGGACGTACCTGAGGGTCTCCTGGTGACATCCGGAGATGTCCGGCCCTCAGTCGCCTGGCTGGAGGAGCGGGAGGGGATCACAATGGTCAGCTCCACATCCTCACCCGACCAGTCCGTGGTCCCCTCACCCTCCTGGGTTCCCGATCCGGGCTGCTGCTCCTCCTCCTCTGGCTGCAGCTTCTGCCTGGAGGTGTCCAGGAAAGCCACGGGGGGTGAACTCTCCTGGGGCCCCCGGATGCTCCATAGCTCCCTGTAGAAGGGGCACGTGGCTGGTCCTGCCCCAGAGTGTCGGGCCTAGTCCCTGGCCATGGCATATCCCTGGTGCAGCTCTTTTACTTTGGAGCGTACCTGCTCTGCAGTATGCTCTGGGTGGCCCCCGGTGTGGAGGCCCATTGCCAGGCGGCCGAAGGCTGTGGCATTGCGCCGCTTCACACCCATGTGGCACAGGACCTTCTCGTCCTGCCAGAGGCTGAGGAGGTCCCGCAGCTCTCGCTCCATCCAGGAGGGAGCCCTTTTTTTTTTCTCCCCCTGGGAGCCCTGGCAGCCTTGCGAGGGCTTGGAGTGGGGGGGCTGTGCGGCTTGCAGGGGGGATGGCTGTTGGCCATGAGGGTGCTGGAGCGTGAGGCTGGAGCGCATGTGCAGGCTGTTCCTAGCATGCCCTCAGCTTCCTGCCACAGGTTTCCTGCGTGTGTGCGGCTTTAAGGCAGCCGAACACAGGGACCATAGAGCCCCGCTGCTGCTGGCTGGAGCGGCCCCGCTCCAGCTGATCGGTGCATGGTGGACCTGTATTTCGAAAGAGCGGACTGTGGAACGTCTACATGTGTACTCTTTCAGTTTGTTATTTCGAAAGGGAGCAATTTTCCTGATACAGCATCAGGGTTCGGATTTTGAAGTCTGCACCCTGTTTTTTCGATTTTCTTTCGAAATTTGGGTTTACACGTGTGGACGCTCCTCCCGTTCTTTCAAAAAAGAGCCATTTATTTCGAAGTCTTTTGCACGTGTAGACATAGCTAAGGGTGTTCTGTCAACAGTAAATCGACGGAGGGTGGCACTTCTGTCAACAGTGTTCTGCTGCCGTCCCATGAGGCAGACCACCTCTGTTGACAGATTCTGTCAACAGAAAGCTGATCTGGACATTGCAGCAGGCCCTCTGTTGACAGGTAAAGCTTCTGGGCCATCAGGAAGCCCTGTCAGCTGTGCTTCCTGTTGGTCCTTCTGCCGAGACAGCAGTTGGGCAGTGTGGCCGCTCTCTGTCAATAGAGGAGATCACTCTTTTGGTCCTGTTGGCAGTGTGGCTGTGATATGTCAACAGAAGTTTTGTCAGAAGATATCTTCCAACAAACTTCTGTCAACAGATCACTCTAGTGTAGACATAGCTGAACTATCTCATTTTAATACTTGTGATCTGCCCTTGGGGTAGGGATTGAATGTATTTGGTATATAATAATGCAATGTTTTCTCCCCAGATTTTCTCAAACCATTTTGTGGTCACTGTCACAAATATACTGTTAATTTTTGAGATCCTAAGGTTTCAATTTGGAAAATTATTTAAATTTATGGAGAAGTGCAAAGTGTGCAAACAGTCCCATTGGGTTGCTCAGAGGCTTCAAGTTATGCCCTTGCTTAAATACCTTCCTTTGCATGTTTTAATATTTCACACTGCTTATTATCACAGTCACCTACATCTGTTTTTTAATTATAGTTGAGTGTTTTTCATCAAATTTATTGTATTTAACATATTGGTTGTTGAATGAGTGGTTGAGGGCTATGTATCATAATGTGAACCAAGATTGTACTGGAGTCTGCAGATAGTCTGAAATAACTGCTTTTAAAGATGTGAATTCCTCCATTGCTGAAAATTCTAATATTCCAGAAGAAAGTGAGATGAAATACGGTGTTGGGTGAGAAGCTGTTGCTTAAAATAGAAGCCAGGCTTACGTGAACAGTGATCCAAATAGTTCAGAAAACATTAATATAAACTATTTTTCATAGTCAAAGGACACACTCTACAAACCCATACAGAACACTTTGAAATCTTTAAAAGGCAGAACAAATTAACTGTGATCCAAAAGCAATAGGCCATTTCAGAATGTATAGTAAGTAGGCTTTTAGGTTCTAATCTAAGTGAATGGAAAGACTTCTACTGAGTTTAGTAAAATTTGAATCAGAATCTTGGTCTACTCCTTGGATGGCTGAAGACAAAAACTGATAGCCTCCCATCTAACAGTCCACCCAAACTGTACAGCAAATGCAGACCCTCACTGGTTTACTGTTTTAATTGTTAACCTGTCCCTAATGCTGTATGTAACTTTTCTATCATATAAATTGAAGTTTCATGAAAGCATAATATTACCCATTTATTTCAGATCCTCAGGTTACATGGCTGAATGCTTAGGGGAAAAAGACAGGAGCCAAACAGAAGTCTGCTGTGTGTTTACAGCTCTATGCATGGCTCCTACAGACAGGGATTTATTATTAACTAAAACTGAAAACTTCAAAGGGATTCAAATTGGACCCTCTGGCATCTTCAGCTTTGTATCAAGAAGACATCACCAATTTTCTAACATATTCACTAATTACCTTTTTCTATGAACTGTGCATTTATCCATTAAAACTGCTCAGAGCAAAACCCCTACCTTTTTCAGATTTAGTTCCTAATGCTTTAGTTCCTAATTCTTTTAATTCACTAGATCATAGAATTTTGATAAATCTTTAGAAACTCCCCAATGAGCCATGCCTCATCTGTCCCTCATTTTCTATGACTGTAGCATTTTTTATTAATTTTGTGGTAGCAGAATGGTTTAGAATCAGAAAATTCTTGTGAGAATGTGTGGGAGTTGCTATCAGAACATCCAGGTCTCACATTTGCTTTGTTGACAGCAGAAATAATAAAGGTGAACATAGTATTGAGTTTGTGTGGCAAAGTGTTCTCTGATTCCAGTTCCTTGGGTGGATGAGGCTAGTAGATCACTCAGGGGTTCTAAACTGCAGTACTGTATGCCAATTGTGTGTCTGACCACAAACATTCTGTAGATATAAAAAGGGTGTGATCTTTCTGCACATGACGCCTGGTATTAACATTTAGCATGTCCCAGGCAGTGTTCTTTCCTCTTTGTTTTCCCCCAGGTGAGTTGTTCTAAATTTTGCCACAAGAGCTTGGCTGGGAGTGAGGCATCAGGCCCACTCAAACCTTTCTTCTCAGTTAGTTCTGCACAATACTGAAGTTTAAAAAAGCATTTTAAAGCCAGTCCCTGTTCAAGGCCCAGCACTAACGAAAAAGACCTAGCTTCTCCAGGTCAGCAATCAATGAAAGTATGGCTTAGCTCAGTTTGAATAAGGGTGGGGGGATATGGCCCATATTAAACTACAACTGTTCATATTTTGTGTAACATATTGTGTCAGGAACACAGTTGGTATTAATAAGTATTACATAATAACAAAAAAAACAGCATTTACATATTTTTTCAGTGTGACAAGAAGTCTTATTTTTCCCCAGAAGAATCCCAAGTGGTGATGCAGAGTGGCATACCTTGCAAGATACTGTCACATTTTCTGTACTTGATCCACCAGATGTATCTATATGGCCACATCTACACTAGCCCAAAACTTCGAAATAGCCATGCAAATGGCTATTTTGAAGTTTACTAATGAAGCGCTGAAATAAGTATTCAGCGCCTCATTAGAATGTGGGTGGCCGTGGCACTTAGAAATTGCTGTGGCTCGCTGCCGCAAGGCTCATCCAGACGGGGCTCCTTTTCGAAAGGACCCTACCAACTTCAAAATCCCCTTATTCCTATCAGCAGACAGGAATAAGCAGATTTCAAAGTTGCAGGGGTCCTTTCGAAAAGGAGCCCCGTCTGGATGAGCCAAGTGGCTGCAAGCCACGGCAATTTCAAAGTGCCGTGGTTGCCTGCATTCTAATGAGGCACTGAATGTATATTTCAACGCTTCATTAGTAAACTTTGAAATGGCCATTTGCATGTCCATTTCAAAGTTCTGGGCTAGTGTAGATATGGCCTATTTGTTTTGTTTGATCCTGTCCTTTGTCTATATTATGCATTTGGACTTTCTTTGAGGAGAAGCTTAACTAATTTACTATGTGTAGGTCAGGTGTTTTGTGAGACAATTCAGTACAAGTTACTATAACAAGATCATCTTCTGCTTTTGCTGTTATTTATTTGAGCAGTGCCTTGGGGACATATTTTCTGATTGAACTCAGAGCTTATATTTTTCTCAAAATCATCATCATAGTAAGTCAATGTCCTGGATATAGTGTAGCCTAATAAGATGTCTTCACCGAAGTGGTTCTCAACCTCATGGCCTGACAAAGGGAACTGCTTTTCAGATTTTTTCTTTTTAAATAACAGAGATGTCTCTAAATTGTGATTACTTTGCTGTGTAAACTATTAGGAGAGAAAATTAGCTCACCTTAATGAATAACAAGAAGTCCTGTGGCACCTTATAGACAAACATATTTTGGGGCATAAGCTTTTGTGGGCAAAACCCCACTTTGTCAGATGCATCTGATGAAGTGGGTCTTTGTCCACAAAAGTTTATACTCCAAAATACCTCTTAGTCTATAAGGTGCCACAGGACTTAGTCTGTATCTTCAAAAACAACAAACTCTTTTACCTCTCTGATACTTCTGACCTTAATGAGTTAGACTTGATATTTGGAGTAGGAGAAGGACACAAGGAGCTAATCTAGAGAAGAAAATCCCATGCAAAAAATCTACCTTTTTTGAAATTTTTCCATAGACGAAGTGGGCAAAATTGTAACCCTTATCTCATTGAATAATCCCAAAGACACACTTAGAATATAATCATCCTAGCTGAGGGATGGTAGGTGGAGGATTAGCACAGTGGGATGCAGTGATCATAGGTTACATGAACAGGCCAATGAAAACCTATATAGTGGTTTTTTCCCCACTAGTTCCATGTATAGTGGCAGTTTTTGTCTATCCCCAGAAGTGCCTCACTCCTCCCTGCATGGTCACTCCCTTACCATTACAAAAGTTAATTAAATTATGATACATTTTCCAGATTAATATGTCGTCTGAATGCTTTTTATGGTTGCTTTTTTGTCAAACTTTATAGGAATGTCTGTTAAGAGACAACATTTGATATGTACAATTCATTTTAAGCATTTATTATACAACTGTTTATTAACATTAATTTTATTTTGTTAGCTGATGCTTTTTAAAATAAAACTATTAAGTAATGGGAAACGTATGTTATACCCACATCAGTTTCAGATTATTGGAATGTTTTGCATAGTATAAATAACTTGTATGCATTAGTTCAGTTTAAATACTTGGTGTTGATAGTTTAATTTTCAAGTCTTCTGTAGAAACTTTTATAGTTTGTATAGGCTTTTATAAAGCTGTGGTAACAAAGAAACTAGTAATAAATCTATAACACTAAACTCCTGCTGAAACTTGTGAAAATATGGGTATTATGGATTGGGCTAGGAATGCAAGGAACTTGGTAAAAGACCACCAAATTCCTCATCAACTGATAATTAAGTAGCTTTTGAATAGTGCTAATGACAAAGCAAACTATAGCTTTTTCAGCTGCTTTACTTTTTAAAAGAAATCTATAGGGCTTCTGTTCAGATTAAAGTATACATAAGGATTCAGTAACTAAGTCTCAGCAGGATAGCAATGTGAGTGTCTATCTGTAAAAAAAGTTGAGTTGTCCTGTTGCACTTTAGGGAATACTGGATTTATTAGGGCATAAGGTTTTGTGGTTAAAACTCACATCATCAGATAAACAGATACAAAGGCAGTTCTAGATGCAAGAAAATTACTGCAAAAGAAAGAAGTTATTATCCATTGTAAATTAGAATGATCAGTCAGAGTGATTGTTGCCTTTCAATGTAGCTGATGTGCAGATGTGAATATCCATCAACGAGATGTTGACTCTGTAGGATGTTAACTGAGTTAGATCCTTACTGAGGGCTAATTGTACATTATGAGCTTGCACATGAGCTCCAATTCAGCTGTTTCCCTTTGTGATTGAGTTTTGAATGTTTTACTGTACTGCCTTTAAGGTGCTACAGGACTCCTTGTTTTGTTTTGTTTTGTTTTTCACCAAGTAAGTAAGGTTATGTCTTTGCCTACATCTACACTCTGAGATAAATTTGATTTTATTGAATTCAATTTTGTAATGCTGGGTTTTATAAATTTGAATTTGAGTATCCTTACCTCCCCACAAAGTTGAGTTGGTGCTGCCACACTAAATTGCCAAAGAGAGACTGTTGCAGCAGTGCATTGTGGGAACCTATTCCGTAGTTTCCTCAGACCTGAAGCATTCTTGGTTTTTTTCTCTGGTGCAGTTTGGGAAGAAAATGCCCTGCAAGTGGTTGTGGGGATACGATGTCATCTTTCCATGTTGCATTGCCCTCATTCCCCTCCAGTGGAAAGCAAATGGCCATATTTCCAGAAGGAAAGAAGAAAAAGTAGGGAATCACAGTGGCTACATCTGCACTGCAGCAATCTTTCAAAAGAAGTCCTTCTGGAAGATCTCTTCCAAAAGAACTTCTCTCAAAAGAGTGCATCCACACACAAAAAATTGGATCAAAGGAGTGATCTGCTCTTTCAAAAGAGAATGTCCACACAGCCCCCACTCTTTCAAAAGAATGGGCCAGGAATCAAAAAATCAGGTGCCATGAGGACTACTCTTTCAAAAAAAAGGGCCCATGGAACATATACACACATTTTATTTCAAAAGGAGGCATTTTTCCTGAAACAGACACCCACAACCAGTTGTGGTGCATTTTTTTCCCCTAACACATTGGCACAGAAAGCCAGAATACAATGGGGGTGCAGGAACTGTGGGATAGATACCCACAATGCACTCTCGACACAGTTGAACTTAGCAAAGGTAATGGGGACACACTATGTTGACTTTCTAGACATATGTGGACACTCACTATGGACCTTATAGAACCTAATGGTATAAAGTTGACTTTAACAAGTTTGACTTTATTTCCATGGCCTAAACTGTTGGGAGATGATGGAACTAGGTGCCACTCCACCCGCTCTGGGCAGCTCCCGGCTGGCCCTGGGTAGCCAACCGGAAGGTGAGACCCTCTCCCCCACTAGGAGTCCGAGGACCCAGCCAAACCCAGCCGCGACCCCACGTGAGATGTTAAGCGAGAGCACTGCCCCGGGAAGATACACGTGACCCTGCCCAAGTAGCACCCGGAGGAAGGAGCTAGAGGAGCCAGGGAGAACGAAAGTCCAAGGCAAAGGAGAAACAGTGGAACAAAGTACTATCTGTATTAAATAAGCAACTATCTATTGATGACGCCTATATATCTATCTATATTGTATTATGCTACACTATACTATACTTTACATATACATATATATATATAAATATACATTGATTAAGGCAAATGGGATTAGGTGCTTTGATTCCCAAGTTACCTTAAGGGTACAGGCAGGGGCGCTACTTCCCGCCTGACCGGGGGCCGGGGAAATACCCCGACCCCAACTGGCTGGTGCCCGGAGTTCCCAGTGGTCACCAGCCTATTTAAGAGAGTCTGGGTGGGATTGCTACTCCCCACCCAGTACGGTGATAGCTTGGGAATCTCAGCAATAAAAGGATAGGATGGGTAATCAATGATCTTAGGCTAATTAATTGTTTATATACTAATTGTCTATGCTACTTATTTATTAACAATACTTTCAATACAAATAATATTATCTAATAATTAAACTTACTTAATATAAACATTAATATTTACATTATACGGGAAACCTGGCCTGGGCTTTTAGGCCCGGCCTATGTAAAGGTTAAATAGAAGGTGATGAGTCTGGTAATGTTTATTTAGGGTTGGTGGTGAGGTTCAGTAATCGTCTAAGGTAAGTGGTCAAGTCCAGTAGTCATATTTAAGTAAATAGTCAAGTCCGGTGTTCTGAATAATTAGTGAAGAAGTGGCCAGTGGTCACATAGGTTAGTTAAAATGGCAGAGGTGGTGTTAGCGCAGATGAGATGGTCCAGGTAGGCACTGCCAGGTGATGTTATGGTCGTAGGAGTGGCGTCGATGAGATGGCGTTGGTGGGCCTCCAGTTTCCTCACCGGGTACGCAGTACCCGTGGCAGAAGCCACGGGCCAGTTCGCCACCCAGTGAGTACTACTGAAGGCCCACTTGCCGCTCCTAGATGCAAGCACGGTGCTGGGGCTCGGGGAGGCGCTTGAACGGCGGCACCGCTTCAGAGCTCAGCTGCCCCTGAGGCGAGCTGCAGCTCCAGTGATTCAGCACAGCTTCAGCGCCGTCCAGAGGCAGGTGTTGCAGTGATTTCAGCTCTAGGCAGCGCCCCCTAAAGGGCAGATGCCTCTGTGATTTCAGCTCCTCTTTGCTCTCTTCTCGAGCTGGCCTAAGGGTCAGCAGATGTTGCCACGGCAACCGAATCTCCCCTATGCGGCAGCAGCTATTATGATAGCTAGCTCCCAGGGCCCCTGAATGGTGTGTGGCACCTGAATTTATACAACAGATTCATAAATATTTATGACCTGATTACCATACTGAAAATTCTGAACACCTGTTTTCAAACAGGCCCTCCGGGCTGGGAAGTTTCCAGAAACTGCCCACTGTGTCCAATCAGGTGCCCAGAATTCAAATCCATGATCATGAATTATTCATGAGTTCAGGTTACCGGGGAAACCAACTGACACAGAGTGACCGTTGCAGGGGGCTGCTAAATGGCAGCCTATGTATCTTTTGATTCTACCTGTACCTGCATTGATGTTTAATGGCCAAAGGCTTGTTTCCCTGACCCACAGGGGCGATAATGCCCGAGGGATAAAAATCCCTGACATAAACAAGGTTACATCTATGCTACCATAGAAAACTGATCAGCAAAATTGCAAAATTGAGGTCTCAGGGGTCACAGTCAACTCCTATACTCTTCATGAGAAGCAAGGAGTAAGGAAGGTCAAAGGCCAAAGGGGAAAACTCTTTCATCAACCTTCCCTTGTTAAGACAGACAAGTTAGCCAAGCGTTGATATATTCTTTTTACCTATGCAGTTGGTGTAGCAAAAATTGCATATCTGCGATCGACTTCTGTATCTAATATCAGAAAGGTAGCCATGTGCTTCAAGAACAACAAGAAGTCTTGTGGCACCTTATAAACTAACAGATATTTTGGAGCATAAGCTTTCGTGGGCAAAGACCCGATGAAGCGGGTCTTTGGCCACGAAAGCTTATGCTCTGAAATATCTGTTAGTCTATAAGGTGCCATAAGACTTCTTGTTGTTCTGTGTCTAATGTAGATATAGCCTGAGTTGCCCTCATACAGTATAAAATGGAATGTAGACCTTTTAGAAATAGTCTAATTTTTGCTTGTTCTTTCCCTGGTCATGCAAGCAAAATTTTTCACATGCAGTGTTTTTCTAGCTATAGTTCCAGGATATTAGACAGAAAAGGTGAGTTAGATAATATCTGTTATTGGCCCAACTTCTGTCTGTGAAAGAGACAAGAAAAGAAAATCTCTGTATAAGCTGAAAAGCCTCTTCTCTCTCAGGAACAGAACTTGGTCCAATAAGTATTATCTGACCCGCCTTGTCAGTTTTCCTTTATCAATGATGATCTGATGTCTATTTTTATCTTCTTCTCTTTCAGTGACCAATTGATTAAATGTGAATAATAATAAAAATGTGCATTTTCAACAGTAATGTTTCTTTGATTAGAATTGGGATAATTAATATTTAATTCATTTTGTTGTGTGTATGCTCTTGGGGAAACAATTTGTCACAGCTGTTTAAGCAGTGCTTCTTTTCTGGAAAAAAGATGCTGGAATACAACCACAAACCACCTCCCTGACCTCCAGTCTTAAACCCCTCACTGCTCCCCCTCCCCAATCCTCAAGCTCTGCCTGCCTCAGACGACAACTCTGTGCTGCCCACCTACCCTGGCTGCTGAGGTATAAGGAAGTGGCCCAGGGCCATGCCCAATCCAGAGCCCTCAGAGCTCACGTGGATGGTGCAGTCTGGTCAGTGGTGGAGCTAGCGCCAGGTGCTGCAGATACCGCCAGCGGTAGCGGAGAATGTGGGAACAAACAGCTGGCAGAAGAGTGGCCCTTTGGCTGTGGCTCCCTACCACAGCTGAAGCGAAACCACCTGTTCTCTCCCTGGCTGCCGCCACTGAGTGCAGCACCCTGAGCAGGCTGCAGCAGCCAGCCAACATCAACTGGGCAGGTGGGAACAGGAAGGCAGGAGGACAGGGCCCCCAGGCTGGGAGCAGAGGAAGTGGCACTGGCTATAGGGGTAATCTGGCTGCTTTCTTTCCCCATCTCCCTGTCACAGTCTGGTGCCTGCAGCAGCGGGGTGGAGTGAGCCAAGTTCATGCTTTGCTCCTCCATGGCCACCACCTCCCACCGCCACTGTTTTCCCCTGCCTCCTCTTTCTCAGCGTAG
The DNA here is from genome assembly GCF_033958435.1 of Carettochelys insculpta. Classification (NCBI taxonomy): domain Eukaryota; kingdom Metazoa; phylum Chordata; order Testudines; family Carettochelyidae; genus Carettochelys; species Carettochelys insculpta. The sequence goes on from NC_134149.1 coordinate 36,106,934, forward strand.
CTCTGGCAGGGCAGGCTTGGCCACCCCTCTCACCAGCTCTCCTGCAGGTTTAGACTTCTCCCCGTGTGGAGGGCGTAGGCAGCTCCCTGCCCAGCCAGCTTCCTCTTCTGGGGCTCCCTGTCACAGCTGATGACTGAGCAGCTCCGGAGTCTGCCCCTGCTTAAACAAAAATACTAAATTAAGTTTTAAAGGCAGGCATTGTTTGAGCAGCAGCAGCCTCCAGAGCTGCAAGTGGAGTCAGCAGTTGCAGTGCATGGAGCTGCAGGTTGCCGACCCCTGCACATGCAGCTTGGAGCTTCCAAAAAAGGTGCCAGAACTCTGTTCTTGTGCATTCCCCTAGAAAAAAACCATGTATACTGTGTCTTATGGGCTACGTCTACATTACAGAGATCCTTTTACAGAGATTCTTCGACAGCTCTTCTGGAAGGTATCTCCTTTAGAATGAGTGCATTAGATATCGATCTGCTCTTTTGATAGAGAGCATTCACACAGGCCCTGCTCTTTCAATAGAATGGACCAGGGATCAAAAAATCAGGTTCCATGAGGACAGCTCTTTTGAAAGAAGGGCCCCACAGAGGCTGTTTCTACAGCCCGAAATATGCTAATGAGCTGCATATGTAAATTCTCAGTGCCTCATTAGCATAAGGTCACATGATGTGGAGTCCAGAAGGAACGGCATGTAGAAGCGCAGCTCCCCAGAGGGTTTTCCGGAAGGACGTCCTTCTTCTGGAGGCCAATTCTTGTGACCTTATTCTAATGAGGCACCGGGAGTTTACATGCATGCCTCATTAGCATATTTTGGGCTGAAGAAACAGTCTCTGTGCATGCCACATTTGGAGAAAGTGGTATGTGTAGAAACAGCCAGAGTGTTTACACACACTTTCTTTCAAAAGAAGCTTCCAGAAATGAGAGTGGAAGAGTACATTTGAAAGGAGTGCCACATTCTTTTGATTTACTTTTGAAAGAATGCCTTTTGTCTGTAAACGTTCTGTGGTATCTTTTGAAAGAGCCCCCTTCTTTCGAAAAATCTTTTGAAAGAACTTGTTAGTGTAGACATGGCCATGGAGAATAAGAACGGCCATACTGAGTCAGGGCATATATCGCAGCAATACCCTGTCTTCTGACAATGGCCAGTGCCTTGTGCTTCAGGAGGAATGAGGAGAACAGGGCAATTATCCAGCGATTCATCCTCTTTATCCATGCACAGGCAAAATTGATGGACAAAAAGTCATTGATCAACTTATCCTCCATGAAATTACACATCTTTTTTAGATATACCTTTATTGATTGGTTGAGCTGGTCAGATATTAGTATTTAAATATTTTAGTCAACCTGCTGTTGATGAATATATTATTCAGTGGCTATAGTTTTATATTACAGATTTATAGTTGGTTGAAGATTATATGTTGCATAATTTCTTTAATAAGTAACAGCAGTGTTCAACAAAGAATATTTGTTTCTGGAATTGAGAGAGAGAGACAGAGAATCAAGATGAATTAGAGCAGCAGTGACCAAAGTGCAGGGGCAACCCTCCTCGGGGGGGTGTGAAATATCATAAGGGGTACGCAGCCTGATCCACTGCTAAGTCTCAGGCTCATCCATCTCATTAAAAATGTTGAACTAAGTTACTGTTTTTTATGTCTGTGTATTCATATTTGGATATTGATTAATAAAGCTTTTATATTCTACATGCTAATTTTCTTACACATGCCAAAAGTTGGGGTTTTTTTAGTTTGTTGTTTGTTGTTTTTGTTTTTATATGAACATAACCAACCTTTCCATCTGTTTGGGTTACGTTAGACAGGTTGAGGGGCCCCTGCCAATTGCGGGGATGAAAAGTGGGACTTGATGTAAAATGTTTGCTCACTCCTGAATTAGAAGACAGAAGCTTATAAATAACAATATGAGCAGCCACAGATAAATGGGCACAAATCACACTCAGCTATTCACTATTTGTTTATCAAATGCAGTGGTCTAGGCTTGAAAAGCAGACTTAGTTACCTCTGACGTTTACAGCTGTGTCAGGATTATGGTCATTGATAACACAGTGAATGAAAGCTCAGACTTCCAGCATTGTTTCTTCAACTGTAGCTCTATTCTCTTTGAGTTCAATATCTATTGCTCCCTAATCGTCACTTTGTTATAAATAACCAAAAATATTCATCAGAGAATGGCATGAGCTGCAGAGGAGTGATCGACTGTGTAGTGCAGGAGAAAGGAATCTGACTCAGATCACCTTACAAACTATGCATTAGAAGGTCATCAGTGGAATGAATGCAGAGTGTTGGAGGGCTAATACGTCAGGAAAGGCAACAAGCACTGTGAAGAGGTAAACTACCCACAGTACTACCCACAGATAATTTGGCTTATTTACAGAAGATGTTTCAGTTGCAAATGAAAGCTATCATTCCTTAAGTTATTTTTCAAACTGGTAATGGAATGTTTAAAAGAACCCTTAGGCTTCCCTTTAAATGTCAGCTAACATTTGTATCTATAATAGACTGAAAACTAAGAACATGGCAATATTTAGTGATACCTTGTTCATGTTTTACCATGGTTCCCTGTTTCATTGTGTGCATAGGACACACAAAACCTAGCTGGAAGATTTTGCCCATCTTTGCCCTCACTGCTGACAAGCCAGTTCTGATTTCTGACCCTGATCCCTCAACACCAGTATTCCCTGTAAACTGTGCACTTGTTTGACCTCTCAAGAGAGAGTCAAATGCAGCCCTGTCGATCAGCAGAGCACCCGAAGCAAGTTTTTTGTTTTAACTGCTTTGCCTCAGTGGAAAAGGTTAGAGGAAAACTTGCTCAACGCAATGAAGGAAACCTTAGTAGAAGACAATAGATGGGAATATTCCCAACACTGCAACTCTTGAGCATTCATAATGAGTTTCTCTCCATAAATCAAAAGATTGGCTAAAAAAATGGGATTTTTCTAAACTTATAAACGTTCCATTTTCCTTGAATTTTCAGAGTTTTCAGGATTCAGTCACTTCATGTTATCAATTTTTTACCTGCAACTATGAAGACTGGCACCCTTTTGAATGAAAATTGTGATTCTAATGTAATAACATGAATTTCGGAGCTGAGGCTTTAAGCAAAACAACAAATAAAAAGGCTTATGATAAAATTGCAGGAGTTGGCACCATTGCTTTCTGTGAAGTTCAAGCAAACTGACATCATTGACCAATGAAATTTGGGTAACTAAAATGGAAGTGTAGCTTAAGACTAGATTCTCATTTGAAGCTTCAGCAGATGAAGCTCCTGCCTATTTTATTTCAGAATAAACACTAAAAGCCTGTCTTAAGTTACAGAAATAAAAAGAAAATACAAGTTATGAGGCAATTGTTGTTTGTTATTTTTTATGCAACATGTCTGCAAAAGATTTTGGGCTGAAGAAGAGGGAAAATACATCCCACTAGGATGTTCTCCCTTTCTCTGAGCTTGTGGAAACCCTTCAATAGAAGACTTTTCAGGATTATAGTTACATGATGTTGGAGAAATCTTTCCTATTCCAAAACCATGAAGAAACATAACTAAAATTAGTACAGAGAAGTGTGTGTGTGTGTGTGTGTGTCCAGGGGGAGGAGAGGGAGGTGTTAATTTGATTTATATGTCAAGCTGTGGAAACATTCTTTGACCCAAAGATGGGGAGGGCCATTTCTGGGGCAGCTGTGTAAAGGAGCTGTACTATCCAGGGGCCAGTGAATCTGAGAATCAGAATGGAACACAGGTTGTTTGCATTAATAGACTTTGCCATGTGTGGATTGACCTTTCTTTTTCAGAATACAGACATATGACTGATGCTAAGAGAGCAGAAAGAGGAAGCAGAGTAGAACTAAACCAAAATCCTAGCTGGAGAAAATGTACTTCTAAACCTTGAAGTTTAGTCCAATTTCTAGGAGGTTTGACAATCTTCAATGTAACAACAATGCACTGTTTTATCTTTGTGCATGCCTTCACCCACAACAAAAGTCCTAAGCAATTTATGTGCTATTTTTGGGAAAGAACACAAAGTCCATCCTATACTTAACTCATTTTCTGTAATTCATTTTCTCCCACCCGCTTACAGATGGTAGAGTAGAAATGTGCCCAGGTTGGTTGTTTTTTTTTTTTTGTATTTCTTTCTTAGCTGATGCTTAGAGTGACTTTCATACAAATAACACTGAATCTCTCAATTATTTTGAAATGAGTCCATTATAGTTTGTGGCTGGCTTCTCCAAGTCACATTCCTTGCAGCTTTTTTTTCTTTTAGCATGTCCTGATGGGAATGTCGATTAAGCCTTATGGTGCTGGTTAATGGGATGATGTAAGCTTTCTCAGTTACCAATACTTACAAGTCCAGTTTGCTCTCCAAATAAAATGTAAAACAATGCTGTGTATCATACACCCTCACTCAGGAATATCACTTTGCAGAATTCACCCTCAACCCAAATTCTCTGATTTTCTCTCTAGCCTCCCAGCCAATGTCACAATTCATTAGGTGTATTCTGTTCTAGGTCTGGGCTAGAAGGCAGCTGATTTATCCAGACCACTTGAGCATATCCACCCCATGAACCTACACCTGTTTTTCAGCAGGAGAGAGTTCTAAGTGTGTCTCCCTTCTCCAATTTTTTCAGTCATGTAAGATAAAAACGTTGCAAATTTTGTGTATGGCTTTTTTCAGCATAGACACATAGAACATGAGAACTGGAAGGGATCTTGAGAGGTCATTGAGTCTAGTCCCCAGCCCTCATAGCAGGACCAGGTGCTACCTAGATCAGGGGTTGGCAGTCTGCAGCTCCAGAGCTGCATGCTTCTCCTTAAGGAGTCCGTTGCAGTTCCTGGTGCTGCTGCCGCTGACTCCTCTTGTGGTTCCCTGTCCTGCTGCCATTGAAATAGTAGAACCAAATGGAATTGGTTTAACAGCCAGCAGGGTGGTGGGAGGGATCTGGCTGTTAAACCAATTCAATTTAGTTTCATTATTTCAGCAGTGACAGGGCAGGGAGTCATCTGCACTGCAGGTGGGGAAAGAGAGCAGGAGACCTGGGAGGAGGAGCAGCCAAGTCTGCTCCTGCTGCAGCTGCCCAGCCCCATTAAGAAGTAGGTGGTGGCCAAGGAGGAGCTGCAGCAGCACATGCAGCCAGAGGAGCTTGTTGGCTGAGGAGGGTTAGTCCTGGATTTGGAGCTGAGAGGGGTAAAGCTTGGGGGTTGGGGTTGGCTTTGTGGGATCTGGAGTAAAGCTTGGGGATGAGGGTGTGAATATGGGGGCTGAGGCAGGTAAATACTGGAGATGGGGGGCAGGTTTGTGGGCCAAAGGGAGATAGAGCTTGGGAATGGAGGGAGGGAGGCAAGGAGGGTTGATGCGAACATTGCTCCTTCTTGCGTAAGAGCCTACCACAGGCGTAGCATTTCCTTGTCCTTATTTGCTCTCCAATGTAGGGGTGAAGGTAGCTTAAACTTTCTAACTGGTACAAACCACTGTGTGTGTGCTGTTCTTAAAATAGGGGTTACACAAAGTATGATGCGATGCTATTTATTAAGGACTGTCTTGTATTCACATGCATTGTAGTTCTTGAAGTATTGATTTTGTAACTGAATTTGAAAAAATGGCTCTTCTCACTATTTTGGTTGCAGACCCCTGCTCTAGATCATCCCTGATCGAGTCCTGTTTTTAAATATCTCCAGTGATGGAGGTTCCAATTTATTCCAGTGGTTTACCACCCTGACAGTTAGGAAGTTTTTCCTAATGTCCAACCTAAATCTCCCTTGCTGCAGTTTAAACACATCGCTTCTTGTCCTACAATAACTAATAACTCTTTGTCCTCACGCTTCCTAAGTATGTAGACATATACCAGGCCAGATTTTGATTCAGAGGCTGGCTACTATATCATGGACCACAGTAAGCCAGGAGATTATTTCTCCAAGTCAGGAACTTGATGTAGGTAGCCATAAACTTCGCCTGCTCTTAAACCGTGACATAAAGCATACGTGGGGGTTATGCAGTGATATGAGGCAGGTGTGCTCAGTGCTACATGGATTCCAAGTTCTAAACAAGTTGCTAGGCAGAACAGTTAACAGTTCTTATTTTCTCTGGGGATCATTTCAGACTCTGTAGCAGTTTACCCTCTTCTACCTGGCTTGCATCTTCAGTACTGCACTTCTCAAGAGCAGCAGTGTAGAAGCTATCCTGCTGTTTGCATGTGTATGCATGTGTTGGCAGCTGTGAGAGCCAATGCTATGTATAGTATGGTTGCACATGTAAATATCCAAACGATGTATATTTGGGGGTTATCTTGCCCAGGAATTCTTTCTTCACTGAATGTACAATCTCCAGTCACGGGATGGGCTTTAAAGTTTTCCAGAATCTCATCCAGGGTGATTCTTTGGGGCACCTCAGGTTCTCACCCATTTTCTATGTGAGCATCAGAAACCAAACTGGGGCCAGATCTGGGTGGCTGAAGAAGGAACTGAATTACTCTTAGCTTGTAGGAGGTATCTCTGACAAATTGTCCATGCTAGTGATCATTTTACATTGTCAGGAGTTTCTCCACAGTGAAAAGATTTGGGTAGTTTTAGTAAGACATAAGATTATTTTAGCATTTCTACATTATAGAGTCCTCAACGTTAATAAGTAAGAGTGTGGGTCTTTGGAAATAAAAGAAAAGGTAAACTGCATACTATATAAAATCGCTAAAACCAGCTCCGTTGTCTTTAATGATAACGTTTTCATGAGTAAAGTGATCCAGGTATCTCATCTACATTTGTTTAATATTTTCTTACATCCTCTACAAAGACCTCGAGTCTCAATGAATTATTGATTCTAAAGCATTTTATTACTAACTCTGTTCTTTGTTTTTGATTCTTCTTCCTTTAATGAAAACAATGATAAATTTAGAAGAAGATTTGAATGATGGATAATAGTTGACGTGAAAATTGTACATATATTGTGGCTGTACAAATATTTTACACATATTGTGATTTTTTTTCCCTTTATCTTGTAAAACAGGTATCTAAACTTATGAGAAATTTCATAGTTCTTACATGACTAAACATAGAGGTTTAATGTAGATATATTTATTTTCATTAATGGATGTTTTGGCTCATTTTGCTACGGGGTAGTTATTCGGTTGAGATTCCATTTTAACTTCAAACTGATCTGTAGATACCAGATGGACTACTGTCCAGTCATACCATAACTGTGTTACTTTGAGAAATGAAAAGTTAATTCAAAAACTTGATAGAAATGCATTCACTCTGAGGCGATGTCTATGCTGCAGGGATCTTTCAGTAGAAGTTACTGTTGCAAGATATCTGCTGACAAAGTTTCTGTTGACAGATTGCAGTCACACATGAAAGCAGATCACTCTGTCAACAGAGAGCAACTGTACTACTCGGCTGCTCTCTTGACAGAATGGCCAGCCAAAGACAGAAGGCCCCCTGGAGCATCCACACAGCTTTTTTGTCAAGAGAGTCTGTTGAGAAGGGCATTCTGCCTCATGGAGGAAAGGCAGAAGGCTGTCTACAAATGTGCTAAGTTCTGTAGACAGTATGCTGAAAGAATGCATTGTTAGTGTGGATGCTCCATGATTTTGTTGACAAGGACTCTTTAGTGTAGACATAGCTTCCGTGAATAGCAATGTAAATTTATATATATTTGTGGAGGTAAAATGATTTTATCTTCTTGTTGCCTCTTAACAAAGTCCTTGGAAACTATTCAGAAATCAAAGTAACATTTGGAATTTCATGCTGTTTCCTTACAAATTTGGGTTCTCAGCTTGCAGTTCTTATGCATCAACCTCCTAGGGATGCCAACTCTTGTGTTTTCACTGAGAGTCTCCCAGAACTGGGCTCTCTCTTCCAAAGGCTACTGAAGCAAATTTGGGAGATTTTAAACCACTAAATGTCCATTCACGCAGCAGGGCTAAGGCAGGCTCCTTGCCTGCCCTGGCACTGCACCACTCCTGAAGTGACTGTCCTTTGGCTCCTGAGGGTGACTCCATGCATTGCTCCTGCCCTGACACTTGTTTCGCAGTTTCCAGTGGCTGGGAAGGGAAAGGGCATGAGTCTCAGAGAGAATGGGCATGGCCTCAGGAAAGGGGCAGGACAGTGTAAGGCTATTTGGGTTTTTGTTCTTAGACAGTTGACAACCTTGCAACATCCCAGCTTTTTCAGCTGGAGCCTGACTGCTCAGTGATGTACATTATTGGTTTTATAATATTACAAGTGATCTAGACCAGTGTGTTCCTAGTTAAACAATAAAAATGAGAAGTCCTGTGGCACCTTGTAGACTAACAGATTTATTGGAGCATAAGCTTTCATGGGCAAAGACTCACCTCCTCAGATGCCCATGAAGCTTATACTCCTATAAATCTGTTAGTCTATAAAGTGCCACAGCACTTCTCATTGGTTCGCGGACATAGACTGACATGGCTGCCCCTCTGATATTAGCTAAACAATGCTGATGCATGGGGTCATATTTTGGTCCAGGTTGTGAGCCAATGCATGATAGAAGCACATAAGGAGCCTCTCTTTACTATCGAACCCCAGCTACCCATACTGCTACTTGCAGAGTGGGACAGCAGGGAAGCAAACAGTTGCTACTGCCCACTCTTGTATTAATTTCATTTTAATTTGATTTAATTTAATTAATTTCATCAATTTGAAAGTTAAGAACCCAGGAAGTCAAAGGTGTTCATGTAACCAAGTCACTGTCCAGCATTAAGCAAGAAGATAAAATATATTTGCCTGCACAAGTATGTGTCAAGGTTTAGTGGTTGGTGTACAGAGATCAAAGCTTACTTAGTACCATAGCAAACTCATCATTTAGAATCCTTTTATTAGGCATACAGAACATGAAGGAAAAACAGCTTACATTTCAAATCTTTTGTTAGTGGGATGAAACCTTGATAAGGGCTGAGTTAAAACCTCCTTCAATCTGATTCATGATTAAGTCCTCCATTTATCATGGATGTAAAAGGGAGAACACAAAACAAAGCCTAATAGATTCTGTTCAGAAACCGCTGTGGGTGCAATTGGGTATTGTGATAAGGTGGCTGTGACGGAATGTGCAGGCTATGTCTGAACGAGAGTGATTTGTCGACAGATATTTTTGTCCAAGATATTTTGCAACAAAACTTCTGTTGACAGATTACAGCCATGCTGCCAAAGTGGACGAAGAGAGCGATCCTCTCTGTCGACGGAGAGTGGCTAGACTGCTTGCCTGCTCCATCAGCAAAATGGCCACCCGGAAGCACAGCAGACAGGGTTGTCCAGGAAGCCCTGTCTGTCAACAGAGCCTCTGCCTGCCCCCTCCTCCCCCCTGCTGCCCCCCCACCCCCCTGGAACATCCAGACTGAGTTTTTGTCAACAGATCTCTGTCGACAGAGGCATTTGTCCTTGTGGCAAGGAGGGTACAGCTGTCAACAAAATGCCCTTGGGAATCTGGATGTTCCACAGGTTTTGTTGACAAAACAGCCATTCTGTCAACAAAACCCTCTAGTCTAAACATAGCCATAGAAAGAAGCTAGGAACAGACAACATGACTAAGGGGATGAAGTAAGAAAGGCAAGCAGTAGCAAATGTGACCTTGGAAAAAGCCAGAGAGAAAACTTTTGAGCTTTGTGTCTAGTGTTGGCTACAGAGCTGGATGAAGGGAGAGAAGGGCTGCAAGCTAAAAAACTTTGTTCTTGATGCCTCCAGTGTTCAGAGACACAAGACTTTGGGCACTCTTTGTAAACCCAGATGTACCTCTGACCAATGTCTACTTTCAACTGGAACAGTCCTAGAGCCCTAAACTTGGACTAGCCCCTGAGGTAAAACCAAACCAAACCACAGGAATATTAATTAAGGCTTTCATTTTAACAATATTCCTTGTTCCCTTTTACTTACAGCAAATCTTCAGAAGGAGAAAAAAAACCTTGTAGAGAAAAACAGAGGCACAGCACACAGTCTCACCATCCACTCCCAGACATAGCAAAATCATCCAGGCATGCAGCTGTTTAGAGCATTGGTTTGAAACACCTTTCTGGTTACAGGATTATAATAATGTTACCAAAACAACAGCACTGAGCAGTGCAGCAAGACTCCTGTTAGACAGAATTTGGAAGAAAAGAGCTAGGGAAAAAAGGTAGAAAAGGAGAATGACATATGGGGAGGAGACCAGACTGTCACATCCCAGATGATGAGTGGGATGACCTAGCTGAAGTTGGTGGAGACAGATAACATCTGTCTCCCTCTGTCTAGCCTGGCCAGGATATTTCACAGGATTAGGATGAAGACAGATTGGGCTGCAGTGGAGGAAGAGTTTTTATAGTGGGAGTGCTGAGAACCATTGAACAGATCTATAAACCCTGTATATGATGAGAACTAATTTAAGCCAGCAAGTGTGATGACATCCCCAGTACCATTAGTTCCAGTGCTCCTGGGAGATGGTGGGGATTTCAGCCATGATGGTTAAGGTTGTTCTTTCTTCATTCAGTTGCAGTAGCCAGAGCTCCCTTCAAAGTCCCTTCTTTTAGAGGATCCCAAAAGAGAAAGGTGCGTAATGGTCCCATCTCATCATTATTTTGTCCACCAATTTGTCGTTTTTCCTAACACTCCAATTTTGGTTTGTTGATTTCAGGTCCTATCTTTTCTTTGTCTATCAGGCAGAATCTCATAGTCGTTTTGTTTCCATTCAGTCTTTGTTTCTCCCTCGTGTATCTTTGTCTGTCAGCATACATTGTTGTAGGTTATTGTGACACGTTATGGACTTCTAGCCATTTTTCACAGCTGAGCTCACAGTTAGTGTTGCTTCCTAGGCCCAGTTACCACAGCACCTTTCCCTCATGCAAGTGGGTGGAAAAGATATGGAACGGGGATAGAGAAAAGTTGCCTAAATCTCAACTCCATCCTATCTCTCCTCAATTTCCCTGTCAGGTATTTCAGCAGACAATGGCTGTCCTAAATATAGACTTCATCACTGGCTCAGTCTTGTGACCAGAATAGTGACTCAATGTACCACAACTGGATCAGATCAAAATTCAGGATTTCTAGTCTGGGGGAAATTTCAGTATCTCAAAATATGCAGTTATTCTGATTCAGAACTCATTTAAAAATTTCTATAAATCTGAAAGGCTGAAAAAAAAGTGTTTTAGAAATATTGTAACATGTTTTATAAACAAAGTTTGCTCCCTCAGACCTCAGCAGCAGCTCTCTGAAATTAGCATTCTTGTCAAGCTCATATCTGTGGCTCTAGAGCACCCTCACCATTCAGATTGCTCAATTTGGGGCCTCAGAACCTCCAGATCCACAGACATGGGACAGCCCTGACACTTAGGAGAACCGAAGATGAAATCTGCACTGTAGGACACATCTAAAATGAGACTAGCCTTGTATCCTATGTTTCCAGGGCCTGCAGCTTTGTGGCAGCCTTTCCATGCCAGGACTTCCAAATTCCTTGCTGGAACTGTGCAACCTGGATTTCCAGACAGCCAACCATTTGAACTGGAGCTGGTTTCATATTCATTTAAGCTTAGACAAATGGGTATTTTGTGACAAATTTTATTTGATCAGAAAGTTTCCAGCAAGCTCTGTTCATAACCATTGTCCCAGCTGCTCCAGGTCCAGTGAAGAAGTATGCTTATCTCTTCTCAAGTCAGGTTTCAAACTCACGGTCTAGACTGCAGTGATTTTAGAACTTCTTTCCAAAAATTGTTCATGTTGACTTTGTTCATGAAAGTCAGTCACCCCCTTCCCCCTGCCGCCCGCCACACACAGCTGTGTAAATAAGGGCGAATTGGCTTCTCAGTCTTTTGACTAAGAGGTTAAATATTATCTAATATCTGGTCTTATCAGTTCAGTATCTGGATTTTAGTAAGGCATTTGATACAGTGTCACATGACCATATCATTAAAAAATTAGGGAAATACAAACTAGATGGAGCTACTATCAAGTGGATACACAATTGAATGGGAACAATAAGAAGTCCTGAACTGATAAGTACTCTCCTGGAATGGTTAACCAATCAATTGTATCAGAGAGGTAGCGGTGTTAGTCTGTATCTTCAAGAACATCAAGAAGTCCTGTGGCACCTTATAGACTAACAGATATTTTGGAGCATAAGCTTTCATGGGCAAAGACCCACTTCAACAGATGCATGAGTGTGGACAGTGGGATCAGAGGAGTGTTTAAAGATGGGGTCACAGGAAAAGTGGGGGGTGGGCAGAGCTGACAAGGTCTATTCAATCAGGATGGAAAATAGCCCATTATCAGTAGTACATATCAAGAGAGGATTAAAAACAAGTCAGATCAGACCTGACGGCGGGGGGGTGGGTGGATATGGCCCATTGTCGGATTCTAATGTGGAGGTGTGAACTTCTAGAGCAGAGAAACTGCTTTTGTGAGGAACTAACCACCCTGACATTTTAGCTGCAATTATGTTTTCCCATGCTCATTACTTTGTATTTATCAACAATGAATTTCATTTCCCATTTTGTTTTGTGAGATCTTTTCATATATCTTCACAAAGAGCTTTGCACTTACCTATCTTGAGCATCTTTGTAACCTTTTCAGATTTTTCACCTCAATGTTTACACCTTTTTCTGAAGAGCATTATGAACCTGTCCCAGTGCAGAACCCTTGGGGACACTACTATTCACCTCTGAAATTTACATTCTGAAAAGTAGTCATGGTTTCCTATCTTTTGTTGTCTGTCTTTTATCAGTTACTGATCCATGGGAGGACCTTCCCTCTTACCCCATGACAGCTTACTTGCTTAAGAAACTTCACAGCACCAATGCAGTTCCTGATTCTGGGGCATACAAAGGGGTGTAAGAGTGTTCCTTTAATCCTAAGGCATTTTACTCTTGAGACTTTTGTAGAATTCTCACAAAAGGAAGAATTATGAGAGGAAGAAATCAAGTGCAGATTTAATTTGGAAAAATATTGACCTGCTGCAGAACACAGGATATTTGGCTTTATTTACGGTAGAGTTGAAAACTCTGAGTTGTAAGAGACACTACTTTTTACATATCTTTTGGCATTATACAGTTTGTTATCATTTACTCTGGAACATTTGTATGTAGGAAGGTGGGAACAAAATATTACATAATTATATCAAAATCAACAGAAGCTAGTTTTACAATCCTATTTGCATGTAATTGACACAAAATTATACAATGACTTACTTGATTGTGTCTGCTACTAAATAGTATTTTGATGCTTGTCTTCCCTTTTTCAAAGCCTTGATTTTTGAAAGCTTTGTAGTAATAGAAATGAATTCTTCAGTTAAGAATGAAATGAATTTCATTACTGTTAGGTTGCAGCTGACTCTAAAGTATATATATATATATTTTCACTTGAACTGATACTCGTTCTTTTGCAAATTGGAGCACATTGTTGTTGACAAACAAAGAAAAATTACATTTTATATTTTGCAAGCCACAACAGCTTGCTTTTTCTTACCTTTGCCTGTGGACTAATGTAGACTGCAGAAAGCCAATTTACAGGTGGTGAATTCCTTTCTCTTCTTCTAATTATGAAGTTAAAGAACAGACATTTGCTTGTAATGAATGACACATTGGACAATTTTCTTAACTGAATTCTCCCTGAGAATACTATTGCTCTGAATCACTGCATTTGTGGAAGTTTGTGTTACTTACACATTACGTATATTTCTAAAAGTTATTTATGGACTCCTTCCCCTGAGATATTTGGCATTTAGAAAACTGGCTTATTGTTTCAGGGGAGTGGTGGGGTGATGGTGGGAGGGTAATTAAGCAGCACTTCAACACCTCTAGGTGATAATGCTTTTGTTGAGTTAATGCTGTGTAGGGAAGACACATTGTGAATTCACAGGACTAAAAGTGTAGGAGATGCAGGACAATTCTACCACCTCATTTTCCACTAGGTGACAAGATTACAGGAGGTTCACAAACAGCAGCAGGACAGAAAACAAGTGATCAGGATTACCATCCCTGATGTCACCACAGTCAATCTGGTGTCTGACCTCTGTAATTTTGTTCTCACCCACAATTATTTCTGATTTGGGGACAATTTATACCTCCAGATTAGTGGAAATGCTATAGGCATCCACATGGCCCCACAATATGCTAATATATTTGTGGCTGAAATGCAACAATGATTCCTCAGCTCTCGTCCCCTATAACCCCTTTTCTATTTATGATACATCGATGACATCTTTATGATTTGGACTCATGGTATAGAGACTCTAGAAGAATTCCAAAGAGACTTTAACAATCTGCACCCTACCATCAACTTATGTCTTGACTACTCCACGTGAGAGATACATTTCCTGGACACTACAGGACAAATCAAGGATGGCCTGATCAGTACCAGACTTTACCGGAAACCCACTGGTCACTCTACTTACCTGCATGGTTCTAGCTTCCATCCGGCACACACAACTAGATCCATTCTTTACATGCAAGCCCTTAGATACAATCGCATTTGCTCTGATCCTACTGAAAGAGACTGAAAACTACAAAATCTCTACCAAATATACATAAACCTGAATTACCCACCAGGAGATATTTAAAAAAAAATAATCAATGGGGCCAGACGAATACCCAAAGACCAGCTATTCCAAGATAGGCCCAGAAAAGCCAAGAACAGAACACCACTGGTCATTACCTACAGTCCCCAACTCAAACCACTGCAACGCATTATTAAAGACAAAGATCTACAACCTATCCTTAATCAGGATGCCACACTCCAGACGGCCCTAGGTGACAGGCCTGTTCTCTCCTACAGACAACCTCTCAACCTTAAGAGGATTCTCACCAACAATCACAGTCCATACCACAGAAACACCAGTCCTGGAACTTTTCCTTGCAAAAAGGCCCACTGCCAACTTTGTCCACATGTCTTTTCTGGAGATACCATCACTGGACCTAACCAGGTTATTCACAGAATAATGGGCACGTTCTCATGTTCCTCAACTAACATCACATATGCCATCATGGGTCAACAAAGCCCAGATGCTTTGTATATTGGACAGACTTCAAACTCTCTTAGACAAAGAATTAATGGGCATAAAACAGACACTCCTGACTCACAAACCTGTGTTAGCCGGTGGCCGGGTAATGTGCGGTGAGGTACTCCCCTGGGTCCTAAACAACCCAGTTTTTACTGTTAGAGCAGGGAGCTCCTAGCACTCCAACGGCCAGGCTGTAGTAACCAAACAGTTACAGTTCTTTTTGTTGTGCCGGCTGTGTTGCAGTGACAAAAGGGTTAACAGCAGTCAGGCTCAGAGCTTAACTAGTTACAAGTTTATTAAGCTACAGTTGTAAGCGTGTGGTTACAAAAGGCTATTGTCTACTTCTTATATGCTAGCAAAGTACAGGTGTTAACAAGTTACGTTACAATCCAATACAAAGATATCTGTTACCATCTAACACAATGATATCTTGACACAACGACGTCTAGTTACAAAGCTCTAATTCTTTAGCTGTGCACAAAAAGAATGGAGACCTAGCATGGGTATATCTTACCCTCTCTGCGTCTCTCAATACCAGGTTAGCCAAGCCGGATCGGTCACTCAATTCCGCGGAAAGATGAATACGAGGTTGGGCGTCCCCAGTTGTGGACCTCAGGAGGCAATCACCTGACCCGACCAGCAGGTAGTTGGTGGAATGCACTCAAAGTTAGAGTTCTGCTGGACCCATCTTTTATACCCCTTTTTGGGTTATGTATTCTCTTTCTTATCTATGGTGCCAGATCGTACTGGTCTGTCTTTTGTGACGCCAGTTTGTTACAAGGGCAATTCTTACTTAATTTGCACTTGTAAGACAGGAGATAAGCAGTTTGAGAGTACAGGACATTCTTTTTGTGTGGGCGGGGGACTTCCCCTTCTGGGATGGTTGTGTGGTCATCAAATCCATCAATGCCAACTGGGGTGATTTTCTGAGGGTCCCCCCCTCCCTTGTTGACAGTTTGGCCTGTTAGCCTTCTATCTGTACTTTCTGTTTCTCAGGGTCACGATGAGCTAGCACATCTGGGCCTCAATGAGGGCATCAAAGACTGTGCTGTCAGCAGCTGTTTCCATGCCCTGTGTGCTTCTCAGTGGGGGTGGGTGGGCAGCGAGCAATCTGGCTTGTAAGCAGGAGACTTTGTCTGGCTACATTTCACCCCCTGATGCACCACACTACATCCCAGAACGCAAGGTGGCGGTGATGCCAGCACCTCTTGCCCTCCTTGGAGGAAGTCTAAAAGTACCCAATGATCCGATCAGTATGTGGGGAATCGCGGAACTGGCTAGGATCACTTGTCAGCTCCATGTATCGGATTTGCATGGAGGAGATAGCCACATCAATTAGTCTCCTAACGATGCACAGTGTTATGCAAAACACAACTAATATGATAAGAACAATCAAAATAGTGGTTACAATAGAATGCGGGAATGGAGTAAGAGAAAATTCTAATTGTTGAGCTAACCATTCCAGCCATGAGGTTTTCCCAGTCTCAACTGCAGCATGCAGGATTTGAACTGCATCTTTGGTGGCAGATACATCCTGTTTAATCTGTTCTGAGTGTTTACCTAAAAGCAGCAAGATTGGTTAATTACAGCACAAAATCCTCCTTGTTGGGCCAGGACTGCATACTTTGAGACCCACCCATCCCTTGCTGACACTCAGACAGAGAACAATTAGACAGGAAGGCAGATGGGAATTATGGTCTACTCCAGAAAGTTCAAACCGGTTACCTCTACCCACACCAGCTTGGCTAGGAGGACGGGACAGAAGGGCCCAGCCTAACCTTGGGGCTTCCTCGCACGTGATGGCTTCCACTCCGAGGAATTACAAGCAAGACATTCAGTTCCACCCTCCCAGCACCTGGGATGACAAGGTTGTCAGGGACTCAAATCCCAGCAAGCCTCATCCCGTTACAGGTTACGATAACAAAACCAGAAACAGAACCAGAACTTCCAGATTCCTCATCCAAGTAGGAGTTCACCCTATCGCAGCATGAACCCCAGGGGCTGCAGCGAAGGTAGGAGTGGACGTCGCTGTCATCAAAACAGACTGGTCCCCACCTGAAGATGTCGCTTTTATCCCACCAATCTTTCAGGTTCAGAGGGACGAACTCAATTCCCAATCTGGTAGAGGAGTTCAGCAGGGTACACATCCAGCAATCCGTGGCACTAGCGGTGGAGACGATGGACTGGATGGCATTCCTGAGGGGATGCTTAGGTGTGGCAGAGGTCAGCAAGGTAGTCAGGAAGATGACGAGGAGTTGAGGTGCCATGCTGTCATCTGGGTTGAAGGTAGCTACAACACAACTAGGCCTATAGCAATTACTAAGAGTCTATTAGTATTAATATGGCATCTAGCAGCATGCATATATTATATACATTAAAGTTCTTTGGTGTGTACTGATGTTACAGGTGGCCGTTGCCTTGCTTCCTCCCAGGGAGATGTGTGTATTTCAGGTGGTTCCTTTTTCTCTGGAGAGAAAACACAAGGTCAGCCGGTCTTGGATGTGATCCAAGCCTCGGTAATGGTTATTGGTTCCCTTTTAGAGTCTAAAGCAGTCCACACCCCCACCTTTGTATGAGTGCTGTACATAAGTCTGTGTTCCCAGGCTAGGGTGTTTAATTACAACAGTATCTCCAGGATTAGATTTGGAGTCCTTGAGTGGCGCAACCGAGTTGAGGAATTTTTCCCTGTAGGGAAGAATCCTCTGCTGATTGGACTGCCCATAGGGGTTTGCTGGTTGTTTAGTCGCTGCACCACCTCATCCAGCCTGTTTTCCCAAGTACCAGCCGTGGGCTTCAAGTGGCTTTTTAACAGCCCATTCCAGTGCTCGACTATGCCGTTGGACGGGGGTCGTTAAGGGAGGTGGTAAGTCCACTGAATTCCATGCTTAGTAGCCCACTCTTGTACTACTTTGTTTTTAAAGTGTGAGCTGTTAGACTGAATTTCTTGGGGTGCTGGGACAATTGCTGTTAAGAAGTTTAGTCCCATAATGGTGGACAGTCCTGTTGCCAATGGGGCAGGGTATGCAAAACCAATTCCTGAAACAACTTCCATTCCAATCAGGAGGTACTTACACCTTTGCCTGGTAGTAGGAAGTGGGCCAATGTAATCAACCTGCCAGGTTGCCCATAGTGTTTTCCCATCTCTTAGTCTGGCAAATCGCTGTCCTTTAGCTATGTGTTTTCAGGGTTTTAGCACAGATAGTACAGGCTTGCACCAGGTCTCTAGCCTGTCAGTGAGTGATGGGCCACCCCCTGATATGTGCTTGCCGCACCAGCTCATCACTCCCTGTGTGCCCCAGAGTCTCATGTAGCCATAGGTACAAATGTTCCCAATCTACTTGGGTGGCAGAGATCTGGGCTGCTGCATCTGCCAGGTTATTTAGTTGTGCAGCCGGGGTGTTATTCTTTTGCTGGGCTGACGCATGTCCTATACTTAGGGGTTGCTGGGTGGCATGGTGGTGCTCACTAGGCATTCCCACCTTCCATAGGGATTCCTTAATTAAGGTGGAGTTCTGTGCGGTATCAGCTTTCCGGCATGGACATTCCTCTACCCATCCCGAGAACAAACAAACAATAACCAGCACATTTTAAAAGATTTACATTTGGGTAGCTGAATGAAGTTCATTTATAACTTCAGGAACAGTCCTAAAGGCAGAGATCTGGTTGCCAGAACTGTCTTTACAGGTTTGCCCACATCGTGGGCTTGGCAGACAGGGCAAGCCAGACAGTTGTTTGGGCCACTTAGGAGAATTTGGAAGCAAACCAATTTGCTTGAACAGCAGTAATCATCTCCCTGCTTCGCTTACATGAGTCAGGCTGTGGTGCATGCAAGCAAGATAAGGGAGAAAGACCTTGGATGCAACCAGGCGGCCGTCCGGGGAGCGCCAAAGGTGTTCAGGGTGCAAAAGGCATTCATCCAGTCTCCAGATTGTTTCTTCTGAATTTAGGGCCTGATCTTGGAATAGTGCAGTATCAATAAGGGTTGCAATAGGAGACTGGGAATCTGTAAAAATGGGAAACAGTGAAGTGGCCCAAGAGAGGAAAGGTCTGCAGCTTTAGCTGCTGTGTCAGCCAAGGCATTTAATAAGGCAGCAATATACAGACCATTTTGTTTTAATTTGTGAGCCCATGTATACTTTAACTTACCAACATAGACAATTTGATAATGCTATTAATAAGATAAGCACAAACATAAAATATAAAACCACATTCTTAATTTTAAAAGGAGATTCATGATGTTTAGGTTGTTCTTCAGTAACTACCAGCTTTTCTCTGTGTTTCTGAAAGACAAAAGAATACTTTTCTACCCCCTTTGGGGTGGCAGGTTACATATTGGAATACTCCATTTACAAATATGCTCAGTTCCTTCTAAACTCTGCAGGCTACTCACTCTGAATTTTCTCCAGACCCTTCAGAGTTAAGGACTTGCTCACTTACTCCTAACCTCAAATCACATGCTTATTTTCCAAAATGACATTTTATTGGATATTACCATTTTAAGTATTACTAAAGGGATTTAGATATTTTATACCTAAATTTACTGTTTTTCCTATATTGGAAGGTGTCCATCTCGGAAGGCGTCCCCTCCTTATGGATGCACCAGCAAGACAAACAGACAGACAGACAGACAAACAACATTAAACAAAACTCCATGACATATACACATACACTACAACATAAATGTTTACATAACTACACTTTGTACCACAAAGAGTTAAGAACTTGAACTAAAGCTTTCAGAGTTGGGCAGTTTCTTCAAGGTCTTATAATCTCAGCTTTTGTCCAAGAAGCTTTTCTCACAGCCTGTGCAACTGCTCCAATACTCCTTTTTCCTTTTTAGTTTACAAGCAGTTCTCTGCTTACAGAACTGCAACCATAATTCCTCTGATTGTCCCCAGTTCTTTTCCAACATTTCCTTGTCCCGCTTAGGTTCACCCCATCCTTCCCAGGTGAATTCGTTCTCTATGTTGGGGAAATCCATGTTGTTTATCATGACTGGTTTCATTTTGTCACTGCGATACAGTCTGTGTCACAACCCTGCTCGCTGCGCCAATTCTGTTAGCCAGTGGCTGGGTAATGTGCGGTGAGGTACTCCCCTGGGTCCTAAACAACCCAGTTTTTACTGTTAGAGCAGGGAGATCCTAGCACTCCTACGGCCAGGCTGTAGTAACCAAACAATTACAGTTCTTTTTGTTGTGCCGGCAGTTGCAGTGACAAAAGGGTTAACAGCAGTCAGGCTCAGAGCTTGACTAGTTACAAGTTTATTAAGCTACAGTTATAAGCGTGTGGTTACAAAAGGCTATTGTCTACTTCTTATATGCTAGCAAAGTACAGGTGTTAACAAGTTATGTTACAATCCAATACAAAGATATCTGTTACCATCTAACACAATGATATCTTGACACAACGACGTCTAGTTACAGAGCTCTAATTCTTTAGCTGTGCACAAAAAGAATGGAGACCTAGCATGGGTATATCTTACCCTCTCTGCGTCTCTCGATACCAGCGTAGCCAAGCCGGATCAGTCACTCAATTCCACGGAAAGACGAATACGAGGTTGGGCGTCCCCGGTTGTGGACCTCAGGAGGCAATCACCTGACCTGACCAGCAGGTAGTTGGTGGAATGCACTCAAAGTTAGAGTTCTGCTGGACCCATCTTTTATACCCCTTTTTGGGTTACGTATTCTCTTTCTTATCTATGGTGCCAGATCGTACTGGTCTGTCTTTTGTGACGCCAGTTTGTTACAAGGGCAATTCTTACTTAATTTGCACTTGTAAGACAGGAGATAAGCAGTTTGAGAGTACAGGACATTCTTTTTGTGTGGGCGGGGGACTTCCCCTTCTGGGATGGTTGTGTGCTCATTAAATCCATCAGTGCCAGCTGGGGTGATTTCCTGAGGGTCCCCCCGCTCTCTCTTGTTGACAGTTTGGCCTGTTAGCCTTCTATTTGTACTTTCTGTTTCTCAGGGTCACGATGAGCTAGCACATCTGGGCCTCAATGAGGGCATCAAAGACTGTGCTGTCAGCAGCCGTTTCCGTGCCCTGTGTGCTTCTCAGTGGGGGTGGGCAGCGAGCAAGCTGGCTTTTAAGGGGGAGACTTTGTCTGGCTACAACCTGTCAGCCAGCAGTTTAATGGAGTGGGCCATTCTGTTAATGACCTGAAAGTCTGCGTTTTACTGAAGAGGAATTTTCACAGCAGTTTGGAAAGAGAGGCTGATGAACTCTCTTTTATATTCAAATTCGACACATTAACATGTGGTTTGAACTGGGATGGGAATTTTGTAGCTCATTATAGGGGCTCTTTTGCATACTTGGCTTTATCTAATTCGTGACTCTCCCACCCTCTACTGCCCCTCTGCTCTCTGATTTGCTCACCTTGATAATATTTTTCTGATTTTGTCAACCTTGATTACTATTTTTGGTTCTCTGTGCCTTAAATATTGAGTCTGTTCTGGTATGGCTATGATCTGAAGAAGTGGGTCTGTCTCACGAAAGCTCATCACCTAATAAATTATTTTGTTAGTCTTTAAAGTGCTTCTTGACTGCTTTTTTGTTTTGATAGTATACAGACTAGCACCGCTATCTCTCTGTTATTAAGCAGCGGGAATGTTTCACTTGTTGAATCAGTGATGCCAGATATGTGGGACTGAATTAGAAATGTGTGAACAATACTGTAGTCCTGAGGCAAGGCTAGTCATTTTCTTCTCCTTTGATGATTAATGCCTCCAACAGGACCTGGTTGGCAAACGCATAAGTTTTTTTGGAAATCAGTGCAAAGAACAAATTGTTTAACATGTCAATCATCTCGTTTTTGCATATATTTTATATAGTCTAAATAAAAAAAAGTGTATATAAATGCATATGGGCCAAAGGAAATATTTTCTCCCACTTTTTGGTCTTCAAAATTTAAAATAAATGAATTTCACAAAGAGAGTGCAATACTGAAACTCAGTAAAAGTGGAAGAGATATAAAGTCACTCATAAAAAAAAGCAAGCAAACAAAGGGAAGCCCTTAGAGGTTTCAGGCCACATGTAGGAGTTAGGGGGAACAGTAGACCATAAATTTTCTCTGCTGCCTTTTTTTTTTTTAATGCACCACATAGCTTCTTGGTGGTCACTTGATAATGAGTAGGATATCTTCATGTCACCGTCCTATTTGTAAGTCTGTTGATGATTGATCAACCTGATTCTGGAGCTGCAGATCTTATCACATAATGGGTAGATTTTGGTAACTGTTGAAGAGGTGTGGGCAGTTTCTGATTTCCTTTTCTTCTTCTCTGACTCTCCTTGTCAGCTCCACTGTGGGTGATCTTGGGCAAGGTTCTCCCAAGTGTCAACATCAATGCTGCACTTTTTCATGTGTGCCTTCAGCATGTCCTTATATTGCTTCCTCTCGTTAACACAACTCCTGTGTCCTTCCTCCAACTTGGATAACAGAATCTGTTTTGAGGGGCTCTGATCAGACATCCAAACCAGGTGACCAGTTCAATGAAGTTGTTGATGAATGATAATAGTGTCAATGCTGGTCATGTTCAACTCTTCCAGGACGTTCATGTTCATGCGCCTAACCTCCTAAGAGATATTTAGGATTCTACTGCAGGAATATTGGTGATATTTTTCAAGTGATTTCAAATGATACTTGCATGTTGTCCATGTTTCACATGCATACAGTAGCACTGGAACAACCACAGCTCAGTATACAAGGAGCTTTCTCTTGGGATAGATGTCCCGTTTCTTGAAGACCCTTTGCCTCATCCAGATGAAAGCAGAGATTGCATGGCTTAGACAGTGCTGGATTTCCACTTCATTGTAACTTTAGGAGATGTCCAAGATATGGGAAATGCTCCACATATTTCAGCAGTTCTCCATTAATTTCAAGAGAAGGTACATAAGACTGTCCCATTGGCAAGGGTTGGTGGATCACCTTGCTCTTTATGACATTTAGCCTGAGGCCGAGATGGTCTGAAGAGCTGTGGAAGAAAGACAGCAGCCATGTTGTGATCCGTGTGCTGGAGCTCCATGATGAAGGTTGTGGATGTCTTGTTTTTAGTCTTCAGTCTTGTGAGATTGAAAAGGTTCCTGTTCACTCTGTAGAAAATATTTACACCATCTGGAAGCTTGCCATCAATGATGTGAAGATTCATGGCAATGAAGGTGCAGAACAGTGATGGAGCAATGACGAGGCCTTGTTTGACTCCTGTTTTAACCTTTAAGGGGTTGCTCTGGGATCCATTGTTACTCAATGTTGTCATGAATCAGCTTCAAGGTGCAAATGAATTCTTTGGGGCATTTTTGGGAATTTTTTGAAAGGATGGTCCACAGGGCACTACCATTGACTGAGTTGATTGCCTTGGTGAGGTGGATAAAACTCATGTATAAGGCTTGGTTTTGTTCACAACATTTTTCTTGCAGTAATTGGGCAATGAAGATCACATCTGCTGTTCCTTGGAATGGTTGGAAGCCATACTGGGATTCTGGGAGAATTTCTTTTGAGAGTGGCAGGAGTCAGTTTGCAAGGATTCAAGCTAAGATTTCTCCTGCCATTGCCAGGAAGGAGATGCCACAACAGTTACCACAGTCTTATTTGTCACCCTTCTTGAAGAGACTGACAATAAGTGTGTCTCTGTAATCTTGTGGCTTCTGCTCCCTATCCCAGATCTTGAGAATCAGGAGGTGGAGTTGTTTGTGGAGCTCTGTTCCACCTTCTTCAAAGACTTCTGTGGGGATTCCATCTAATCCGGTTACCTTGTTGCACTTCATCGCTTTGATGGCGGCGTGGACCTCACTCAGGGTAGGAGATGTTGCTAGATCATCCCTAGGCGATTGCTGAGGGATTTGGTTAATGGATTCTAGGACCACTGTGGAAGGGCAGTTCAAGAGCTCCTTCCAGCAAAAAGTGGTGACTCCATTGTCATTCAAGAGCTGAACAATAAGAAGTCCTGTGGCACCCTATAGACTGACAGATATTTTGGAGCATAAGCTTTCATGGGCAAAGACCCGCTTCATCAGATGCATGAGCAAGAGTTGAGTACCATCCTCTGATCTCAGGGGATTGATTCCATGGATTCTGGGTCCAGAAAAAGCTTTGGTAGCATTGATGAAACCTCTGGTATCATTGATGTCTGTGAGATGTTGGAGTTCTTGTGCCTTTTCAGTCCGCCAGTGGTCTAAAAGAAACACCCCCTAGCACAACAGAGACAGGTTCCATTTTGGAGGTGCAATTGTTTTACAAGTCACAGTTAATAACAAGTAAACAAATAAATATTCCATCTGTATAAACCACTCAGAGAGCTTATAAAATAAACAAGGGGAATGAAAAGAAAAGTAGAAATCTTCTTTTATTTGCAACTCATCTACAGGCTTGACTGTCTGACTAGCTGGTTCCTAAAAAATATTGAACTGAAAGAATGATTCCCTTCCATGTTCCCTCTGTCCCCCTGAGAGTCAATGACCATTTTGCACTCTGAGGCAACAAAATGTTTAGTGTGAAAGAAAAAAAAAATCACTGTTGTTAAACTTACCAGTCTATAATTGCCAGGGTCACCTCTGGAGCCTTTTTTAAATATTGGTGTCACATTAGCTGTCTTCCAGTCATTAGGTACGAAGCTGATCCAAAGGATAGGTTACAAACTAGTGTTAATAGTTCTGCAATTTCCCATTGGAGTTCTTTCAGAACCCTTGGATGAACGCCATCCACTTCCGGTGATTTGTTAACATTAAGTTTATTTGTTCCAAAACCTCCTCTAATGACACTTCAATCCAGGACAGTTCCTCAGTTTCATTTCCCACAAAAAATAGTTCAGGCTTGGGAATCTCCCCAATATCCTCAGCCATGAAGACTGAAGCAAAGAAATCATTTAGTCTCTCCACAATGGCTTTATCATCCTTGATTGCTCTTTTTGTATTTAGTATCGGAGGGGTAGCTGTGTTAGTCTGGATCTGTAACAGCAACAAAGGGTCCTGTGGCACCTTATAGACTAACAGAAAAGTTTTGAGCATGAACTTTCGTGAGCACAGACTCACTTCATCTGATGAAGTGAGTCTGTGCTCATGAAAGCTCATGCTCAAAACTTTTCTGTTAGTCTATAAGGTGCCACAGGACCCTTTGTTCCTTTTGTATTTGTAACTTCTAGGGGACCCAGTGGTTTTTTAGCAGGCTTCCTGCTTCTAATGTATTTAAAAACATTTTATTATTATTTTTTGAGCTTTTGGCTAGCTGTTCCTCAAAATCATTTTGGCTTTCTTTATTACACTTTTACACTTAAATTGGGAGTGTTTATGTTTCTTTCTATTTACCTCACTAGGATTTGCCTTCCACTTTTTGAAAGATGCCTTTTTATCCCTCACTGCTTGTTTTGCATGGGTGTTAACCCATTGTGTCTCTTTTTTTGGTCTCGTAATGATCTAGACAAATTGGAGGTTTGCGCCAAAAGAAATTTGATGAAGTTCAAGAAGGACAAGTGTGGAGTCCTGCATTTCAGACGGAAGAATCCCAAGCACCATTACAGTCTGGGGACCAGCTGGCTCAGTAGCAGAGCTGCAGAAAATGACTTGGGGATTGCAGTGGATGAGAGGCTATATGAGTCAACAGTGTGCCCTTGTAGCCAAGAAGGCTGATGGCATATTGGGGTGTATTAGGAGAAGCATTTCCAACAGATCTAGAGGAGTTATTATTCCCCTCTCCTCTGTGCTGGCGAGGCCTCATCTGGAGTATTGAATCAAGTTCTGGGCCCTCCAGTATAGAAAGGATGTGGAAGCATTGGAGAGGGTTCGGTGAGGGCAACAAAAATGATTAGGGGTCTGGAGCACATGACCTAGAGGAGAGGCTGAGAGATTTGGGCTCATTTGTTTTGCAGAAGAGAAAACTGAGGGACAATTTGATAGCAGTCTTCAACTTTCTGAAAGGGGGCTTTAAAAAGATGGAGAGAGACTGTTCTCAATGGTGACAGATGACAGAACAAGGAGCAATGGTCTGAAGTTACAAAGTGAGAAGTGTAGGTTGGATACCTGGAAAAATTATTTTGCCAGGAAGCTGGTGAAGGGCTGGAATGCATTACCAAGAGAGGTGGTGGAATCTCCATCCCTAGAGGTTTCTAGTCCCAGCTTGACATAGTCATGGCTGGGATGATTTAAATGGGTTGATCCTGCTTTAGGCAGGGTGCTGGACTAGGTGACCTCCTGAGGTCCCTTCCAGCCCTAGAATTCTATGATTCTGATTCTATGATTCAGGGGTGGACATAACCTGTGAACCTGAAGACAAATTCTTTGAGCCCTGAGTATAAATCAGAGAGAGGAACTTTTCTGGCTGTCATTAGCAGAGAACCAGGCCAATTCAGAATACAGCGTCTCCAGACAAAAGGAGGGACTCTGAAGCAGTGTCAAAGCTGACACTTATCCCAGGCTAGGAAATGCCCAAGCAAAGTATATGATCGCGACATGGTGAATGACAAAGGATAAGTATAGCCAGGGAGAGGAAGTGTGGGGGATTTCCTTCCAAAGTCTGACTCCCTGTTGGTTTGGGAAAATGCAAAAGAACTTGGGCTGGGTGGGAGAGGAAATTTTGCACACCTTGCCTAAGAGTGGGTAACAACAGGCTACTACATGAGGTGGGATATCAGTACTCCTTCCCTTCCCTGAAAGTGGCAAGACCACAAGAGTGATAATGTCCCAACTTCCATGCAGGCAGGCCAGAGAAAGGAATTTAGCAATGAGAAAGGCTGAAGAATCTCTGAGAACCACTTCAATGAGATGCAGTCCTTCCTTTGCTCCAAAGAATTGCCCTGGAATACTTCCAAGGGATAAGGGAACATCAGCCCATCACTGGGGCTACTGGCTTTTAAGGGATAAAAGGACACACTATACACAAACCCTAGAAATGGTGTGATGGGCATGGGTGTTGGGGGAGCATGTCTTAGATTTACATCCAAGGCTTTGTGGGTAAGAAAGGTTTTGTGAGCACTCAGCTGCATAGTTTCTAAAGGGAGAAATTATATTTCATGGTTATTGAATGGCTCTGTAGGAATTTTTAAAGGTTGTTTGCGGCCCTGCTAGCAAAATGTTGATTATATTAAATAGTTTAAATGTGAAATTATGAAAGGAAATGGCAGAAATACCAGCAGGAATAAGTCAGTGAGTTTCTGCAGAATGACAATCAAACGAGCTAGTTATGCTTGCTTATTGGGAGGGGGTGAATGTCAGATATGGCAATTACCTGCATTAATTTTGAAAGATCTCATTGAAATAAATATGATAAGTCTGAGGGCATTGCATTATAACTTCAAAATGTACGTATTAGCGTGAGTTTGTATGTGAGACATGACCAATGTAAACCCTGAGAAGCGTAATATAATTCAGAGAACAATTGGACACAATGTGCCAGACAAGAATAAACTTTTCAGAAAAAACAAATATGAGTGGGCTTCACAGGAAGGCTTATAGGGTTGGGGTAGAGGGGGAGGGACAGCAAAGGGTAACACTTTTGGTAATGCAAAAACTTAGCATTTTGAAGGTTTGCCTTGAGGGAAGACATTTGTCCACTCATTATCTATTCTTGGAATCAGAAGATCAAACACCTAAGTTTTATGAAGAGAGACTAACTAATTTATGGCTATTCTCAGGTAATAGCTGTTACACTCTTGAAATCACAAAAAGGGCCATGGGTGGAGTCTGAGGGACTGCCAAAGCACTTGTTGGAATTGGAGTACTGTTACAGGGTGCACTCAGTTTTCATAAGCAACTGCTTGACCATGGGCACATCCTAGCGCACACACACTCAGATGGTCCCTGCTCTGCAGTAGAGCAGAGCCCCAGGGCTTCCTGGTTACAACTCTCCAACTGGGCCACTATAGTTTAGTTTTTCCTCTGGGGAGTCTCAAGCTACGTCTACTCGTGAAGCCTACATCGAAGTAGCTTATTTCGACGTAGCGACATCGAAATAGGCTATTTCGATGAATAATGTCTACACATCCTCCAGGGCTGGCAACGTGGACGTTCAACATTGACGTTGCGCAGCACCGCATCGAAATAGGCGCTGCAAGGGAACGTCTACACACCAAAGTAGCACACATCGAAATAAGGGTGCCAGGCACAGCTGCAGATAGGGTCACAGGGCGGACTCAACAGCAAGCTGCTCCCTTAAAGGGCCCCTTCCAGACACAGTTGCACTAAACAACACAAGATCTACAGAGCCGACAACTGGTTGCAGACCCTGTGCATGCAGCATGGATCCCCAGCTGCCGCAGCAGCAGCCAGAAGCCCTGGGCTAAGGGCTGCTGCCCACGGTGACCATAGAGCCCCGCAGGGGCTCGAGAGAGAGCGTCTCTCAACCCCTCAGCTGATGGCCACCATGGCAGACCCCGCTATTTCGATGTTGCAGGACGCAGATTGTCTACACATGCCCTACTTCGACGTTCAACTTCGAAGTAGGGCGCTATTCCTATCCCCTCATGGGGTTAGCGGCTTCGATGTCTCGCCGCCTAACGTCGATGTTAACATCGAAATAGCACCCAACACGTGTAGCCATGATGGGCGCTATTTTGGAGTTAGTGCTGCTACTTCAAAGTAGCATGCACATGTAGACACGGCTTCAGTGTCCAGGCCACTTCCCCCAGTGGTTAAAGGAGTGCAGAGATGGTCCAGGCCCACCCATTACTCAAGGTCCCAGCCCAGGGACACTGTATATCACAACTGTTTTCTGCATCCCTTTTACTGCATTGTTTGGCTTCACCAATTCCACTGACCGTTTTCCCACAGCCCCACACCTTCTTCAACCTTACCTCAGGGCTATGTCCTAATGGAGTCCCAGCAACCAACTCAAGACTCCTTGTCACTCTCTCCAGCTTCTGGCAGAACTGGTCTTTTTTCACTCCTTCACCAACCACGTACCATCCACATGTCTACAGCTCCAGCAAAGAACAGAATGCACTTTGGCCATGCTGCTCTTCTTATACTAGGCTGCTGGGTCCTGACTGGCTGTGTCCCACACAACCACTCTAGGCAGCTTGGAACACCAACTCCATTGCCCTCTTTTGGGGCAGGGTGTGGCAAGACCTCAAGGCCTCTCACAGGGGGTATCAGAGGATCTGATATGTCGCATGACAAGTATTCTTTGGTAAGCTTATCAGTATATGTGGTAGTTCTGTTATTATTTTTACTGTATTTTCTTGACTGTGTTTTCACATTAACAAGAAAGTTGGTAGCTTGAAAAGGCAGTATAGCAACTTAGAACAGTGGACAATTCTGCTGTTTATAGACTCTGAGGAGAAAGTAAAGCAGATCTGCTGCATCAGTTTGAATTTCTGGGGAAATCACATTGTGGGTAGGGAACTGTGCTGCTGGGACATGGGACATGTCTCGCCATCCAAGAGAGAAGACATCTGAGGAGCTGGGAGGCTAGTGTGTGTATGTGTGTATGTGTGTGTGCCTTTAGTGGACCAAGTACAGTTGCCTTCAAATGTAGCACAAGCAACAGGGTCAGAGTACAGGGAATTGTGGCTCAGGGTTATAATAATAAGGTTATGCAGTAACTTAAGGTTGTGGTTGTCAATTTTCCCATTGATTATTGGTATCTCAATTTTTATGTTGCCAACTTGAGATACCTTAAAGAGCTCTGGTATGTATGGCTCTGTATTGGGGATGGTGTAAGGGATGCCAGGGAAGAACAGCTACTGTTTTCTACTTCTGTGCTGCTGATTACTCTAGTTTTCCTTGGAAACTAGGGAGTTTGAATATCCACCCTCCAAACTGCTTTTACTTGTACCTGGTGTTGGGGAATTACCAGTAAAGCAGGGGTGGAGAACCAATGGCCTGTAGGCCAGATCTGGCTCCCCTGGCTAAATTTGATCCAGCCTGTGACAAGTCTCTGTGGCATGGGCCCAAAGCCCAGAGCCTGCTGTGGAGGTATGCCCGGAGTTTCACCACTTCCCCTACCCAAGGGAATGGAGTGCGAGCACTGGCTTGACCAGCTATGGGGGAAGCCCAGAACCCAAGTTAATTGTGAGAGAGGGGCTTTGTTCTCTCAATATTATTCCATCCAAGGGCAGAATAAATGTTGTTATCTGTGTGAGGCATATGGGGCTGGACACCACCAGTAGAAACACATGCAACCAACTATGGGTGATGTGGGTGCTCTGCTAATCACCTGGGTGGCCGTGCAGGCACTCAACTTTCTGGGAACACCAGTGAGGTGTGGGGTTTGTTTTATTTTTTCCTTCTGTGTGCTCCCAGACTGATTTTTATGTGTGTGAGTGGCCCCTGATGACCCTCCAAAACTGTTCCCCATTTCTGTGGTAAAATATCTTCTGATAAATTTTCCAAGTTTAGGAACCTGCAGCATGGAAGGATTTTACTCCATTAACATTCTCATCTGACCCTTTCACTTATGACTGTATTCTCAATGATTGCTTAAAAAAATCCATACAATATTTGCTTTAGAATAGATAATTTTAGAATGTGGTACTCTCCATGCATGACCGAATCATGTCTGCCTAAACAGGAAAAAATACTTAAGTGTTAGAGTATGAGATTTATATTATTACTCTTTTACCATTTGCAACAATTTAGCTGATCATATAAAGGAGACAATAAACACGTTTAGATTGTTTTGCCTGGTGTGGTGTAACTGAACATGATGAAGAGCTAACATTTTTCATTAGAAAATGTTAAATGGCTCATACCGCTTCTGAAGTTCAGGACTGCCTGTGCATAAGTGGAACCAGTGTGAATTTCTGTTTATGAATGTTAATATAGGTTTTTCTGACAGGGGTGTGGTCACAAAGAGAATTAATTCCCCATGTTCATTCATGGTTCCCCCCCCCCCCGCAATATTCAGCTTGGCTTTAAAACAGATCACACAAATGGCATTTTCTTAATTGACTATTTAATTACTCTGTGCTGCAATGGAGAGTGCTAACACATACTAATCATCGCAAAGAGGTTCCTTCAGATTGCTAGAGATCCTGCAGGGATTCATGAAAAATGTGAATAAGAAGACGCTACATTTGGAGGTGACCCCTAGACTGGAAAATAAAGTACTTGCTGACAATTATTTAAATATAGGAGGGATTAATATCCTGTCATAGTTGGAGCAACTTCTTTTTTCCATTTTAAAAGATGGTTGAAAACAAAAAAACTGTTACATATTGATATTACTTTTGTAGGAAATCAATACCTTTTTCATATTTTTAAAGCCTTGTATATAAAAGATGCTCACCAAACCCACTCTCTGAAATGCCTACAAGTTTAATTTTCAATTGATATTTCAGTGTAAGGCATATATCATTTTTTATTCATGTGCTTTCTGTTATATTGACAAGCTGTTCATGTGCCATGGTAATTTGTAGGTTTTTTTTTTCTTTAAGTTTACAGGCTTGATTCACAGCTGCGATAAGGAGAAGAGTGAAAGAAAGTGGAAATGATCCCTTGAGAATTTCTCCTGTGCAAATGGTCTTCCCAGTGCTGGGAAAAAAAGGCACAAAGGATCCTGCTCCCAGACTACGATGTAGGGAATATAAAAGGGATAAAAGGAAAGAAGGGGTGGGAAAGGAACATGACCCTCTCTGTACTGTTAAACTCAAGGGAGCTATAGGAAGACAGAATATGAATTAAAGTGCTCCTTTGAGGTTGCTTTAACTACATTACTTGTGGGTGAGGCAGGCACAGAACAACATGGTAAGCACAAAGGTGGCTTAAAGTCTCCTTTTTGGCCCCATTGTTTGGGTGACAATATTTCCCTGTGCTGAATATGGGACACCTCGTAAAATTACTCATTTTCAAACAAGTTTGACGGCAATCAGTCATACTAACATTCAAATTAACATGAAGTTAACTGAGCCCTGTTGAAAAAGAAATACTGTACGATTGGATATTTTTATTTACTTTCTTATCATTTGCGGATGACACTAAGCTAGGGGGAGAGGTAAATACACTGGAGGGTAAGGACAGGGTCCAGACTGACATAGACATATTGGAAGACTGGGCTGCAAGAAATCTGAAGAGGTTCAATCAGGACAAGTGCAGAGTCCTGCATTGGGCCAGAAGAATCCCAAGCATTGTTACAGGTTGGGGTCCGACTGGCTTGGTAGTAGTTTTGCAGAAAAGGACCTGGGAGTTGTAGTGGATGAGAAGCTGGACATGAGTCAACAGTGTGCCGCTGTAACCAAGAAAGCTAATGGCATATTAGGTTGCATCAAGAGGGGTGTTGCCAGTAAGTCCAGAGAAGTGATTATTCCTCTTTATTCGGCTTTGGTGAGGCCGCATCTGGAGTACTGTGTCCAGTTCTGGGCCCCAGTTATAGGAAGGATGTGGATACACTGGAGAGGGTCCAGCGGCGGGCGATCAAAATAATTAGGGGGCTGGAGCATATGACTTATGAAGACAGGTTGAGGGAATTGGGACTGTTTAGTCTTCAGAAGAGAAGACTGAGGAGGGGACTTGATAACAGCCTTCAACTTACTGAAGGGAGGCTGCAAAGAGGCTGGAGAGAGGCTGTTTACAGTGGTCACGGATGGCAGAACACGGAACAATAGTCTCAAGTTGCGGTTGGAAAGGTCCAGGTTGAACAAAAGGAAAAACTTTTTCACTAGGAGGGTGGTGAAGCATTGGAATGGTCTACCCAGGGAAGTAGTGGAGTCTCCATCCCTGGAGGTGTTTAAGTCTTGCCTTGACAAAGCCCTGGCAGGGCTGATCTGATGCGTTTGGTCCTGCTTAGAGCAGAGGTCTGGACTCGACGGCTTTTTTAGGTCTCTTCCAGCTCTATTCTATGATTCTATGATTCTAAGGCTTTAGGGTTGGGATGAGGAGGGGTGACACCCCTGTACTCCTGTCTCACATGGTGTGTGTGTGTGAGAGAAAGAGACTGACTGACCCAAAGCTTCCTGCCTGTCACTCTCTGCCTGTCCTCCATGCTTGGCTGGGCTTCCCCCAATGGATCCACCTCTCCTGATACCTGGCATAACATCTTTCTGGGACAACAAGTGGGGTGGGGGGGCATCACATGCCCCTTCCCCAGATTTCTGCCAAGGCTGTCACCAGAATGTGGTCAGCAGCAGTTTGGCACGTTCAGGAGGGAAGAAATGGGAGCTGCTTCCAGCTGCAGGGAGTAGGGGGATAATCTGGCAGAATTCCTCAGTGCTGTAACAAGGGTGAGGCGAGTGAGGCATTTGCCTTAGTCGCATAGCTGAGGGGGCACAGGGTGCCATTTGGGGTGCCCAAGGAATTCCTGCAACCCAAGTCCCTGCTGCCCGCCACTGCCACTTCCAGGACCCCACTGGCACCACCGCTGCTGCAGCTCCCGTCGCCACAACTGCCTCTTCTTGCACCACCCAAGAGCCTTCCCCTGCTGCTGGCTCAGAGCAGCCACTGCTGGCTGGCCGCCTGTCTGGCTTGGCCCACTGAGAATCACACCTTGCTCTGTTGCCTGCTGC
This sequence comes from Carettochelys insculpta, assembly GCF_033958435.1. Classification (NCBI taxonomy): domain Eukaryota; kingdom Metazoa; phylum Chordata; order Testudines; family Carettochelyidae; genus Carettochelys; species Carettochelys insculpta. The sequence continues at coordinate 36,140,318 of NC_134149.1, forward strand.
TGTCTGGGGGAGGGAGTGAGCTGCAGCTGCCAAGCTGCATGCTGGCCAAAGAGTGATTGATAGGCAACGGTGCGTCACCAGCAATGAAGAGTGGGAGGGACAAACCTGCCTGAAGGCAACACAGTCGGGTGTCCTGGCCACCCACCCCCGAGCACTCGGGGAGTGCCACAAACTCAACACCTGCCCAGGCCTGCATTGCTCAGCTCCTCCTGTGGCCACCTGCCAGAGCAGACCTGCCACTGGCACCAGTCTGGCACCCCGGGCGTGGAGGTATCTTAAAGCAGACACACAAAAGCAATCTGAAATTCAGAGGTTTTGTGGGGGCTCTGCACCACTGAAAATCTATTTAGCTTTATTAAGGTGTCCAACTGATATACGTGACTTGAAGGATGAAGAGTGACAGGTTTTACTTGCAACCTTTATGGTTAGGTTGCCATACATTGTTATTGATTTAAATGTATTTGTGTGGGTGGGTGGGTGGGTGTGTTATGCCTGGAAAAATTGTAAGTAAACAGCTAGCTTGGATTTATGCATGTACAATACTGTTGCACACATCAGATCACATCAAACAAAAAAACTCACCATGACTTTCCTCTGTACTTTGCAACCGGTCAGGCATGATGGAGTTGGGTCCCATGAGCTGCGTCTACACGTGCACGCTACTTCAAAGTAGCGGCACCAACTTCGAAATAGCGCCCGTTGCGTCTACACGTGTCGGGCGCTATTTCGAAGTTAACTTCGACGTTAGGCGGCGAGACGTCGAAGTCGCTAACCTCATGAGGAGATAGGAATAGCGCCCTACTTCGACGTTCAACGTCGAAGTAGGGACCGTGTAGACGATCCGCGTCCCGCAACGTCGAAATGGCTGGGTCCTCCGTGGCGGCCATCAGCTGGGGGGTTGAGAGATGCTCTCTCTCCAGCCCCTGCGGGGCTCTATGGTCACCGTGGGCAGCAGCCCTTAGCCCAGGGCTTCTGGCTGCTTCTGCGGCAGCTGGGACTCTATGCTGCAGGCACAGGGTCTGCAACCAGTTGTCAGCTCTGTGTATCTTGTGTTGTTTAGTGCAACTGTGTCTGGGAGGGGCCCTTTAAGGGAGCGGCTGGCTGTTGAGTCCGCCCTGTGACCCTGTCTGCAGCTGTGCCTGGCATCCCTATTTCGATGTGTGCTACTTTGACGTCTAGACGTTCCCTCGCTGCGCCTATTTTGATGTTGGGCTGAGCAACGTCGAAGTTGAACATCGACGTTGCTGGCCCTGGAGGACGTGTAGACGTTATTCATCAAAATAGACTATTTCGATGTCGCAACATCGAAATAAGCTATTTTGATGTTGGCTGCACGTGTAGACGTAGCCATGCTGTAATATGCACTGTCTACAATTAGTGCTAATATGATCGAGGGAGTCTCAACACTTCATAGCACTGGACCTAGCTTAAACAAGGTTCCAAATTTTGTTTCAATTTCCCATTCATAGTATCTGCACTCAGAAGCTTAGCACCATCTGACCCTCCAAGAAAGCTGTTATCTGGGTAACTGGGCAACTTTTAGAATGAGCATTGTTCCACAATTTGTTTTTGAAAGAACACCTGATTGTGGTTTCGTGTTGGTTATTTTGCAGACTGAAATCATAATGCGTAAATCTGCATCAAGATAGTAGGCTAAATGATAACGCATAATTTTCTTGGTAATGGTGTTGCTTCCCCCCCGCCCCCGACTATGGGACTCTTTCACAAAATTCCTGTGAAAGCAGGAATTATTATCGATTTCTACTTTGCAGATGTCAAACAGATTAAACTACTTGACCTTGACCCCACAGGAATTATGTGGCAGAATTGAAAACTGAGTCAGAGCCTTAGCTCCAGACCAGTGCTCTAACCACAAGAGTATCCATGTTATTCAGTAATGACAACTCTGTTAGCACCTGTTAGCAGTATTTCTTAACTTGGGGTGCATGCACCCTCCCCTTTCTGGGGTGCGAGACGTCAGATTTTGTTTAGAAGGTAAATCACCAAACACAAATTAAGCACAGGCATGTAAGTACAACTATTTTGTTTCATCAAACCTATGTAGGAATTCAAGAACAACAAGAAGTCCTTTGGCACCGTATAGACTAACAGATATTTTGGAGCATAAGCTTTTATGGACAAAGACCCACTTCATCAGGTGCATCTGTATCTGTTAGTCTATAAGATGCTACAAGACTTCTTGTTGTTCTCGAAGCTACAGACTAACACGGCTACCTCTCTGATACTTGTATGAATTCAGTTATCCTCTTAACTGTTAGCATGCCGGTTATAGTTTACTTCCACAGCAAACCTCTGCAACATCTCTGGCTAGTACTTGCACATTTTTGTGTGCCTACTGTATTATTATCTGTGGTGAGTAATAACACAAAACTATTTTACATATATTTAATATGCATTTAAAAGTGTATAAGCCCCCCCATCTCCATTTTTGATTTTTGATAAGGGGTGCAAGAATATACTTTGAAAACCAAAGGGGTGCAGGATGCAGAAAAGGTTAAGAACCACTGTCTTAAGCTGTAGTAGCGCCACAATTAAAGAAAATAAGTAACTTTCATACACATCTGTTAATGGACAGTCTCACTTTAATATTGGGTTTCACATTTTTTACCTTTTGTGAACAATGTCATCTTTTCATTTGCCTACTGTTCCATTGTTGCCTTGGAGAATTTATCATCATTTTCATTATGGCTGTATGCTGAAATGTGGCCCATGCAATATAACACCCCAGAAATTATCAGTGTTTAGCAACACAGTTTGAGTTCCTTTATTATTAAGATTGTAAGAAACCTGAATTGTGGTCTCACTCCAGGGTTTGCACACTAAGAACCACTTTAATTGGGTTGTTTCCAATTTAGCACTCCATATGGTTTTCAAATGTGTGGTGTCACTTGGGCTACGTCTACACGTGAAGCCTACATCGAAGTAGCTTATTTCGATGTAGCAACATCGAAATAGGCTATTTCGATGAGTAACGTCTACACGTCCTCCAGGGCTGGCAATGTCGATGTTCAACTTCGACGTTGCGCAGCACCACATCGAAATAGGCGCTGCAAGGGAACATCTACACGCCAAAGTAGCACACATCGAAATAAGGGTGCCAGGCACAGCTGCAGACAGGGTCACAGGGCGGACTCAACAGCAAGCCGCTCCCTTAAAGGGCCCCTCCCAGACACAGTTGCACTAAACAACACAAGATCCACAGAGCCGACAACTGGTTGCAGACCCTGTGTCTGCAGCATGGATCCCCAGCTGCCGCAGCAGCAGCCAGAAGCCCTGGGCTAAGGGCTGCTGCCCACGGTGACCATAGAGCCCCGCAGGGGCTGGAGAGAGAGTATCTCTCAACCCCTCAGCTGATGGCCGCCATGGAGGACCCCGCTATTTCGAAGTTGCGGGACGCGCAACGACTACACGGTCCCTACTTCGACATTGAACGTCGAAGTAGGGCGCTATTCCTATCCCCTCATGGGGTTAGCGACTTCGACGTCTCGCCGCCTAACGTCGAAGTTAACTTTGAAATAGTGCCCGGCGCCTGTAGCCGTGACGGGCGCTATTTCGAAGTTAGTGCCGCTACTTCGAAGTAGCGTGCACGTGTAGACACGGCTTTGGTGTGTTTTTGTTACTTGACTGGAGATGGATTGGACAACTTAGCAAGCTAGGTCTTTTGGGAATTTTACATCTTCTTTCTTCGGAGGAGAGAAGTTAAACCTTAATTTTAAAAAAAGTACCACTTTAGAGTAGAGATAAGTTTCACTATTTAAGAGTTCCTTTTGTGTATAATTTTTATTTATGTTTCATCATTAAATAATACAGCCAGATGACGAAAGTACCCACACATGCTGTGCATTACAATCTTCTGTTCAAAGAGATTGAGTCAAAATTCTAACGACTAAGCTGTCATTTTTGCACTCTACTCTTTGTTAAACTGGAGATTAAATTGTGAATGTACAAAATACCTGACAGGCAAGTAAAAACATGAAAACTTAATTACTAAAGAGAAATAACGAACACTGTAGTGTCAGTGCTGTTGTACATGTGGCTATAACTACTGAGTTACCTAAACAACAAGAAGTCCTGTGGCACCTTATAGACTAACAGAAATTTTGGAACATGAGCTTTCGTGTGCAAAGACCCACTTCATCAGATGCATCTTTGTGCAGGAAAGGGGTCTCAGTTAAAGCATGAATTTGAGAGAGAAACTGACCCAGAATAACCAATAGCCTGACATTTGGGCCACCCACCCGGTATGGAAGAGATCATCTGGAGATTATGGCTATGTATAGACTTATGGACAGACAGAGGAACAGATAAATATATCAGTGCCAGGATAGAAAAAGCAACAGCTGCATTCAAAAAGTCTTCATCCCATATGGAGTTAACAAATAATATCTGTGAAGATGAAACTGTGGATCTTCAACACAAATGTAAAGAGTGTGCTCTTGTATGAATGTGAGACCTGGTGTACTAAAAGTGTTTAAATCACAAGCAACAGACCTTCATAAAAAGATGCCTGAGGTACATCCTTTGCATCAAATGGCAAGACCTTGTCACAAATGAGGAGCACAGGAACAGAGCAGGACAAGGACCACTTGATGTTCAAATCAAGAGAAGAAATTGGGAATGTCTAGGCTTCACTCTCAGAAAACTATCATCCTGCATAGTCCGTCAAGCTCTCACATAGAACCCGCAAGGAGAACACAAAGGAGGAAGACCTCAGACAATGTGGAGAATTGAAGAGCAACAACTAGGGTGCTCCTGGAATAAGCTAGACGTTTTATCTCAAGACAGAGTGAAGTGGAGGGGTATAAGGGTTTAAGTCAAGTAAGTCTAGACTGCAGGCTTCTGTGGACAAAACTTCTGTCAAGAAGTTTGGTAGAAGTTTGGTCGACAGAGTGCACATCCAGACTGCAGATCTGTCACACGGGATCTGTGAGTCAGGAGTGCTCTGTCACCATCCCTGTACAACTCGTTCCACGAGGAAGAAGGAATATCTCAAAAGAGGGTCTTTTTTTTCCCAACATTTGGCCCTGTGCAGATCTCAGCAAGAGATACACAAATGCATTGCACAATTTGCATATCGTTTGCCAACATTTCACTGCAATCTAGACATAGCCTAAGACACTGACATGGGAAGTGGAAAAAATAGTTATTTGAACCTGGGTCATCGCTATTTTAGCCAAGAGCCTTAATCACAAATCTGTACTTCTCTTTGTCTCTACCCCAATGAATAATTATCTGTGCAAAGAGGAATACCTATAACAGGGAGTTTGAGAGAAAAACTTTGGAGTATGAAACTGCCTGGTGATTTGGGAACAGATGCAGGAGACCAACATTCAAATTCCTGCTCTGAATCCATCGTTGTGACCAAGAAATGTTTAGCAAAGTTGAAAGTGGAGGTGAATACCTAAATTTAAGTCTGGGGCTGTTCTATTTTGTGCTGATTCCTGTGAAGGCTACTGTAACTTGGGGTACATTTACACTTACTGGAAGATCAATGTGGTTGTTGTCAATCTTTTGGAGTTTGGTTTAGTGCACCTTGTAAGGCCATGCTAAATTGAGCCACCAAGGCTGCACTGTTGTCATGGCTTCTTCCCCACTCTAGCAAGATAAATGCAGAAGTGGGGGCCAGCAAAAGTACCTCCAAAACCTTATCTACCAGGTTTTGGTATAAACTTTCCCCCCAAAATTCTAAAAACCTTAGATTTTGAGGATAAAATTCGCTGCCACCACCCAAGTAATAATAAGGAAACCAGGGAGAGACTACTTGGGAAATCTCAGCCCCAAAAGTAAAAACCAGGACACAAACATTAACCAATACCAGGTTAATAAAAACAAAAAGAAAGAACTTTTATTATTACAACAATATTTGTGTTGCAAGCCTCATGACTAGATGGAAGAGTCACAAAGTAAAACACATGGGGAGTTTCCACCATGGGCCTAGAACTTAGTTACAAGGAGAGTAAAAGAACACTTTTAAAAAGTGCACAGACATCAGATCCCACTTCTCAAACCATCAAACAATAAAGCCTAATGGATCTATCTAAACTTTACCCTACTTACAGAAGATTGGGGGGCCTGTCCTTGGAGGGAGATATTCTGTGTCTCTCTCCCTCATGGCTGGAAAAAAAGAAGAAGAAAGAACCAGAGAACGGAAGAGGGAGGAACCAAAAGTTGATTCTTACCTACATTCCTATAGGCCAACCCCACCTGCCTAAGGAGGTTAACCCTTTTACTCCCAAGCTGCTGGCTAACCCTCATGATTATAACAACTGTGGACCCTGGTGCTCCTTAAAAGTCGATGAAAGACTTTCTCCCGTTGAGCTCCTGCTGTGGGGCTGACTCAGTAAATCAGTTTATGACACATCAACTCCAGCTACGCAATTTACATAGCTGGAGGTGTATATCAGAAATCTATTTTTCTCCATGATGTAGACCTTGCCTTGTGTTTTGTCTCCATGATTTTCATGTAGCAGCTGAGGATTGGCATGGTGTAGGCATGCACTGGCTACATCTTCTCTGGTGGATGCAGAGAATGGGTGGTGTGGGTGCTTTTGAGGCAGCTGTATGCCATTAAAGGTCCCCATAAATGCTAGTGATTCTGTTGTAGCTGGAACGCAGGTCACTTTGCACTAGCAGAGTGCTACAACATTGCCTTAATCCACTTAATTCCCTTTTAATTGCCCTGTTGTTTGAATGGGCATAGACAATTATTTTATAATAATTTAAACATATTTATTTCTCTGAACAAGAAAGTTTGGGGAGATCTATTGATTATGAAGGTCAAAGTCTGGTTGCACTGTTCTTACCTTGATTTATCAGTAGAAAATGGTATCAGGCACTTCATGCCGACAAAAGAATTTTAAAAGACCCCAGCAGTTTGTAATCCATGTTCATTAATTTTAGAGTCAATATAAAAGGCATTTTAAATTTGTGAATGTTAAAGATGAATGTAGTCCTCATACTACATAATCTATCTTTTGTGTTGACTTTTCTTTTTCAGAGAAGTGAATTTTAGTTAGATTTACTGTGGATGAAGGCATATATTACTGGAGTTTACAAATATTATGTACACACACAGATTGTTAGCTTTCTATCAAAGATGACCAAGCTTATTTCCTTACAATAGCATATATCTTAAAAAGAAAAAGAAAAAAAATAATAAACCAAAACAATGCCAATTTCCAAGCATTATCCTGCTACCAGTGTGATACCAACACAATAATAAGTTCTCCAACACTCTTTCAGCAGAATATCAGTTTAAACTCACACATCAACAACTGAACACCCTACTATTTGATTTGATCATACCATGATTTTGAATTTTCTAGTTCTCCCTTCATGATGTAATATAAATTATCTTAAAATTTCAATTTCTGCATATATCTGCAAACCATATGAATGACAGAATAAGAACACAAAGTTGAGTATACGCTCAAAACTTCTTGCCTCATCAAAAATGCAAGAGTTTACATATTTTAAAAAGTCATATCAACTGTAAAATTCACAGAACTAAATAAATCCCTGATTACATATTACTCAGATATCCTCATATACAGTTTCATATGGATAAGTGTAATGGCCAAGGTTCTGTTATTCTTGGTCACATACTCCTCACATAGACTGTAGTGAGGTAGACTGACCATATTCACCCCTCCCACTGAAAGTCAGTGGGTTGGGCATGAAGCATTAAAGGCGGGTTTGAAAGATCAGCTGGCCTGCAGCCGCTGGAGGAGCCAGATGCCCTGTGGTTGCTCCTGAGACTGCTGCTAGCCCCTGGCAAGCAGAGACCTGGCCACAGCCATTAGAGCTCCTACACTGACCCAACCATAGAAGATTGCCAGCAATAACACAGGCCATCTGCCCAGATCTTGACAATCTGCTGATGGATGAAGTACCATCTGACAGGGATGTAGGAAGTGGCCCAGGGCTGCAACACCATCTGAGCATAGGTCAGTGTGTTGCAGTTAGGTTCCCTGCTGACCCAGTGGCAAATCTTACTGCCACTATTAAATCCCCGGGCCAGGGTGCAGTGGAGTGCATGGGCATGCACCTCCTCCCACTTCTCTAGGGTGGCATTTGTGACAGAGTACAGTCACAGAAGCCTGCTTGGGATGTTCCCAGGTGTGCTGATCATGCTACTGACTCCCAGTTTCTTGCTCTCTGAGGCTCCCTCACCACCCTGTCCTACTGAGCCAGATCCTCCAGTTTCCCCCAGCCAAGGCCCAGAGTTAGCATTACTACCCCAAGGCAGAGCAATGCAGACACTGTTTAACCACAGCTCTGGGTGGATGCTGTTTTACGGCACAGCACACAGGAAATCAATCTCAGAAGGGATCAAACCCCCAAATAAATGGGTGTGTGTGCCTCTCTCTCTCTGTGCAAAACATTTGTATGGGCAGGGCTCATTACGTAAGCCCCCTTTATCAGCTAGAGGGAGATGGACACAATGGTAGCCCTCCCGAGGTAATAGCCATTTACACTGGTCTTGATAAAAAACCAAAGAGTTTTTTTAAGCAAAACATTGGGATTTAAGTGGTAATAGATAAGGAAAAAACAGACTGAAATGAGTTAGTAAAGCAAACAAAAAAGAAACTGCATAGCTAATTATCTTCTGAAAATCTGATTACTTGTGGGTTTCTTCCCCTACTCAGAAATGCTCTTATCCTGATCTGGGTCACGAGTAAACCCTTCTGTTTTCCTTAAGGTATGTCAGGCAATTTTCAAAGAAGGACAAAGACAAAAAGTGGAGGAACCCCAGGGTACTCTTTATACCTTTCCCTGTGGAGAGAATTCCACTGTTCTCTTTGTGTAAGAGTATACTCCAAGGCTATATCTGCATTAGAGGGTTTGGTCGACAAAACTGGCTGTGTATCAACATAACCTATGGAGCCTCCAGATGCCTAAGGTGTTCTGTCAACAGTAAATTGACAGAATGCCACACTTTTGATGACTGTCTTATCCTGCTCCCCGCAAGGCATAACACCTCTGCCCGCAGAGATCTGTGGACAAAAAGTTGGTCTGGACATTCTGGGGGCCCTTCTTTGAACAGAAAAGGCCTCCAGTGTGCTGCACAAGTGCAGCAGTGGACACTCTGTCCACAGTGATCAGTGCTCTGTGGTTCCTGCCACCAGCCTCTCTTAAAGCCACAGGGAGCCCAGAAAATCCAGTGGGAGGAAGCTGAGAGTGTAAAAGCAGGAAAAGCACCATCTGACCTCCCGCAAACCCTTGCAGCTTCTCCTTTGCATTGAGCTGTTCCAGATGGCAGAGAGCCAGGCACTCCAAGGTCCCCTGGAGCCCTCGAGGGGCCAGCCTGAGGGGTCCCAGGAGCCACCATGGGCACCAAGCAGTGAGCCCTCTCCTGGACTGGGCCCAAGGTGCAGGCCCTGTTGGACTGCTCCCCCTACCCCTGCTGCTCTGCCCCTGCTGGCCATCCTGCAGGGCATCATTGACATCCTGCAATGGCTGAAGGCCATGCCCAGCCTCCTGCTCCCCAGGTTCCCCCCTGCTCTCCCTGCTGACCTAGATCCTGCTGCAGCCCAACTACTTCTGTACCTGCCTCTGCTTCTGGCCCCAACCCAGCCTTGATGAAGGCCTAAACCCACAGCGGGAGGGAATCCTGAGGCCGATGCTGCTCAGGGTCCTCCATGGACCCCCCCACACCTCCATGGACTGAGCCCCATCCTTGTACCAAGCCCCCCCATCCATGTTCTGAAGCCCGCTAACCCCTTTCTCAAGGCTTCTCCTTTCCCTCCACTGTGTTGTGCAGGGCACAACATGCAGTCACAACGTGGGGGACGTTGTGCTCCCCCACATCCAGGCAGTTGAGCAAGCACCTACAGCATGCCTTGACACAGCCAAATGCACACTCCACCTCCATCTGAGTCCAGCTGAGGCAGGAATTAAAGAGTTCCTGGCCTGGGACCAGGTGATCAGTGTAAGGCTTCATGAGCCATGGCATGAGGGGTAGGCCACGTCCCTCACAATGCACAGTGGCATGTGCATGTCCCTGACCACCATCTTACAGTGAGGGATGAACATGCCCATGTACATCGTTTGGCACAGTCTGGAGTTTCAGAATATCTGGGCACCATTTGCCCAACCTGACCATCCCACATAAATGTCTGTAAACTGTCCATGGTGATTGACCAGGGCCTGCAGTGCCATGCAGAAGTACCCCTTTTGGTTGATATACTTGGCAGTGCTGTGGTCCAGTCCATGGATCGGGATGTTGGTCCCACCAGTGGCCCTGGTGCAGTTCAGGAACCCCAGGGTGGTGAATCTGGCCATGACTGCATCCACATCTCCCTGATTACTCTCTGCAGCAGGATGGTGTTGATGTCTGTCATGCCCTGCAGAGGGAGGGTAGCAAACACACACATTAGGGACTGAGGAAGGAAGTCCCTGCAGCCCAGGGGGATCCCCTGCCATCCTTCCATCTGCTTCCCCCTGAGCTCTTCAGGAACCACCCCACCATAAGGCCACCCCCCCTGAGGCAGGGCTGGTGCAAGTGTGAGTTGGCAAGGTCTCCTGGGGACAGAGCTTCCCCCCACCAACCCACCCCTCAAATCCCCCAGCCCCACTTCCCGAGGGTTCCCAGTTGGCAGGACACCCCACCCTGTGCACGGACTGCAACCCGAGTGCCTTACCTCCATGAGGAGGGCCCAGATGATGAACTTCCCCACACCAAACTGGTTTCCCACCAAATGGTAGGTTGTTGTGGGTGGCGAGCCTCCACAGGGTGACTGCGACCCATTTCTCCATTGGGATGGAGGGCTGCATCTGAGTGTTCTGACTCCAGAGGTTGGGGTGAGCCAGACACAGAGCTCCAGAAGGTGTCCTTCCACATTTGGAAATTCTGTAGCTTCTGTTGGTCATCCCACTGCCCCATGACCAGCAGGTCCCCCCAGTTGGAACTAGTGCAGTGCCTCCAGATCTACTTGTGCACCCAGGAGGCAGGCGCAGGTGTGACCATTCAGCAGCCATGGTGAGTTCCTTGAAAACATTGTCAGGCTCACTCTCACTGAGGAAGAGGAGCATGTCTGTCAGGAAGTGTAGCAGGTGTTGAAGCACCTTTGTGTGGCACCATGGATCACTTGAAAGAGCTGTGCCTCCCAGGAAGTGTTGAAGCCCTGCTCGGGCAGCTGTTCTGTCCATCATGGAGGTAGGGAGAGGGAACAGGATGTCTCCACAATGGAGACAGACACATGACTGGGTCACCTGTCCAAGTCCTTTTTAGACAATCAGCCATTGTCTGTCTGCCGGATTGCATGTTTACAGACAAGTTCCTCAGATGTGGATCGACACTCGTTAAGGTGGTAAAGTACTGCTGTTCCCTCACAAGCCATACTCTCACAATGGGGTAGCCACACCTCCTGCTGAGGTCTGTGCAGTTTTGGAACACAAATATGTAAACAATATGTATAACTCCAACTACAAAGATGATACACACACAAAAATAGGATGTATGGGCCCAGCAAGTTATAACATTACAAATGATAGGTCACACACCACACCTCATCCAAAGCATTTTGGAGTTATGCATATTTATAGTCATAGCCCATTTTCCAGCATGTGGGATGGTGCAGTCACAGCATTCTCTCCCTCTCGACATGAAGGAGACAGCATTTGTTAGCCATCCACCAGAGTCAGAATGCCCAAACCCCTTCCTGCTTGACCTGAACCAAGGCCTGAGCCATAGATCTTTGTGGCCCTGCCCTCACTGAGGGCTGACGTACTCTTTGTTTGCTGCTCAACCCTGAATATAGGCCTGTGCTGTAGATTCTTGCAGTGCTGCTAAATCCCCATGACAGAGACGTAGTGGTTACATTTACACGGTACCCATCTTCAGCCCCTCTGCCAGCAGAGCTATGGTAATCAGGTTTCTGGAAATTGAAGATGCCTCATATTTTCATACTCACATGGTTAATTGTCATAGCTGTGTGAGATTTTGCTGTTGGCAGAGGGTGGTGCCAGCAGTAAACATGCCATGTGGACATGCCTCTGCCAGCTAAACCCCCCTCTGTCGCCAGTCCCTTATTCCTGAAAAAAAACTGGGCATAAAGGACTGGTGACAGAGGAGGGTTTAGCCGTCAGAGTCACATCCATGTGGCTTGTTTACTGCTGGCGCCACCCTCTGCCAACAGCAAGATCTCGTACAGCTGTGCAAATGGGAAGCCATTTGAAATTTTCAGAAACCTGTTTAACATAGCTCTGCTGGCAGCAGGGCTGAAGACCAGGGCAGTGTAGACGTAGCCCATGACAGAGACATAGTGAGGCTAGCTGACCTCCCACAGATCTAGAGGAGGAGGAATCCCTGCTGTTGGGCCACTATGTAGGTATGTTGTTTTCATGTTTCTGTTTTATGTCCAAATGCAGCTTATGTAGGGCAAGTCCAGTTCTTTGAAATAGTACAGAAGAAAATTTGTTATATCTCACAAAGAAAAAGAGCCACTGTTATGAGATGGAATGCTTCCAATGAAATCCATAAATTTGGCTTCAGTTTATGTTTAATAATACTTTGCATTAGCTTGGGACCAAACACATGACTGAAGGCTGGGGAATTTTTAGATAAGACCAGTTATGAGCACTTCACAAAAATGATATGGCATGTTCATAATTTAGCTTTCACTGATTATGTATTCAAGAAGCATAATAGGTGTTTCAAGATCACAGAAATCACATCCTGTACTGCATTTGGAAATCATGCTGTTGCATGATTCAGATATTGCCTCCCTCCAAAGGTACCTGCGCAATGTGGCCAAAAGGCTGAATCCTGTATGGAGGGCTTGGAAGTATGAGGGATTTACCACTCAACCCATGATTATATGGACAATTTTGCAGGACTAGACAGAGTGTTAGAGTTCAGGCATTGTGCATATACAAGCATGTGCTCAACACGGCACTGTCTATAGGAATGAAGAGATGATCCTGCCTTTCTGATTGTTTATGTGACTCAGATGTGGAAAATCAGACACTGGGGATTCTTGAAGAATCTGATTCTCAAGTGAAATAACCAGTTACATTGAAAATGGCATTATGTATTTCTGGCAGACACAAAGATCCCTTTTAATGATTATTACTAGGAACGTCAGCTGTCTTATGCTTCTTCTTCTTTATACATGGAATATCAATAATGATCTTGGACAGTTTAATAGGTTTAAATGTGTTCAAATATTGTATTCACCTATAGGCTTTTTTTGGGAAGATGGTGACGTGTCTCCTCAGTGCCTGAACGATTTACAATTACTGTAACCTAATTTCTCCTAGTAGAACAAAAATAAAGGTATATATACATAAAAAAATAAGAACATTATTTACTCTCTTGACATTGCCCCATGTACCAGAAGGAAAAAAGTCCTTGTTTGGTGGGTTAATGCCTGAAGTCTTTCATCATTTTACTAGCTTTACTCACTAGCAGAAGAGGGCTTTGTTTTACAATAACTCTACGTGATTTAGTACACTGTGGCTAAAAATAGGGTTGTTTGCCAAGCATGTTTGGAATTTTGACTGTGTCTAGGTGACACTCTGGTACCAGACATTTGGGATAGTCCTGATCTCAGCCTGAAGGATGCAGTCCAGGGTTGAAGATGTTTCTTATGATTCCTGTATCCAAGTCTATTCTGAAAATTGAGCCTGTGGTATGACAGTGAGAACTCAACCTGAGAAGGGTGGTCTCATGCAATAGAGATGTTGGAAACGTGGATCTTAGAGTTCACATGGCTGAGTCTAAAAATGCAGCATAGACGTCCAGGTGTGGGCTGGAATCTAAGCCCCAAGAGACTTCCCACAGAAGGGTTTCAGAACCTAAGCTGCAGCCCGAATGTAGACATCTGTCCTGGGCTACATCTACATGGGCAGCCTCTGTTGACAAAACTGGGCTTTTTTCTATGAAACTCGCTGAGCATCCGCATGGTTAAACCCCTCTGTCAAGAGTTTGTTGACAAAATTCAGCTGTTCAGCGTTAGACTTCTCCCCAATTAGTTATAACACCTCTGTCAACAAGATTTTTTTTTGTTTTATAGAGTCCCATGTAGACACATCTGACAACAGAGAGGGCATCCGGTTCCCCAGGCAGCCCTGTTTGTAGAGCTTCCGATCAGCCATTCTGTCAAGAAAGGGCAGGGCAGTCTGGCTGCTCTCTGTCGACAGAGCAGCTCGCTCTTTGGAGCTGCTTTTATGTGTAGACACAGTCTGTTGACAAGTAAGAGAGGAAGCCGTGCTAGTCTGTACACTGTCAAAACAAAAAGCAGTCAAGTAGCACTTTAAAGACTAGGAAAATGGTTTATTAGGTGAGCTTTTGTGGGACAGACCCACTTCTTCAGACCAAAGTGGGTCTGTCCCGCGAAAGCTCACCTAATAAACCATTTTGCTAGTCTTTAAAGTGCTACTTGACTGCTTTTTGTTTTGATAGTCTGTTGACAGATACTGCTGAGGTTTCTCTGTCGACAGTGACTGCTGATGGAGGCTGCCTGTGCCCATGTATGCATGGAGTTCCATAGCCCTGCAGTATGAGGCCTGCAAGCCTGAGTTATCTGACATGGGCCTGCAATGGGTTTCACATTTCAGTGTACACCTATGCACTGTAGTGGTGTCCATGCAGCAAGTTAGTGTGTGGCAAGAAGGTGTGATATAGATCTACACTCTGGCTTGTTGCCCAGTAACTCACCTTAGTACTCTTATTTAGGAAAACTTTTGCTGTTGAAGGTCAAAATATGGTTTAACAGGATGCACATTTTGGTTTTATCCCTGGATCAGAAGAGTAAATGAATTCCCTTAAAATGCATTGTTTCTTTTGTGTTTGAGTGTGAAGTGGAACAAGATAGGAAAGGAAGTAGAGTAGCTATCTTCTGTGGCTCTAGGTCTATAGAATGATGAGGAACCCAGGAGCCTGCAATATCATCTAGCCAGATTTCTGTGATGCAAATCAAATTAAAGACATCTTTTTGAGGAGGCCAGTGGTGATAAAAACCTTCCTGACCAGGGATTATACATTGAAAAACAAGAACGTGAGCTCTTGATCTTAATCTTAGACATTGCCTCTTCTGTGTTCATGTGAAATTGCTGCTATGAAGTTGAATTGGTATGATTCCTCTGTTTTCAGACAGTGTACCGAAGTACAGATTGGACCTTTGTTCCTAGAGGGTGAAGTGCATCCCCTTGGAGAGAAGTCCCTTATGAGACCTGTGAACTATTTAAGTACCAATAAATAATATTCCTGACTGAATATTGAGAAATGATGTTTCCTTGCCTACCTGTGCTGGATATAATGTTGCTTAGTTTCATGTATTCTGAGTGAGAAAACTATTTAGATAACTGTGACCCACAGAAAATAACAGTCAATCATAATCTGAACAAAGCTTCAGTGGCCGTTGACTACTTATTTTGAAGGTTCTAGGAAAGCTGAGAGTCCATATTAAAAACAAAGGCTATGTCTTAAGAAATGCATGTGCATTACTTAGTTCATTTTATGTATATTATTGAATACCTGTGCTATTTCATAGCGACTACCTGATGCTACTCTAGAAGACAACATCCATTGCTCTCTGAAAGGAAAAAGGGAAGTGTAATTGGAGCTGTCCCTGGGAGATGTAAACTGATGTGAATGTTGACAACGAGGGAGTAAAGATTTAACCAGATTTTGTAAAAAACACGTTGTATAAAATCTGAGAAAGGAATTGACAGAGCTTGACGAGCTTTTTAACACTTTGTTTCTCTGCAAGAACTGAGTGTCAATAACCATTCCCCCCCCCCCCGAATACTACACACATTATATTTTTATGGTAATGTTAGGATTTCAGTTCTTGACATGGTTTAATGCTTCATTTCTGCTTCACTGGGAAGCTGCTTAACATGTGCAGAAGAGCAGCAAAATTGTTAATAAAAAAAAAGGAAGTAGCTCATGCTGTAATGCTTAAACAAACACTATTCATAGAACAAAATGCAAACCTGCCTTGTAAAATACTGCTTTATAACCAAAGGAGTTTGCTGTTTTTATGTAAATTTTCACAGAAAACTAGTTCATGAAAAGCATTCTGTATCCAGTGATTTTGATGAGGATACACTATGGGCTTGTTGAAAAATAGATGGGCTGAGATGCCAGTGGAAATACATATCATACTGCTTGGCAATCTGTGTGTGAGAGCTTGTGGGAAAATACATGCTAACAGATACAGCATTGATTCAAACAGGTCCAGATTTCTGTCAGCCTCCTGTTTGTGAATTAGCTTATCTGTATTTCATGTTGCTTTTCCAGTAATGGCAAGCTAACTCTGAATTTTGTTTCATACTCTCTCTCCTTATGCTCTCGCACTTGCTTTCTCACCCCTTTCTTTTAAAGATTTTTGGATTCATCAGGCAGCCAACGTGCCTTGCCTTTAAGCATTTCCAAGGACCCTCTTTTAAACATCTCCACTGATTGGATGACAGTGACTTACAGTTGTCTTCTGATGACCTAGGTGTCTTTGTAAAGGAGTTTTCACTGTCACTGGATAAACGCAAAGGGACATCTTCACAAGTCCTGGCATCCTTAGGTTCTGCACACACAATATCATAAAGTATGTGATAATGCTGGCAAAGCCAGTCTCTGGCCACTGAGGGTATGTCTACACAGCAAAGTTATTTCAAAATAACTATGTGAGTGTTTACATGATGCAACTGCTATTTTGAAATAATTTCAAAATAGCGGCAGCCTTATTTCAAAATTGGTAAACTTGATTGTGCATGGAATAGTGCCTATTTCGAAACAGACATTTTGAAAGGGGGGTATGTAGACTGGGAATAGAGCATATTTTGAAATAAGGCATAGTGTGTCCAAACTAGACAGTCTCTCCATAAAAGAATAAATGGACATAAATCAGACATCAGGAATGGTAATGTACAGGAGCCTGTGGGAGAACATTTCAGTTTCCCTGGACACTCAGTGGCAGATTTAAGGGTGACAGTTCTGAAACAAAAAAATTTCAGAAATCAGATGGAGAGAGAAATATCTGAGCTGCAATTTATTTGCAAATTTGACTCCATTAACCATGGATTAAACAGAGACTGGGAGTGGCTCGCATCTTACAAAGACAATTTCTCTGCTCTGGGTGTTGATAGCTCCCCATTAAACGCTGACAATGGCTCACATCTCCCTGTCTGATCTGACTTGTTTTTTCCTCTTTTGATAAGTACTGTTGATACTGGGCCATTTCCACCTTGCTGAATGGACCTTGTCAGCTCTGGCCCTCCCCCTTTGCTGGGACCCCACTCTTTAAATACCCCTCTGAAACCACCCCCCTCCACTCATGCATCTGATGAAGCGGGTCTTTGCCCACAAAAGCTTATGCTCCAAAATATCTGTTAGTCTATAAGGTGCCACAAGACTTTTTGTAGTTAGTGTGTCCAATGGCTCTTTTTCAAAATAGGCTCTATTGTGTGTAGACACTCTATTTAGAAATAGCTGAGTGCTACTTAGAAATGCATATTGTGTGCAGCTGTGCTATTTCAGAATAAGCTAGTCCAGAATACTCTTCTGGAATACTGCTACTGTGTAGACGTAGCCTGGGTATTCTGAACCGGAAACTGTATATTAGAATATGCAATGATTACAACAACTGTTAAATAGTAGTCTGTAGCTTCACAAAAAACAAGCAATCCTGTAGCACCTTAAAGACTAACAAGTTTATTTATTAGGTAATGATCTTTCATGGGTAAGATCCACATCATCTGCTACCATTGTAGTCTTTAAGGTGCTACAGGACTGCTTGTTTTTAGTAATAACTGTTAAAATCTTAAAATCTGCTTTAATTTCAAGATTTTTAATATCTTCTGTCTAAAAGATTTTATTTAAGATTTCAGTATATTCCAATAAAAGAGGATACTTTACATTTTATAATAGATAGGGATATTCATTTGAGTGTAGGTTCCTGGTGGTTTTTTAATTTATAATTTCAGTTAACTTACTATTTTCCTTCTCTTGCTTGTCGAATGCTACGGTGGAGTAATATTTGCAGAAAAATCCTAGTATTTTTTTGTTTTTGTTTTTTTTCAGATGGGCAGTCATCTCATCCAGCAAAAACATTCTCATTGAAATTCTGTTTATTCTACAGCTATCTGTAAAAATGCAAAATGTCAGCTGAAACATGCAGGGAAAAGTCAGTCAAAATTGTGAATAAATTTCTCCCTAATTTTTTCCCAAAAATGCAGTGTACCAAACCTATGTGTGTATTGCCCACCTTGGAAATTACCAGTGTGCATGGATTAGCTTGTGTATGTTTTGGAATTGTTTGGCTGGATCAGCTGAAAGGTAACTCAGCTATGCCTGTCCCCACTGCAACTAGCTTGTGTTGAGGAACCTACTTTCAACTGAATCACTTTCTGTTTATTTGTGGCCCTTGTCTAGATTTTTGTTGTTGTTGTTGTTCGTTAGCACAGTTTTAAAGTTGTGTAAAATCTATTCTCTGATGTGTTAGCCACTTTTGAATACAAATATTATCTTTTAAATTAAAAATTATGTATGGGCAGTCTGGCTTGTACTTGGAGACTGTGTGGATATGGAGCATACCTATTCCTGTTTTTGTAACAACTGTATCTGAGTAAGAGAGACCAGAGAATAAATGAAAATGTTTTGTCTACTGTAAGAGTCAGAAAGTGAAAATGATTTAACACTGAAGAAATTGGTAACATTTAAATATAACAGTAGAGTGCTCCCAAAGTCAATAGGCGTAAAACAACTTTACAGTTTCAGGTAACAATAAAACCTGTTAGCATTTAAGTTGTTATGATTCATTAGAATATTTCCCCAGATGATGTCTTCCTTTTCATTGTGGCATCTGAAAGTATGATGGAATATTTTTTATTTTTTATTATTTTAAAATGGTGACCAATTCTGCAGGATCATTAGGCAATATAATGGGAAATAATTCTAGACCCAGAAAAGGCCTGTACTATTCAATATTGCACATTATCAGATAGTGCCTGCATAAGAATACCTCCTTGTACCCTACTGTGAACACAATATCGTTTATGAATAAATCATTCCTTATAAGAAGTATCACAAGATGTTTTTTAGCAAGAAGTGAAAGAGAAAGATAAGGATTTGAAGAGCTGAAGAGTGTGACTCTTCAGTGCTCAGAAAAAGGATAGGTATCACATAAAGATAAGGGGAAATGAAAGAAGAAGACAAAGAAGAAGAAGAAAGCCAGAACTTGAGAGAATGAAATTTAGAATTAACTGATAAAATTGTGTAAAAGTGTGCCTATATCCTTCTGAAATTTCCCATTTGAGAGTATGAGTGAGAAACGTTAAGGCTACGCTCACCCAGCACGCTGATGCTAGCAGGGACATGCAAATGAGGGCACTCAGCAAGGCAAACAAGGTACTCATTTACAAATCACATGCCTCATTTGTATACTCTTGTATGATCGGTGTCCCGGGAGAGGCTCCTGTTACCAAAAATAAAGCCGTGAAGATAGGGTTCGGTTGGCCAAACCCCTCTTTGTTGACAGACCCTTATCCCTGGAAAAATGAGGGGTAAGGGGCTGTTGACAAGTGGGTCTAACCCCCAAAGCTCATTACCTAATTAATAAAATAAAATAAATAACATTTTTAGTCAGGACTGCTTTTGTGTGTTGTGTGTGTTGTTTTGTGAAGCTACAGCCTAACATGGCTACCTCCTGAGGTATTTGCATTGCACCAGTACTCCAGTCATTATGCTCTGCATACAGCAAAAAGTTACATTTACTTGTGTGTAGCTGAATGACCTTGAGTGTATATATTTATAGTTCCATTGTGACTTGTGTTATATCATCCCCACAATACAAACAGAAGTCAAGCTAGCATCAATGGAATATATGCAATGTGTATTCTTTTGTGTATCTACTCTTCAAACTGAGAAACTAAATGCTTCTTTGCTTAGGATTAGTGGCAATTGTATATCTAGTTGATTTAAACTATAAAAGTAGGTAGATGACAAGATAAGTAGAAAGCAATTTAACAGTTTTTCTTAGATGAACATGAAATATAAAGCTGTGGAATTGTGCAAAATAGGGCCCTGATCCACTGAAGCTCTTAAGCAGATACTTCAGTTTAAATATGTGAGGAGTTACATGGACTTCAGTGCTTACCTTTAAACACAGGCTTAAGGCCTTTAACAGATCAAGGGCTAAAAGTATGCTGCTTGTTTGTTTTATGTTTATGTTTGTTCAGTCCGTGGCTGAACTAAATGGCAGTATCCCTTAGCCAGTTTGCACTCAGCAAAACCAGTTTTTGATTATGACTGTCTGAATTCCCATTACTACTGGTGCTACTGCCATCATTGCCATGCTGGCTGTTTGGGGTTGTACACAGCAATACTGACCTGCTTCCCCTTAAGATGTCTTGTTTGTGGAGTTTCTTCTCAACCACAGACATATGCAAGGTCTTAGTTGTTTGCCTTTGTTTAACATGAGAGTGCCAATACCTAAGTGACCAATTTGTGTTAAATGCCTTTAGCTGGCTGCATACCCAATGTAGAACAACTTAACAATTTGCGCCATGAGCTCTGCATTCTTGACTCCTGTGTACTTGATTGTGCCTATTAGTGCTATTTTTCTTTCAGGAAGAAGGGATAATTTGGTTGATTGTAGAAAATTGCTGTCGTTTGGGCTGCTATCACTAAAGCCAGTCTGTTGTCACGAAGTTGTAATTTAGACTCAGTGGGGTGTACAGCACATGACAGGGCACAACTTCAGCAGCAAGACTGGGTGGGAAGTGAACATAGTAAGTGGCAATCATCCTCCTCCAACCATGGTTGGTGAAGACATGGTCTCAGCTAGAATGCTGGTCAGCACTAAAGCTACACTCTTACTGATAAAAAGTGGGCAAAGTGTGTTTGAGGGGGGACAGGGGTTACTGCTAATTAAGCAGAGAGTTTGTTTACTCTTAAGAGAGTTTTAGCACTGTTTCTGTATGAGTGAGTGCGTGGGTGTGGTGCTGCTATCAAGAAGCTGAATAGGAAGTACTGACACATGGAAATGAGGGATAGCTTAAAACAGGGTTGAGCAAAGTGGGGCATGGGCCCTCTTGGGTGGGGGGCATGAAATTTTGAAAGGGGAGTGCTGGGTCTCAGGCTCATCCATCTCATTTTATAGTGATTAATAGTTTTTACATTCTACATAATTTTCTTAAATGTGACAAAAGTGTTTTATTTTTTAACATAACTGAAATTTCCATCAGTTTGGATTACATAAGACAAGGTAGGGTAGCCCTGCTAATTGCAGAGGCAAAAAGTGGGGCCCCACATGAAAAGCTTGCTCATCCCTGGATTATACTGATGCTTTCAGCCTGTTTGTGTCCAGTGTAGGCTCCTGCATGAGTGTTTCTCCAAGAACAGTTGTGATGCAAGCTAACATTCTGCCAAAGACATTGGCAAAATGTTTGATTGATGATGTCATCTTATTTTTGTTTGAGCTTTAGAACATAAGAAGTAACAGCTTTATCCACTTTCACTTCCAGAATGAGGGACTGGGTCTCCTTTTTCATTTCTGAAGTTGGATTTTGTGTTATCATTTGAGCAAGTGCATGTGAGGATGTTGGAGGTGGGCATACGATTTAGTGTTGCCCTGTTGTAATTTTTATCATCAGTGTCTTAAATCTGGTGTTTTACTGTAAAGCCCCAGATAAAGATTACTTGCGAATCTAATTTTTAAAGAGGAAATTACTAGTCATCATGGTTTCAAAGAAAAAACTTAAAAACAATGACCCAAGTGCGTCCCTAAGTTTACAAAACTGGAAAACAAATACAAATAACTGAAAACATTGTTCTTTTCATTGAATCTCTTGGTTTTTTCAGACACTTATAGTTCTGAGGGCCCAACTTGTGATGTTAGACTATTTGGAATTTACAGTTACTTGAAACCTTGACAGACATCAGTACTGTTGGTTTCTGGCACAAGCCCTCCATGACCAAAGGACCTTCCCTCAGCCTTTGGAGGTCTCAAATAATTCCCAGGGACAAGAGAAAAAATAACAAGGACTGGTGTGAAGGTTAAAGCATCAAAGTAGGGAACCTGAGGGGGACACTCAGCAAAGATCCCCACACAGCACCCAATGCTGCTTGGAAGTGTCAAGAGAGCTGGTGGACACCACCCAAAGGAACTCTGCTTGGATGCATGAGACTAGGATTTCAGAAGGAGAATTAGAAATAGGCCCCAAAGTTTCAGGGAATCACTCAGACAACATCTTCTCTATGAAGCAGATGGCCACTTTGGTCATTGGTAAGGGGAAGGTGAGGAGCAATTTCCACAACTTTGGCCACAGATAGTTTGTGCATATATGAGAAGACAGAAGGAGAAGTGCAGTCATCGACAGGCAGGATCAGTCCTGGGCCCTCTCGAGTTTAGTGTAAAAGCCTCTACTACATGAGCTAAAAGCTACATGACTTTTAGCTAAAGGCTTTAGCAGACTCCATTCACCTCTTAATAATAATGTTGCCATTCCAGGGGACAGAACACCATATTGTGGGATGTGATATCTATAAAGTGGATAGGACTAGAATCACTACATATTGCCAAATATATCTCCTTTTAAGACCCTGTTTTGAGGTGTTCATAGCTATTTTTATAATTTTTAACAGTTTACTGTGTTTAACATCAAATTTTCCATGTCAGCTATATCTCTCATGCTAAATTATTTTTGAAAATTTCAGCTAAGATGATTCAGCCATTTCTGAGATCAAGACTAGAGAAAAATACTTTGTTTTCAGATGATTGTTCTTCTGAAAGACCTAGCACCCTCTGTGTTGGAGCACAGACTTAGAATTTGGCAAGGAATGGCCGCTGAGTTAGTTATGTGTGATTCAGAGAGCCTAGATTCTAAAAGTCTTGGCTAGAGTTGAGGCTACCAAGATTGCCAGGATCCTGAACTAACTAGCTGTCTGGGCTGTCTGACCCTGGAAGCAACTAGCTTCCTAAAGCTGTGGAAATTGGGCACTTCTGGGATTCTGGAAGCTCTAGGGACCTGGCCCTGAAGCAATCATTCACATAGGCTGCTGAGGAGTTGGCTTCATGAGCTGGCAAGAATTCAGGCAAGTGTTTGATAGCAAACTGCTGTCAAAAGTTATGCCTGCTCTGTAGCACTCCTGTCTCTCTTAAGTGTAGCTCTGCTGATGTCTATCTCAATTTCTCTTTAACTCCAGCTCCCTCCAAGTCCAAATATTGAAAACATTTTCCCTTTTGGGGTATAGTTTATTAAAGTCTGCACAAAGGCTTTCAACATAGAAATTGAGGTCTTCAGCCAGTTTCAGGTAGGCCCAGCCTCTCCTTCCTTTCAGAGTTCAATCCCTCTTCTGCTCCATTTCCAAACTACATCCAGTCCTTTTAGCACCTCTGGCCTGCAGTTTGCCCTTTTCTGTGGGTCTTTCCTGGTGTCTTTTTCCTGATAACTTAGGGCTCAGCAGGAACCCTCTTACTTTCTGCAGCAGCTTATTACCCTTGGTGCACTCGTTTTCAGACCCCACCTGTGCTCCATCAGAAGATTCCTCAAATCAGCATTTTCTGTGAAATGTTTTCTTTTTTTCCACAAATCAGCATTTTGTGACAGAAAGTTCCAGCCAGCCCTGGGCCTGGGAGTTGCCAGCTCTCAGACCTCCCATAGATAAAGGCCATATAAGTAATTATGAGAAACAATAAATGAACAAACAAGAATGGGACTCCATTCTATGAGGACCAGATGTCCCATTTTTAAAGGGAAAGTCCTGTTTTTAAGCCATCCTGCAGGCATCTCATCTTTTTTCCTTAAAAAATGGTCAAATTGTGCAATATTTTCTCCCTTTCCCCCTTCAGTATTCCTGGGTCCCTCTTCTGGCCAGATCCCTGCTTGACAGCCACCCACTCACAAGTAGTAAGTGGAATGTCTAGTAGCCAGTGATGCAGGTGGATGTGCAAGGTGGTAAGATGAAGATGGAGGGCCCTGCCTCTGTCCCTCTTCTGGCCTGCACTAGCTGGCAGATTATATCACTTTTGCTGCCCACCCATCGTGCATTTATGTACTCCCCCTTTCTCTGTCATCTTCCTGCTATGTCCCTTTGGCCCTCACAGCCCTGCTACTCCATCATAGCCCCACAGTGGGCATGTGCAGAAAACTAGGCTTGGTCAGAGCACTAAGCTTACCAACAGCCTGGCCAGCTGTCTCCCTCCTTCCATCACTGCTTCTGGCTGGGCTGGCACCTTGGGAAAGCCCAAAACCCTCCATCCTGCAGTGCTGACTGGGAGGAACCAAGCTCTGCATGTGCAAAGCCCCACAAAGTGCTGGAAGCCTCTCCGCTCCTCAGCTAAACTCTGGGATGTCTGGGTTGGGGGAAGAGTGATTTCCAGCCTATTGATGGCCCAAACCTTCAGGCTCCATGTTAGCTCCCTAGGTAAGGACTTAGAATCCTCTTTACTCCACCCTGCTTCAGTGCCTGTCACAGGCACTGAACCACCTCACTGGCCAGGTACACTGAACCCTCTGTAGTCAAGTTCCCTGGGCCCTGCCTACTGCACAACACATTCTTATGGCTTAATCTTTTTCTTCCTGTGCTGTAGTCAGGGTTGACTGACTTTATGTTCACAGCCAGCAGCTGTTTGGAGGCATTAGCTACCTTTCTACACTGTGAGGAGACAACCATAGGGAGGGACAAGCTGCTTCCAACCATGGTGGTGAGGGTGCGGGGGTGGGGAGAAGAAGAGATTAGAGCTGCAAAGACACAAGTCAGTCATCCATTCCCCCACTACATCTGGCTGCAAGCAGTTCCAGTACTTTCCCTCCAGCACGGGAGTTGGGGGGGGCGGTGTTGAAGGTGACCTCATATGCCATTCTCCCCCATGTTTTGCTTGGAAAGAGATCGTGTCAGGTACCAAGAGAGGTGGCTCTGTCCCAGGGGCCTACCTAGGCATGGAGGACAGAGAGCGCCAGGCAGGGAGGGTTCAGTTGGGTCAACCAGTCAATTCCTCCTGTGTGAGAGAAGGGAACAGGGTATATCTGTGACCTCTGCCCATATCTGTGTGGAGGGGGGACAAGAAGGAGCAGAGAGAGGTCACACACTCCTGTCTCTTCTCCCCATGTTAACCCTAAAAACTTAAAGATAAGTTGATTAAAAGAATTAAACCAGCTACATAATTCTTATTTTTAACAGGCATTCGGTTAACTTGATGTTAATTTGAACATTTATGCTGTAGAGTTCTGATAGATTGCTGCTGAACTCACTTGAATGAGTAATATTTTGTCCCATATTGAGCATAAAGATGTATGACCACCCCAAATTGGGGTGAAGGATGGTCAGATGGTAAAAATCAGGTATGCAGAAGAGTATACTAGACAGTGCCCACTACTCCTCAGTCTCCTCTAGAGAGCCAGTGGACACTAATCAGAGAATCTCTGCCCAGAGACATGACAGTACAAAGGAACAGAAATAGGCCACAGGTTCTCCAGGTGTGGGGGATAGCTGTCTTGGCCAACTACAGGAGAAGACTGGCAAGGAAGTCTCACAATTCTGTGGAGCCGTGGAGGGGAAGTGGAAGAGGAAAGAGGATCTAAGCACTCACCAGGGTAAACCATCTCCAGCACTGAATGAGATAGGGCATTGCATGGAGAGAAAGGATGGTTTTGTGATAAGGGCATTTGACTGCTGCCCTGGAAAATTTGGATCTATCCTTTTTTATGCCACGTCATACTAGTCAAGTTTCTTAAACCAAACCTTTTACATGTGATCACTGATTGTGTGTTCCTAGTTATCTGGGAGCCTCACATAAGACATTGTAATCCAAATTCCAAGTACTCACAAACGTAAATGAAGTAAAGGGGAGCTGTGTTATGAACACACAAAAGGCTAGAATAGTATGTTATGAGAAAGGTGTAGAACTACGTGTTGAATAATGAAGCGAAAAAAATACTGAATAGCTGCCTTTTTAGTCAGCACTGTCCTTTCTGTGTGTTGAATGAGGCAGGGGATCTGTGGTTAAATATTATGTCACCTTGTAATTAATGACTTCATCATAATCTATATGTGCAAGGAGGCTCAACTAACATTGCATAGGCAGCCTTAATTCAGGGTTTCCTCTCATGTGAGTACTTGACTTTGCAACCTTAACAATGTTACTGTAACATAGTGTGTGTATGCATGTGTGTGGGGTTATTACACACACACAATGCTGATTTTTAGCAATTGTAAATCACTGGAATATATAGATGAAAGCTTTAAATAGGACTCTAAAATATCATCTCTTTCAGTAAAAATACAGGGCTGTATCTACACTTGAATTCCTCTTTCAAAAGAGGAATGCTAATGAGGGAAAGTGAAAATGCAAATGAGGCACTAATTTACATATCTCATGCTTCATTTGCATAATCTCATTTCAGAAGAGATTCTTTCGAAAGAAAAAAAGCAGTGTAGATGGAGCTCTTTTGAAAATAAACCCCATCTTCAAAAGAACCCTTCTTCCTGAAGTAAAATAAGTTCGTTCAAAAGAGGAATGCAAGCGTAGACACAGCCCAGGGGAGTGAGTGGAATAGCCAGGTATTAAAATCTATCTGGTTAAATTCCATACAGTTTATTTGCTGACTGTAGTCCTGTCTTTAGCTGGCTTCTTAGAAACCATTTTAGAACACTATCTCTGCCTATATCAATAGAGCTGGTGAGCTGTCTTAGAAATGAAAAGGTGAAGAAGGCAGATTCTAGGTACACTTGTGTACATAATAGCATAATGATAAAAGCTATTTAACTCTCATTTTTCTTAGTAATCAGCTTGGATTGTGACTATTTTCTATACATTAAAATAAATAATACAGCATTTACATAAGACTGCAAAATGGGTTGAGAATGCAGAAAAGAGCAAGTTGTGTATGACCCAACCAATGAATAGTGCAGACAGTACATGTGCTGAATAAAAGTTGAGATAGTTAACTCCCTCTGAAAACTGTGTAACGCAGTGCTTATGAATAAGCCTTGGGAGTGAATAATGGCATGTAAATGGTTGCTTCTACCACTGCAGTTCAGATTTGTAATGCCCTGAAAAGACTGACAAATTGCACATAGGACTTTACAAAGCCTTGATGGAATTATCCTGCATATTTTTAATACTCCTTTAGGTAATCATCACATAACTCATTTTTAAATGCATAAAAATTTCTGCTATTTAAGAAACATTTTCAATGTGAGAAGCATGAAAGAAAGTCTTACAGGAAATATTTCTGCTTTGCTTAGTTTCTTTCCATTCTGACTTTGAAAGAAGAGCATTTAAAGTGCCTCCCAAGTTGATCTCATAAGCTAAGTCTACACTAATGAGTTTTTTCAAAAAAGCCATGGCTCTTTCAAAAAATCCCACAGAGTGGCTAAACACAAAATCGTAAGATCGCAGCACATTTTCTGGCTGCCCACTTCCACTCCCAGATGAGGAAGAGTGCCTTTTTCTGAAAGATTCATTCAGAAAAAAAAGTATGTAGGCACCCCAGGGACCCTTTTCTTGAAAAGAGCAGTCCTCCATGGTGCCAAATTTTTCAATCAATGGCGTTTCCTGACTGTTCTTTCAAAAGAGAAACCAGAGTGTAGCTGCTCTCTTTTGAAAGAGTGGATCAATTTTTTGATCCATTTTTTATGTGTGGTCATGATCTTTGGAAAGAAGTTTTTTCAGAAGTGAGCTTCTGAAAGAACTTCTTTCGAAGGACCACTACAGTGTAGACATAGCCATAGGTTATTTCAAAATAATGTGACTAAACACAAAAATGCACTTTGAAATAGCACTTAGCTATTTTGAAATACAGCATCTACACACATAGAGCCTATTTCAAAATAGAGCCTTTGGGCGCACTATAGCTTATTTTGAAATAGTTGCTATTCCCTCTCTTAACAGCACCTTTTTCAAAATAGCTACTATTCCTCGTGAAATGAGGTTTACCAATTTTAAAACAAGTCAACCACTATTTTGATGGCTGTTATTTTGAAAAAACTTTGCTGTGTAGACCTGCCCGTAGCTTTAAAAGTTTGAGAGCTGGATTTTCTAGTCATCAGAAGGAGCACGAAATGGCCTAAACCAGTGTCCCAGTATGTCTGATCCTCACCAGTGCAAGGTCCTAGTGTATCCCTATCTTGCTCTACAGCTAGGCAGTCCTAAATCCAGAATAACAAAGGTCTTCTTACAGTCATCCCTTTCCTACGGCATCCTCCTCAGGTGCAATGAAAAATCGAGTCATGAATATTTGGCAAAACAGGAAACTAATCATATATGGGAACTCACATAGACAGTAAGAAAGTTTAAATACACTATGGAGTGTGTAAATACAGTGCTTTTTTATTGCCAGTACTTACTGTTACTCAGTACCAGCACCTTGGAAGCCCTAGCCACGGGATTAGCTGGAGGGACTGGGGGTGGCGGGGAGTTGGCTGAATACTGGTTTCTCTCTCTCTTTTTTTTTTAAACTAAGCTAAAAAAGCATCACGTAAACATGCCCACCCCAAGGAGGATTTGAATGTGGAACTTAGTGCAGGAGCCTCTACAGTTTGAGCTACAAGACAGCTGTCTGGTAACTGAGGCTGTAGAGGAGACATTCTTTCTCTTTGTAATTGATCTAAGCACCACTACATGGGACAGTGATCCACATGTGGGTTTGTGGGGTACATAAGCAACAGTGTGAGATGCAGCTAGATGAGTGGAAGAACAACTCCATCACTGCAGCGTGTACACTAGAGCTGGCATAGCTGCAGCTGTGCCACAGTACTGCTTGTATTGTAAACATGTACCCAACACATCTTTCACTGATCTACCGCAGTTAGGTACCTCAACAAGATTCTGAGAATATCGTATTCTTCCTTTAAGCTGTTCTTTTCCAACTCTTGGATCATTCTCTCTTATACCTACAACAAATCTATTTCTATCCCTTCTTTCCTCTCTTTAAGGTAACATTTATCTTCTGCTGCCATGTATATGGGATCTTTTCTTCTATCAATGTATATAGATGTATGATAGCATTTGAAATCCATATTTACACTGAGTAATAACTTACTCTGCAAGTAGTCTACTGAAACTAGTGTAAAGTACTACTCAACATTAACAAGGGTGGCAAAATCTGACCATATCTGTTAACTGCCTTAGTTAATGGAATCCCTGATAGATGAATTATATGGGCATAGATCATGTAAATTGTTTTAGAGGAGATCCTGATAATTAGTAGATCTATAGTTTGACCAGAAATGAACCTAGATTTTGGCTAAGAGAGCCAAAATAAAGGAAATAATAATAAGAAAAGCCATATCTTCAGAATGATAGTTCTTACATTCTATTAACTTGCAGGTTGTTCAGTGGAATAAAAGCTAAATGTAATTTTGAACACTTGTATTTTTGAGGACTTTCCACTTTGTAAGAAATATATCTAAAACAACTTTCTGAGGGGGGAAAGATCAAGATAGTAATTTCAAAAAAGCTCATATAGCTCTTAAGGAGTTTGTTTGCTGCCTAGATAGATTCTTCAGAGATATCCTAAGTTTGTAAAATTTGCAATAGCTTTCAATAGAAGATAAAAGGGTCTTAACACAAATTTGAAACTTAATTAATTGATTTTTACAATGGTTAAGTGGGATTTTTCTGAAAACAGTATACAAACCACCAAAGCTTTCACACCACGTGAGAAAGCATGAGAGAGAAAAGATCTATTAAACCTATTGCACCATTTCATTTTGTTACACTGAAAGATGTTTGCAGAGTAAGAAGCATTTTTTAAAATTGATTGTACCAATAAGAATCGAATTGGGTAAGAATTGAACGAGAATCGGTGTTTGCACTCAGTGAGTGAGGATTAGTTCAAAGATACTAACCTTCAACCTTTTTATTTAATGAACATAGAAAAGTCATACTTCTGTCTCAGGATTGCAAACAAACGATCACAAAGTCTGAAGGGACATTATGGATATTTTTGCTTTAATGCTCTTTTGGCTGTGCACAATAAAGCAATGGTAATCTCTGCAAAAACCAATACAACCTTAGAACAGAACAATAATACAGTACAAAACTTCTGTACGTACTGTGTTATTGTAACAAGTTGCAAACATAAAGAATAAAGGAACATCAAGTTCTACAGAGATCAAGGGGAAAATGTTAAATCTCAACTCTCTTCAATAAGAAGGCTTCTAAATTAGGACACTGTGGATAAAGCTAGAACTGAAGCACACCTCTGGATGCCCTAATGCTGCCGTTCAGTTCTTTAAAACTTTATCACCACTAGAAGCAGTTGTTTGTCAGACTGGACTGTTGATCTTCTTGGGTATGCCCTTGCTCATGGTCTATGGGGATGTGTCCCTTTGGGAGAACTTTCACTCAACGTAGCATTTTGAAATGAAAAACCTCATTGTTTTGTGGTTTAATATTAATCATAATCATCATCATCATCATCCAACATAGAACAACACTAGAACCAACTTTATAATTATTTTCATCCATGGGCCAAAAAAATTCTACAGTGGATGCCTAGATATCATTATCCTCATGTTAAAAATACAGAAACTATGGCATAGATAGGCAAAATCAGATACCTGCAGTTAGACAGTATCTAGTGGCTAATCTAAGAATAGTATTCACAACTGCTGACTCCTATCCACTAGACAAATTGTTTCTTTGCTACTCGTATTGCTTCCACATTTCACACCACAAAACCTTGTAAGTTCATTATTTGATAAGTTTTACCCCCTTTCCGTTTTACTTCAGAATGCACATTTGTTTCATACAAACAAAAAGCATGATACATTGGCCACTATTTTGAGTGGGACTTGTAGCACAGTATTAGCGATAAAAAGATTGAATGGCAATGAAACATTTACTGATAGAAACTCCAAATTTTCACATACAACTTTTCAGAATTAATACATGAATGCATTTAAGGACTGTCTCAAAATATGCTTAGACGTGTCATCCTTATTCAGTGTCAGTCCTGATATGTGTATTCATACATTCTAGACTGATCACTCCTACTCTAGCATACCCTCTCTAAAATCACCTCACACAGGCTCCAGTATGAAACACTCTCCCTAGAGATCGGTAATGTGCTGAGACAAAATGATTCCTCCTTCCCGTCCCCTCCTTCCCCCCAAGTGCTTTGACTTCTGTACCTGCAACATTTTATTTCAAAATAGCAGAGTGTATTTCACGGCCTTTCTACACTGGGTATTTGTCAGAACTTTTTTTTAATTTTGGTCTACTCCAGTACAAGGCTTTATGCTTGCAGTAAAACTCTTGCTGTACTTTTGCTGCACTATCTACTCTGTGATTTTCAAGGTCCAGGCTCTGTAAATAGAATTGTTGTGTGGAAAGGATTGCTGACTGGCTCACTAATGGCATATTGGGGTGCATTAGGAGAAGGAATTCCAGCAGCTGTATTGAAGTGATTATTTCCCTCTGTTCCGTACTGGTGAGACCATATCTGGAGTATTGTGTCCAGTTCTGCCCCCACCCCCAGCCCCCGGTGCAGAAAGGATGTGGATGCATTGAAGCAGGTCCAGCGGAGGAAAACAAAAATGATAAGGGGGCTGGAGCACATGACCTATGAGAAGAGTCTGAGGGATCTGGGTTTATTTAGGTTGCAGAAGAGAATGAGGGGCAATTTGATAGCAACCTTCAACTTCCAGAAGTGGAGGCCTCTAAAGAGGATGGAGAGAAGCTGGTCTCAGCAGTGACTGATGGCAGAACAAGGAGCAATGATTTAAGGTTACAGAGGGGGAGGTGTAGGTTGGATATTAGGAAAAACTATTTCAACAGAAGGGTGGTGAAGCACTGGAATGTGTTACCTAGCGTGGTGGCGGAATCTCCATCCCTCGATGTTTTTAAGTCCCAGCTTGACAAAGTCCTGGCTGGGATAATTTAGTTAGGGTTCATTCTCCTCCAGGCAGGGGGCTGGACTCTATGACCTCCTGAGGATTCTATGATTCTAAACAGCATGGTGATTTTATATTCAATTGTTATTTATTTATTTCAATTTCAAGCAGCAATAGTGAATTGTCTTGATTAAGACTGTGAGACACTACACATGTAGACACCTGATTCAAGACACTTTTAAATTATTTGCTTCATTTCCTTGTTTTCAGTTAGTATGTAGCATTGGTGCAGTATTGATTGCATTTTAGGTGTTCACACACTGTCTGCTCCTGTTATTTTGGCATTCCAGTTCTGATAACAGGTTCCCAAACTTGTCTGTAGAAGTCAGCGATTGTCAATAATAAGGCTGAATAGAGTCAGTAATTTGCAGCTGAGTCAGACACTTGATCCATCCTTTTTAAACATTTGGTTTCCAGGCTGTACATTTGAGGCAGAGACAAACCCTGTGCTAAAAATGAGGCCCATTGGGGTGTTACCACTGCACGACAAGGGGATGGATATGTAAAACAGAGAGAGAATACACTGATAAATGGTCCACAGTCCAGTCCATCTGTCCTGAACTTAAGGCCCAAAAGGCCATAAGTACAGATTGAACTAGGAAAAAAATATGATTTTTATACAAAAGCCAGTTTACAAGGTAGAGAAAATGCCATATTTTCTGGTCTGTTTACTTAAATGTGTCCAGAATGTATTAGGTAGCACATTCTTTCTTTCTCTCTAGCTTTGATTTTCAATGGGTGCATCTACACTGGGAACCAACTTCAAACTTAATTTTGAAGTTAGGCACTTCAAAGCAGCCAGCAGAGAGTCTACACACATTTTCCCTTACTTCAAAGGGAGCCCAGCTTCGAAGTCCTTACTCCATTCCCGGGAATGGAGCAGTGTCCTAATTAGAAGTTTAGCTTTGAAGTAGGGTGTGTGCAGATGCTCAGCTTCGAAGTTGCTTGTTTTGAAGTAAGCAACTTCATAGTTATTTTTGTAGTGTAGACACAGGCAATGTGAAATATTTCTCCACTATTGGAATTATTGTAGTTGATCTGAGATCAATGAAAGCTTCATATTAAAAAAACAAATATACCCATAATAATAAAACATGTTCCTTTATGTTTCCAAATATCAAGGGTGTAATAAAAAAGTGCAGCTACATTTTTACTAAAAATTCATTTTAAATATCTAATAATATGTCTAGTGACTTACTGTAATAGACCAATTACAATAAGTACATTTTTTATTCAGTATTCCAGAAGACTCAGCTCTTAGGTAAAAACCTTAGAGATTTTGCTTATTTTATACAGTCACATCTTCTACTGACTTCACTGTAAGTCTTATCTGATTTAAGTCTCTAAATTTGGCCCATGTTTGTTTAGGTTCATTATGCAAAGCAATGCCATGATTTTCAGTCATGTTTCTTGAACCAGTTTGCATCCATGTATCTTTTTATTGTAAACCTGAGGAAGTATTCACTGATATGTTTTGCTGTAGATAACAAAAATTCCATTATTTCACTCTCTTATTTTGGATTGCTCTTTATCCAAATTACCATTTTCATTGCTTCTTATACACACAGTTGTTGAAGAGGTTAACTTTCCACAAGGTACAAGTACTGGTCAACAGTTTTGTTTCCCATTTAATAGAACAAAATCTCTGAAGAGGTTTTGGCCTAAATTTTTCCTTCCCAAAAATGTAGCACAAAATGTTAAAGAAACTGGATTCAGGGATCTTTTTTTTTTCTCTCTAGTTAAGTATCTAGTATGCGGTAAAAAATATCCTAATCATATTCATGAGATTTTCCATTATGATCTTCTGTGATCTGTTCATGAAATTAACTTGCATACAGAGCCTGCCAATGGTCAACATAGTTACTTAAATACTAACTTGATTTTAATTTGTTTAAGTTGCACGATTTCACATTTTTTGTCCATTTTAGATGCATTTGCTTTTACAGAAGCATGACAATCAGTTCAGATATTTCTTCCCTGTCATTCAAGCAGTTTTCTTCTCTCCAGGATGAGTGGATGTGACTCATTATAAAGGCTGAATCTGTGTGTAACTCAAAGTATATTTATAAAAATTTCCATTTTTGTGACACATATGCTAGCATACTTGTCTGAAAACCATGCTCAGTTTTGGATTCTCTAAAAAGATTTAGCAAGTTAACATAGCTGATTTATTTATGGTCAATATTATTTTTAGTATCATAGAATGTTCAAGAACTCACATCTGAAAACCTTCCTACAGACTTTTCATTGTTGCTGTTGTGCTACCTGGTTTTGCTGTGCGTAGGTATCAAGGGTTTAGATTCTTGTATCCTAGAAACAGCCTCTCTCTTTAATTCAGGAATAGTTGAAGCAATTGTCCCCAGAGCTGTACATCTAGAAGAAGGGCCATCTCAAAGGAAAGCCATAAATTTCTGTATATCGCACCACCCTCACCCACGTACTTGGCATATTTTGATACTAGCCTCCATGGAATCATATTAATCTCACTCCTTCAGACCCCCACAAAAGGAGGAAGAGACTGCCTGGATTGAAAGGATATGTAAGCTAATGTCTTCTGAAAATATCTTGCAGCTTTCCAGTGCTTTGTGCACAGTCCAGTGTTGAAAACTCTCATTACTTTATTATGGTGAGCATGTGATGGTGGTCTTAAAATCCCTAGTTTTGGATTTATTTGATTAGGGGAAAATGCTTTTGAATGTTTGGGATTGTCCATATTGGTACATTCATTCAAAAACTGGAAAAGCAAACGTGAAATGGATATTGTAAACACTTACAATACTGGAGTCTTCACTTCTTCCTTCATCAAACTCTTCCCTTTTCCTGGAGCAATGCACACAAGACAGCAAAGACAACTTTCCTGAGTGCAATGAATATTGAAGTCATTGGGAGCCTTTCCACCCACACAATGGGACTTTAGTTAGTTAGTTAGTTATTTGTTGCACAGGTATGACCACCTGGCCTTTCCTGTTCAATAGTAATAGAGAGGTAGTTGTGTTAGTCTGTGTCCTAACAAAACTAAACAGCAGTCATGTAGCACTTTAAAGACTAACAAAGTAACCTGAAGAAGTGGATCTGCCTCATGAAAGCTCATCACCTGATAAATTATTTTGTTAGTCTTTAAAGTGCTTTTTTTGTTTTTGCCTTTCCTGGTGGTTCTTTGTGACCAGTCCACAGTCATGTCCAGTAAAAGAAAAAAACCCAAACCCCATAATATAAAATATTATAGTAATAATAAAAATTATTAAGTATTTATTAAATATGTTTAAAACCTTCATATATAAAAGGACAGGTGAAAATGTAGCCATGGAGCTAGAGATACTAAGAATAGATATTCCATGTTTGAAAAAAAAAAGCCACCAAAAAGAAAATTAAAATATGGAGAAATGTGCCTAACATCAATACAATAGGATATTCGGACTGGAGCTCCAGGATCACTATTTGTCGTCCAACAGGCTATTCCAAATAGAAGATCCCATTTCATAGAGTTAGATGGGACCATGAGAGGTCAGTGAGTCCAGTCCCCTGCCCTCTTGGCAGGACCAAGCACCATCCCTGACTATTATTTTTTTATATAAATCTCTTTTCCTCAGGCCCCTAAATGGCGTCTTCGAGGATTGAACTGGGTATAGACGGCCAATGCTCGAACTACCAAACTTCCCAATGAACCACTTTTTGGGAAATTTGGAAAATTAACCCAATTATTTAAAACAGTGGAGAACTTAGTGTGAGAATGTTCCCTTTCACTAAAATACAGGTCCTCCAAAGTGTCTAAATACTTCAAATTTGGACTAACATAATCTATTCTTCAATTGTCAAAAATGCTACTGGTAAAAACCAAAGGTAAAAATGATAATTGCTTCACTTGGTCCTCGCCTAACACTTGACATTCCACAACTCCAATATTGGAGCTAAGAGGAAGGTCATCCTTTTTAGTTTCATGAGGTATACACTCACTTAAAATCATTTTACACATAAGTTCAGCAACCCAAATTATATCCCTAATATTTTTAACACTGTAGGCCAGGGCATCAAAACCAACAGCAGTGATGTTTAACTGGTCCACCACTAATCCAGTATGAAAATAAAAGCTCCTTTCCTCCATAATTAAGTATGTGGGGGAGGCTATCCCTTACTTTGGGTTACCCAATTCACCATCAGCACTTGGATATTAAAATTGTCTGTGGTCGATAACTGGTCAGTGTCTACAGACACACAAATGGCCATAAGAAATTCAAAGCCTTTCCAGACTAGTCTGCTTTACCTGTACATTCCCAAGCACTTATTCCAGTGTCTGTAATGTCTTTGTTCATATCGCATTAATAAATGTATGCAGTATTAATCTCCCCATAGATTATTATGTGTCTGCTAGTTTCAGTCATCTATAATTATAATAAATGTTTTTTCAGTCTCAGATGACATGGGCAGTAATTGTCTGACACATTGGCTGTGGCCATACTTGGCCAAAATGTTGAAAGGGCCATGCTAATGGCCAAATCTGAGGATATTAATGAGGTACTGAAATGAATATTCAGCACCTTATTAGCATGCTGCTGGCTGCAGCACTTCGAAAGGGCCATGGTTTGCTCGCACACAGCTCTCCTGCATGGGGCCCTTTTTGAAAGGACCCTGCAGACTTCGAAATCCCCTTATGCCTATCAGTGGCAGTTAATACTGCATACATTACCAGCTGATAGGGATAAGAAGATTTCAAAGACTGTGGGATCCTTTTGAAAAGGGCCCTGTTTAGCTGAGCTGCGCACGATCGAAATGTGGCACTTTCGAAGTGCTGCACCCGGCAGCCTGCTAATGAGGCCCTGAATATTCATTTCAGCACCTCATTAGTATGCTCCAATTTGGCCATTAGTATGGACCTTTCGAAGTGTTGGCCAAATGTGGCCATAGCCATTATGTAACACACCTGCACAGCACTCCTTACAGGTAGAATATAGAATTTTGGGAACTCAAGCAATATTATTGTTTAAATATATGTTTCTATAGCTGCGTCTACACGTGCACGCTACTTCGAAGTAGCGGCACCAACTTCGAAATAGCGCCCGTCGCGTCTACACGCGTCGGGCGCTATTTCGGAGTTAACTTCGATGTTAGGCGGCGAGACGTCGAAGTCGCTAACCTCATGAGGAGATAGGAATAGCGCCCTACTTCGACGTTCAACGTCGGAGTAGGGACCGTGTAGACAATCCGCGTCCCGCAACGTCGAAATTGCTGGGTCCTCCGTGGCGGCCATCAGCTGGGGGGTTGAGAGATGCTCTCTCTCCAGCCCCTGCGGGGCTCTATGGTCACCGTGGGCAGCAGCCCTTAGCCCAGGGCTTCTGGCTGCTTCTGCGGCAGCTGGGAATCTATGCTGCAGGCACAGGGTCTGCAACCAGTTGTCAGCTCTGTGTATCTTGTGTTGTTTAGTGCAACTGTGTCTGGGAGGGGCCCTTTAAGGGAGCGGCTGGCTGTTGAGTCCGCCCTGTGACCCTGTCTGCAGCTGTGCCTGGCATCCCTATTTCGATGTGTGCTACTTTGACGTGTAGACGTTCCCTCGCTGCGCCTATTTCGATGTTGGGCTGAGCAACGTCGAAGTTGAACATCGACGTTGCCGGCCCTGGAGGACGTGTAGACGTTGTTGCAACATTGAAATAAGCTATTTCGATGTTGGCTGCACGTGTAGACGTAGCCTATAGTAGGTAGTGATGCTGCTCAAATGCTAGATATTATAACAGTAGTTATAATGCAGGAGTTTTGTGTTCCTTATGAGATGCTCTATATATACCTTGTAAATATTATTTATTGTTAGCATACTGGAAATGTAATTTTAAAAGGATATCAATTTAGTGAAATCAGCAAACTGACTTAGAAAGAAGTAAAAGAATTAGGAAAGGACAGTCTGACACCTAACTAATTGCATAGTCACTAAAAGCTGATAAAGTGTGATTCCCTGTCAATAGAACTGATGGCTTATAGAGCATGACTAGTTTCTAAAGAGACTGGTAGCTATCATTTTTAATGTTCAGACCTGGAATGACTCTTGTAATGTTCTAAGGAGAGTCTAAATTTGTCATGCTTACAGTACAGAGTTAAGTGTCAATGTAATAGGATTTTACAGTGGAAGAGAACCAGGAAAAACATTAATTTCCTTGATCATTTGAATGTGACTCAATAGAATCCAGCCATCTTGACTATTTCAGTCCCATTTTTTTCCATTTGAGTGCCACATGGATCTTTGTGTGAATCTTCATATTTTAATCAAAGCTTGTATGGAACCTCGTGATAGGGCTATGATAATGTTTATAACATGAGGTTCGGCAGAAAAAGATCTGATCCCAGATACAGGATGCTTTTTACAAAACTGAAGCCCATTAAAATCAATCACTTTGATATCATGCATAACTTTAAAATGAAAAAAAATCAGTGGTTAATGCTTCATTTCATGTGTGCATTCAGGCCTACAAACAGGAATTTGGAACCCCAAGGCACAAATCAGAGGGCCCCCTGTCTTCCTTCCTCAGCTAGGGCCACAAGGCCCCTCCTCACCCATAGAAGCCCTAAGATGCCCCCCATCCCCCACTGCCAGAGGAGCCTGAGACCAGCCCATACCCATCATCCTCTCTCATCCCTTACCCAGCCCCAGCCTGGACAGTACATGAGATTGTCCTGTTGGTGAGGGTTGGTGGACCACTTTGATATTTTTGACTTTTAGCATGAGGCAGGGATTCTCGTATGCTTCAGTGAAGGCGCTTAAGATGGTCTGAAGGGATCTGGCAGAAAGAGCAGCAGCCATGTTGTCACCCACATAGTGGAGCTCCATGATCAAGGTCTTGGAGCTCTTGCTTGTAGCCTTCAGTCTCCTGAGACTGAAAAGCTTCCTGTACATTCTATAAATAATTTTCATGTTATCTGGAAGCTTGCCATCAATGAGGTATAGTTCAGGGAGATGAAGATACAGAACAGTGATAGGGCAATGATGCAGACTTGTTTGACTCCTGTTGTTTTATATTTGAATAGCCTGGAAGTAGTGGAAGGATTCTTTACCCAAACTTCCAAAAATAATTCATGTTTGGTCTGACAAAAAAAGCATAAGAAATAGACAAAAAACAATATTTTAGTGGCAGTTATGATGGACAGGAAAAAAAGTGCTGTGAATTATTTCTAGATACAGGAATGGAATATGTGATTTCTAAATTTGGTAGTTCTCATTTGTGTTAGCCAAGAGATAAGCTTCCAATGATACAATAAAGTATGCTTAATCATAACCCCTTCACAATTTCCCACCATAATACCCCTGAGTGAAAAACACAGGATAAAGCTACTTTAATCTGCAAAGTTGCATTTAGCATCCTTAGTATTGCCTAGGGAGGCTGTGGAATCTCCCTCAATGGAGATATTTAAGAACAGGTTAGATAGACATCTATCAGGGATAATCTAGACAGTGCCCGGTCCTGCTGTGAGGGCAGCGGACTGAACAAGATGACCTCTTGAGGTCCCTTCCAGTTCTAGTGTTCTATGATTCTGTGATCCTACGCATTTCTTAAGTGCAGTAGGTAAGTTCAAAAGTTGCCTGGCCATTTTCCTTAAATCCTGCATGTAATGAAATAGTTTCTTGAAGCAGAAGATTTTTTTCTTTAGTCAAGGAAGATTGTTTAGGAATTACTTTTTGTTCATTTATTCCTTCTTTGATTTCACAT
The DNA here is from genome assembly GCF_033958435.1 of Carettochelys insculpta. Taxonomy (NCBI): domain Eukaryota; kingdom Metazoa; phylum Chordata; order Testudines; family Carettochelyidae; genus Carettochelys; species Carettochelys insculpta. The sequence continues at coordinate 36,179,873 of NC_134149.1, forward strand.
ACATGAAGTAATGCCTGCTAATATTTTTGGAGATAACCGTGTAGCCTGGATTGCTCTTTGCGTCAGTCAGGACAAGGTGTTTTGATGATCCTTTCCACACATCTGCACATAAATTTTTAAGTCAGTATCAACCAATGAAAGAATAGTGAATAAGAAATAATGGCTAATACATCAAAAATACCCATGTTCACATAAAAACCTCTCTTGGTCACATATAGCTGTGAACAAACCCCATTCTCCAAATAGCCATGAAGTAACAAGTTCCTGCAAACATTTCCAAATAGTGACTTAAAAGTATTATGAATATGGCTGAACAAATCAATTTTTAGAATTTGTGTACTCCTCACTCAGTATCCAAACCTCTGCTGTGACAGCCTACCTAAAAGTACCTCTTCTAGAATGTCATACTTAATGCAATTAATTAATAGAATTCATACACCTGTTCCATAAATCTTGCAACTATATGGCCACCAAAACATGAACATGATTCCATAAAACTGAAGCTTTAATACTGTAAGATTTTCCACCTGAGTGTTAAATTACCTGACAGAAAGTTTTGATACCGCGAAGGAACTGAAATATAGGGATGATAACCAAAGAGCGTTTTGCTCTGCTGAGAAATTCTGCAGGAAAGCTCAATTACAATAATGTGTTCCTTCTTGCAGTGAGAGGTTCACATAGTATGTAGTGAAACAGCACTGCAACATGTTTACTGCTTGTAAATGAAGCATAATATTACGAACTGTCAAGGCGGGGTGGGGAGTTTGGATTTGGTTTCAGTGTTGTTTTAGTGAGATTTTTCAACTTCAGACACATTTAAAAAGTAGAAATGTTCTTACATTAATTCCTCTTTAAAAACAAAGAGTAGTGATGGATATCTTTTAAACACAAAGCAGAGAGCAAAGTGAGGTAACCACAGGTTGAGATTGGGAAGTAACAGAGAGAAAACCATGCTAGTCTATATACTATCAAAACAAAAAAAACAGTCAAGCAGCACTTTAAAGACTAACAAAATAAATTATTACGTGAGCTTTCGTGGGACAGACCCACTTCTTCAGACCATAATCTGTTCTGGTATGGGTATGGTTTGAAGAAGTGGGTCTGTCCTATGAAAGCTCATCTAATAAATTATTTTGTTAGTCTTTAAAGTGCTACTTGACTGCTTTTTTGTTGAGATTGGGGTGTGAGATAAAGACACACGAATGTAAAATGTGTTAATTCTGGTCATCCTGGGACTTATCCTCGGTAAAGCTGCAGAGGTACTAATGATGTATACATGTTTAATGGGCACTTAGAAATCTTATCCCGTATCCCGAAATGACACTCTCCTCCCCTTTCACCAATATACAACTATGTCTCATACACACACTCCTCAAACTTGTAGCCTAGCTCCTATTCCAGCACAATTACATTATTTTTTATTTATTTGTATATTTGTGGCTGAAAATACATTTGAGTACATTGAGTACATGCCTGTAAATAAATAAAAAGCATCACACCAAATTCAGTTGACTACCAGTTAATGCTTATAATCAAGGAACTCTACCAAGTATTTAACTGTGAACAAAGATACCCTCCACCAGAAAGTGTGGGCAGTTACTAGAAAGTGCGAGTTTCATTCCTTAGCCCTATCCAGGATGTACCAGATGGTACATCTATAGTTACTGGGAGATCGACTCATACAGGGATTTTCTGAATTTTGATTTTATGCACCCAGTGCAAAATCGAACTATCAGGGCTTGACAGTCGACCCCTGTATTCCTCATTATCGCAAGAAGTAAGGAGGTCAACGGGAGAGTTTCTCCCACTGATCTCCCTCAGTGAGGGCAGCCGGATAAGTCAATCTTTAGAGAAGTTGATTCCAAGTATGCAATTGTCAGAGCTGGAACTGCATATCTAGGATCAACTTTCAGGTCTAGCTCACTGTGGACTCACCCCCTAGGCCATAAACTCGTATTGATGGTGCAGAAGCTCTAGAATTCAAAATGATGTTTGGGAACATTTTATTGAAAGCCCAGAAAGTTGGGTGGTAAAAACTATATCTTAAACAGTAACATGACTGAATATGTCTGATATTTGTGTACTGTATATAAATAAACCCATTTGTAACACTTTTAATGTAATAAATATTAAATAGAAAAGCAAAAGTGTCACCAACCTAACAAATGACCATGAATGAAACAAGAAAACAATACATGAGTAAAATTTGCACTATACCGGAGGGGTCAAATCCCTCTACAACCAACATGGCACAACAAAGGTAGCCTCTCTATTGGTCCCTGAATGGCAAACCTGGCACTCTCTTATTTAGCACTTATGCCTGTCTTGTGATAGAAATGGATAGAGAAAAGAAAGAGAAGGAAACTGAGCAACCCAAGAACCATGTTTTGAAAGTGGAAGCACTAGGAAATGGAGATATGTTGGTAAGCTCATTTTAAAGAGCTGCATACGTCTTAAGGAAAATTGGAAAACTACCCAAAGTTGAGATTTGGCACGCTTCTGTGCTAACCAAACTACATGAGCAAATAAGAACTATCTATTCCACAAACAGAATAGAATGAAAAAGGGCTGCATATCTTTGTTATGTGATCTTATTTTCTGTTTTGACTTTTTCACGCTCTCACCGTGGAACTAAATTAATTCTTAAGCTGATACTTGCACCAAACCTAGGAATTCATTTTCTGGAATTAACACCTGACATGTTAAATTGCAGGTAAATCATGGAAGTATATAATACCCATAGATTACACGAAACATTGAATATTGTTATGTTATAAGTGAAACACAGAACAAGAAAAGGTGCTTTAATATTACTTTTAAAAACTAGTGACTCATTCCCTCTTCATATCTAGTTGAGGTTTTTTTTTCCATGCATGTGCTGATGAAGACATTGTACTCTTCCAGCAGGCCACAGGTGATTCATGAAAAGTCCATTGAATTGCCTTAATCTTGGCAGTGTGCAGTGGTCAGAAAAAGTGTAAGACTGCATAACTGATGAATGTTTGAAAATCTCTCTGACTGGAAGCCAAACTAGGCTGAGGATCCATTCATCACTAAATACATACCTTCCAAGTATGTATTGCTCTCTTTGTCCTTTGAAAATTACCTTTACCATTGGAGTGCCCAAAGCTAAATGACTGTAGGCTTTGCAGAACATTCAAAGGAGATCCTGTGAAAATTCATCTGCTTGTGCTGCATTTGGGCCAAAATTGCCTTCAGTTATTTCTATGCAACTCCATTTACTGCTGGGTGACAGGTAGCAGAATTTAATCCTGTCTGATCTGGAGCTGCACACTTTTTACCATGGGACCAAATCCTTCCTTTCTTCAAGGAAACTCCTGAAAAAGTAACAAGCTTTGTCTCAATACAAAAGACAGGTAAGGACACTTATCAGAGAGGCAGACGTATTGGTCTGTATCTTCGAGAACAACAAGAAGTCCTGTGGCACCTTGTAGACTAATAGATATTTTGGAGCAAAGCTTTCATGGGTAAAGACCCGCTTTGTCAGACACTGCTGCTTTTGCCCACCATCTGTTCATAGTATGCAGAGCTGTATGTATTTGCATACAACAGAATGGCCAGCATACAACTGATTTTGCAATTGTGAAAAATAATTTCACGTGTTAGAAAATTTGTTTCCTTACATGATGTTATGAGTTTCTTTCATACAGCAAAGGGCGTTTAATGATCTAGTGTTTTACTTGAATCACAGCAGATATTTAGGTTTTTGATCCAGTATCAGATATACTAGGTAGGAAGCGATGTGTGCAAAAGAAACGATACTCTTAACCTATGATGCTTTGAAATTTTTAAAGATGAATTTTATTAAAAAGAAATCTATTGCAGTCTTTCAGGTATCTTTGAAGTTTATCCTACAGGTTTGATCTCAGCAAAGCTGCAGAATCCTTTTTTCTGCTATCAAGCAAAATTATTAAAGTTAGGAAAGGTCTCTTTAAAAACAAATGCATAATTGATGATCCGACCTTTTTTCTAATTAAACAAGTTGACGCGTAATTGTATGATATTGGGCAGGTTGTGCTCTCCCTCATTAATTGAAATAAATTTTGTACTAACCCATAACATCCAAAAAAATCAGTCTGGCAATGTCAGAGAGTTAATTTGAAAGCAAAGACAGCACTCCAAGAGCTTTCTCTATTTATAGCCCTCATTAAAACATGCAAAAACAATGTCCTTTTGCAGATTAGTGGCATATTTTCCCCTTATTCTAATGGTGGGTACATGTGGATCAAGACTAGAAAGGTGCTCCTGGAGCAATAGTTTCTGCGCTTCTGTTTTATCACTGTAGTATACTGTCTCAAGGAATTATCCAAAAGCAGTGTACTAGCAGGGGGACGTGGGAGGCTACAATGGATGTGAAATACACTGAATAAGATTTTCTACGTCTCATAAATGTTTCTCTATATGTGACGGTTTTCTGCCAGGACAGGAAGAAAGTTGTCACTGTGTTTGGAAATATGAAATATAATAGTATCCCCACTTATTTCACTTTGAATCTCACTGGCATGTTGCAATTTGTTTAAATCTGGAGGTCTTTCACTCATCAGTTAGCAGTGAGAAAATATGGGGAAAACTTATAAACTTGAGGCTTTTCACAGTTACCTGCAGTCAAATTTTAAATAGATGTCCATATGGTTTAAAAGATGTGCATTAGGAATTTTTGAATTAGAAAATCCCAGAAATTTAAATTTGTTTTACAGTTAGCTTGTTTTCACAAAATGCTTATAAGAGAAGAACAGATTTGGTGGACCTAAAAATCAAATTTCCTCAATAGGCATTGGATAAGACATTCATTATCTGAAAGTACATGATGGATGAGATTTTCATGAGTGATCAGGATTGTTCTAACTGTTCCCATTAATTTCATTGGTAGTTTTACTGATGATTGATTTGAGAGCAGTACAAATACATTTTTGGACATCTGCAAAGTACCAAAAAGATTTACATTCAAGACTTGGGGGCTTTTAGCAAATTTAGTCCCTTAAAATGTTCCTGGAGGACTGATTTAAAATATCACTAAACCCTTATAAGTCCCAGAGATTAACTGCAAAAGTAAAGCTAAGGTAGCATTTTTCTCTCTGTTTGACAAGACTGTGATTTGATTGGTGGAGAATAGAAAGCCAAGCACTAAATAATATCCACGGACTGTTGTTTCCTTGTGCTCTTACTGCAAAAGCTTTGTCTAGTGCATGAAAATGTATATGTGACTGAACCTCTGTGGGGCTGATTCCCTTTCATTTGTTTCCTGTCATAAGTGAAAGGAAAATCATCCCTATAGTTGTAGTTGTGTTGTTTAATTTTGAATGCATTGTTTACTAGAGAAGAAAGGAGAGTGCATTCTTGGCAGTGAAATGTAGTAACACTTTTTTCCATTTGATTGCTCTTATGGGCACCTCTTTATTTTTACACAAAATATTATTTTTCCCATTGTGCTTCAGGATACAGTAACAGTGTGGGCTGGTACTTCATAACCAGAACATCCAATCAAAGTGTGTCACTTTCCTTCCTTTTTATCTTTTTTGTCTCTGTACAAGAGCTTTATTTTATGGTGGTAGTCCATGGCTGTATGTTGTATGAATTATTTGTATGCTGAGATTTATTCAGTCAAACTTTGTATTGCTTTCCAAATTCAGAAAAGCCCAAAGCAAATAAATTTACTCATTTGAAGACAGTGCAGTTTGCTTTATTATTCCATTATATCTTCCAATGTCTTGATTTATCTTCATCCTTTCAGTAGTCCCTCACATATGGCGAGAAAAAGGAGAAAAACACTTGATTCTCCATTGCTCTTCCTGATCTGATTTTGTAATGTTTATTGTTTGGGAAGTCACCCCTAGAACATCTGTATAGCAATGTATCACACTTCTGTGGGACTCTTCGACTGTGTCTACGCTAGCTCCCTCCTTTCAGAGGGGGCATGTTACTGAGGCAGTTCAGAAGATGCTAATGAGGGACTGACATGAATATGCAGCCCCTCATTTGAATAATGGTGGCCGCACATGATTCAAAACTGCCACTTGTAGAAGGCCACTGCCTGTGTAGATGAGGACCTTTTGAAAGGACTCCTGGACTTTGAAATCCTGTTCTTCCTATTTGGTTTTAGGAAGAAGGGGCTTTCCAAATCGGGGGGTCCTTTCAAAACACCCCTGTCTACACAGGTGGCACACAGTTAGAAAGTGGCACTTTCGAATTGTGCATGGCTGCCATTATGCTAATGGGGCTCTGCATATACATGTCAGCACCTCGTTAGCATCTTCCAAACTGCTTCATTAACATGCCCCCTCCAAAAGGAGGGGGCTAGTGTAGACACAGCCTTTGGCTACGTCTACACGTGAAGCCAACATCGAAATAGCTTATTTCGATGTAGCAACATTGAAATAGGCTATTTCGATGAATAACGTCTACACGTCCTCCAGGGCTGGCAACGTCGATGTTCAACTTCGACGTTGCGCGGCACCACATCGAAATAGGCGCTGCGAGGGTATGTCTATGCGCCAAAGTAGCACACATCGAAATAAGGGTGCCAGGCACAGCTGCAGACAGGGTCACAGGGCGGACTCAACAGCAAGCCACTCCCTTAAAGGGCCCCTCCCAGACACAGTTGCACTAAACAACACAAGATACACAGAGCCTACAACTGGTTGCAGACCCTGTGCCTGCGGCATAGATCCCCAGCTGCCGCAGAAGCAGCCAGAAGCCCTGGGCTAAGGGCTGCTGCCCACGGTGAACATAGAGCCCCGCAGGGGCTGGAGAGAGAGCATCTCTCAACCCCCCAGCTGATGGCCGCCATGGAGGACCCAGCAATTTCGACGTTGCGGGACGCGGATCATCTACACGGTCCCTACTTCGACATTGAACGTCGAAGTAGGGTGCTATTCCGATCCCCTCATGAGGTTAGCGACTTCGACGTCTCGCCACCTAACGTCGAAGTTAACTTCGAAATAGCGCCCAACGCGTGTAGCCGCGACGGGCGCTATTTCGAAGTTGGTGCCGCTACTTCGAAGTAGCGTGCACGTGTAGACACAGCTTAAGTGTCCACAGGAAAAGTAAATCCATACTCACCCTGCAGAACTCTTTTTCTATCTGCCAGTATGCTACCTCAACATAAACTGGTATCTCATTACTTCATTGCATAAATATTTAACATTTAGATGTCCATTATTTTGTATAGTTTGTATATTACAAGGATTTTAAAGTGAACCTTTCCTGCACCTGCACCCGTTTTGATTTGGTCTTTACCATTTTTGTGGTTACACCACCATACAATCCACGTTAGTATGCTAAAGCTCACACATATTAGTTTTGCAGTCAGAAGGAGATGTAGTAGGCTTGCCTGAATTATACATCAAAAAGGACTGACTTATTTTTGTACCTGTGGTAGAATGTTATTAAAATTAATAATCTGCACAGAACTGAAAAAATAGGTATTGGGCCATTATTATGGCATTGCATGCTTCTAAGCATTTTGTTTTTCATTCCGACTTTACTATATATTATGACCTCCAGTACAAGAAATTTTGTACTTGAACATAAGACGAAAATTTGTTCTGAGGTTAATTCATAATGTATGTGGCTATGATTTAGGAGAAGTAAATTCAAGGCTCATCAGAGATTTTATGTAGTAGGAATAACACATGGGACTTATTATACAATAAGAAACAGAAGAGAAACAACTATTTAATACATATTTATAAAGCTATATCTCCCCAATTTGTCTTATTAACTTAAAGGAATTCAGGTTTTGAAAGGAGAATGCACTTACAGATCAAATACTCATTTCTTCTGTCTCTATAGTTACTGTCCATATTTTATTCACTAATGTGTTTCACCTGGCATCATATAAGTAATTATTAACATAGTCTAAGATTAAATATATAGTCTTAAATATTGTGGTTTTGTATAAACTTTAGTTATCTCATTTTACTAAAAATAATGATTTGGAAGTGCAAAATATATAGCTCAACCACCAAACCAACATGAAAACTGCAATGCCTTCTTTAAGAAGGACTGAATTAGGTTAGTTTATATAATGGGTTTTTATTTCAAATTAGAAAATTATTTCACACAGTAGGATCCTGAGTATTACATGAACTATTTCTTTGGTGAATAATTCTTTCTTAGGCTCTCCTTGACTGAAGCACTTGGATAGAATATGAAAATGAAATTACATAAGAGATATCTATGCTTCATAGAAAAATAGAGGAACAAAAATTGACTTCCCTGTAAATGTGTTTCACTAGTGTCCTATTCTGTAAGTCTTGCTTCTTTGTCTCAACGATATTGACTTCAAAGAAATTACTTGTGTGACCTAATATTATATGTGATTACGAGTTGCAGAATCAGGTTATTGTCTTGTAGGAATATTAATAGTCGACCTCTGTTGCTGAAAAAGAGGGCACTTAGTATTGCTCCTGGGTTTTTCATGACTTGATCTGATCATTTGCGCTAACATTAATAGTAAAGGCCTTCAGGTGAATTGTAGACTTGTCTTCACTTTAGGTTGTCTTCTATGTACACTTGTTAAATACCACTGATCAGTAAGTACAGAGGCTAGGATACCTTTGTTATTGATAGGGCTGCCACACGATAATTTTAGCTGACAAAAGAAAAGTAAGAGTATCTTCTTGTAATTATTTCCAGCAGCAAGCATTTTAATGGACACAAACCAGTGCAATTTAGTGTGGGATCTCTGTATGGTGTATTATGAAGATACATGACTGCATAAACAGATTCTGAGGGGTTATCTGTTTAACATTGGGATTTATAATCCATATGTTAAAAAAGGGGGGAGTTGGTTTTTTTTGTTTGTTTTGTTTTTGTTTTTTGCCAGGATAAAAAAATATTTTGTTTTTGAACAACCAAACATTAAAGTATTTAGGGAAAAACTGGTTTTAAATTACCTGTCTGTATGTCAGCTCAGTCCTATGGCCAGTCCAGGAATTAAGAGGAACCACAAGGCTCCATTGTGCCAGCTCCTGTAGACCCCAAGAGGCCATTCCAGGAGCAGTATCTCCCAGCATGCCACACAGTTCCTTGCCATATCCTCTGTGCTAGTGTAGCCCCCAAAAGGCAGACTTAAACTGCGGACTGCTGGAGCACAGTACATAAGCCTCTACAGTTTGAGCTGAACACCAGTTGGCTCTCAGCTAAGGCTATAGAGGAGACTCATTCTTTCTCTGTGTAAGTGGTTTGGTGCCACTCTATGGCCACATCTACACTACAGTGATCTTTTGAAAGATGATCTTCCAGAAGAGATCGTCCAGATGATTGTCTTACAAAAGGTTGCATCCACACATAAAAAGTGGATCGAAAGAGTGATTTGTTCTTTCAGAAGAGCGCATCCACACAGCCCAGGGTGGTCTTTCAAAAGATCAGTCCAGGAAATGCTGCCAACAGGATAGCATGGACAGAAAGCCCTTCTGGGAGCACGGGCCACAAGCTGCCTTAAAGGGCCTCTCCCAAACACCCCCCACCTGCACATGCTGCACAGCCTGGTCCTGAAGCTTAGCCCTCAGAGCCATGGACCTGGAGCAGCTCCGGACCCACAGAATTGCCCTGGCCCTCCTGTTGGCCACCCTCATGGTGACCATCCTTCACCTGCTATGGTGACCGGGACGTGGCCATGGGGTCCCCAACCCACCACGGCCCCTGACAAATGATAGGGTGCAAGGGGGCAGGGCAGGAGAGGTGAGGAGGCCCAGGTGCAGGCAACCATTATATCCACCCATGCATAGGCCTGCTTCCAGAGGGACTTGGGGATGTTGCCAAAAGTAAAGAAAGTATATATGACACCTAGAACTTGGAGAACTGAAACCAATGTATATGAACCCACTGGAACCTGTAGGACAACAAACAAAATATTTAAACTATTTGGAACTTTGTGAAACAGAGCAAAAGCCCAAGACCTATGTATGGTAGTAAACTATATATTTTGGGGGTGTGCTGGGACAGGGGTGAGGGCCTCTGTCCTCTGGGGGGGTGGAGGGCCATCAGCCAAGGCTGCAACAGGAGCCCCTCCTGCCTTGGGTATGGGGTGTCCATTGGGGGTTGGAGGCATTGGGAGGTGGGGTATAGGGAGTGCAGCAGGCTCAGCCTCACGTGGGGGCAGGGATCTGCTGACAGGGCTCAACCTGGTTGTGATCCAGGCCATAAGGCCCCATAAGGCAGCAGGGCGGAGATTGGGCAGGAGCAGGACAGCGAGGGCATTGGGGTGGGAGTGCCACTGACACGGGCAGCAGGGGGCAGTGGGAGGGGTGGTGGGAGGCTAAACAGGCAGCTCAGTGAGATCCATGCACACTGTGCACAACATACCCACCACCTCCATCCATATCTCCTGCCACCAGGCTAGATCTGCCAGTGCCAGCCACCGCTCTGCCAGGGTGTTCTGGTAGTGGAGAAAAGCCATATAGGTGATGGCCACATCTTCCCACCCATGGCAACATGCTCTCTGTCTGTGGGCCCACCTGGGTGCCAGTGGTGGGAGTAGTGCAGCCCTCTCCACCGCCCCTCCCAGACTTGGAGGCCCAATGTCCTGGATGGGGCTGGAGAGCCCCAGGCTTGTGCTGGGGCTCACCCTGCCCTCAGATGGCACAGCTGGTATGTCAGTCCCACAGCCTAGCCCTGGGCACTGTGCCCCCCATTCCCTCTGGGCAGCTGCCCCCACCCCGTGCCAAGGGACATGGATGTGCGGGGAGCAATGTCATGTCTGCCCAGCAGGGCAGGCCCTGCTGCACCTGCCTACATGCCACCTTGGGGATGGGGCTGAACATTGTGGGGGCCCCTGCCCCCTTGTGGGATGAGCTTGCAGATGGGGGGTTGTCCAGGCTCAGCGGGGTTCCCACATGTGTGGCGGACATGCTGGGTGCAGACTGTCCTTTCCTGCCTCCCCCCGCCACCCCACACGCAGGCAAGTTGTGACACTGTCCATGGGGTTGGGTGCTAGGTGCCATCTGTGGCCATGCCTGTGTGGCCGGCTGCCTTGGGGATGTTGGGAGATGCCCAGCTCAAGGGTGCATGGCTGGAGGGCACTGCGTTCATGATGGTCCCATCCGTGGAGTCATCCTCAGATGGGACCTTGGACTCTGGGTCTGGCTCCAGTGCACTAGCCTTGCTGGAGGGGCCTGGCTGGTCCCTGTCTGGACCCAGCTCCCACTCTGGTGCAGCAGGAGGCTCCATGACTGCCAGGCCCAGGAGGGCATGGGGTGGGGGTTATCCTGTCCGACAAGGAGCCCATGCATCTCCTGGTAATACAGGCAGCTGGCTGGTGCCTGACCAGACCACTTGGTGCTGTCCCAGACCCCCATGTAGGCCTGCCTCAGTTCGTTAACCTTGCACTGGACCTGGTCAGTGGTCCAAGCAGGGTGGCGTTAGGCGACCAGGCTGGAGGTCAGCTGGGCATAGGTGGGAGCATTCTGCCGGTGTCTGTTGGTGTCCCAGAGGACCTCCTTTTTGTGCCAGAGGCCCAGGAGGTCCCAGAGCTCTGGCTGTGCCCATTTGGGGCCCTGGGCAGGCTTCTGTGACCTCCTGTGACCCCTTGGCCAGCTGCTTTGGGGGTCCCGGTGGCTCACAGGGTGCCTGGCTGGCTGACATCATGAATCTAGTCACCATAGGAGTGTCCCTCCTTGCTGCCTCCATGCTTTCAGCTCCCTGCCACAAGGTTTCTGGGCCCCTGTCTCTTTAAAAGTGGCCAGATGCAGGGAGCATGGAACTCCAGTAATGCAGGTCAGGGCATCCCCACACTCCAGCTGGCTGGTGCCATGGAGGACTCCAACTGGTGCCAGTTGCATCTGACGACGTGGGTCTTTGCCCACGAAAGCTCATGCTCCAAAATGTATGTTAATCTATAAGGTGCCACAGGACTTCTTGTTGTTCTTGAAGACACAGACTAACATGGCTTCCTCTCTGATACAAAGAAGAGCAGTGTCCCTTTGATTTTCTTTTGAAATAGTGTGTTTTGTGTGTAGATGCCTTATGGGATCTTTCAGAATAGTCCCTTCTTTTGAAAATCTTTTGAAAGAACTTGGTATTGTAGATGCAGCCCATGGGACAGTGAACCATACCCAATAGGTGTGTGGGTGACACTGAGAATGGCAAAGGGCTCACAAAACAGACCTTACACAAACTGTAAACTCTCCTTTTTAAAGGAAACCTGAAGTAAGTCACCATGCATCTGCTATGTGGCAGTGGACTGTTGGGAATCAGCTGCATTTGGGGTCAGAACTCGTCGTCTAATTTTCAATTCATATATTTTTTCATATTCTGTCCTCTGCTTCCACAGTTAAACAAGGCAGATATTTGCCTAGTGAATTACTTTTGTGATATGCATTTGATCTTCCTCAGATACAGACCCGATGAATTCATTTATTTTGATTTTCCGTTACAAGTGATCAGATTTGAAGGATGTTTTGATCACTGAGGTCTGGCCTGGTTTGGAATAGCAGTTTCACAAGATAAAAAGCAAGCACTTTGTTACACGGGCTGCCATAGGCAGACTTTATTTTCCATAATAGCATGTACAAAATTTCAAAGGACTACTACAGTAATAAGTCAGCAATTCTTTTAAAAATCAAATTGAAGCAGTAGGTTGTAATGAAGAATAAAGTTTTTCAAGAACTGGATTGGAACTAAAAGATGTTTCTGTTGAACATTTATTTTGGATCGTAAATTCAAAGAAATTATCAAATGAAAACATAGCTTGTTATTTCTTTTTTGTCTGTCATATTTCTATGCACTTTGCATCTTTATAAAATCATATTATTCATAAGCTTAGTATTTATGCAGCAAGGAAAAGCAGATTTTATACTTTACAGTGACATTTCTAAAATGTACTGCATGTGCATTGCTAACTCCACCGTTAATCCTGCTGTAGTTCTGGATTATGATACAGCATTAGCATACTGTATAAAAAAGTTAACTGCCTTGGTTTTAAATTGCATTTAAAATAGGTGACAGGAAGGTATAAAGAACAGTCTGTACTCATTCAATTATATCTTTGCAGCCTGGTACTTTCTTTTTTTAACCAAGGTTCTTTACTGTATGGTTGTAAATTCTGTCCCACTTGCTTACAGTTCTTGTTTCGGTAATTATCTCATGGAACTTATGTTACCAGTTATTATTTACGCATACAATTACACATGAATGTGGACTCCTTTTGCCTTTCATTGGGACTTTTGCTCTGAAATCCCTCTAACTTGTTTCCCAATGGCAGCCTGACAGTTTGTTACAGCAGTTCCGTAAAGTTGCAATAAGTAAATTTTACACAGTTCTCCAAATATAACCAATTTTATTGGGTTTACTGAGTTACTCAGTTACTTCAGCATGAGTTATAGTTATAAGGACTGTAGGACTGATCCCTTTAAGGGCTGAGGCAGAAAATCTTTAGCTGGGGTAAATGGTTATAGTTCCATTTAGGTCCGGAAATTGATCTGGACACAGTGGCAAAATGAGTATAGACGTGTGGATGTATTTTAAGTGACATGCCACAACTTTTATTAATTGTTACAGTAGGGAGAGCAGCTATCGGTCCCTCAGCCCAGATTGTCCTTTCCCAAACTTTTAATTAGCTCCAGTGTGGGGCCACAGGGCTCCAAACATATAACCTAGAATTTGGAGTAGGCTCTCCTTAGCTTGCTGTGGTTTGCCCACCTTCCCCACTGTGAGAGGGACAGAGGCTGCAGAAGGTGGGGACCTGGACCTTCAAGGGCCAAAAGGTCTCTACAGTGAGTACAAACTTCTTTAACAAAATCCCAGCTTTTAACCTCACAGAACTAGTGCCATTGAGAGTGGATGCAGGCCCCGGGGAAAGGCAGGAGGGGCTCAGTTCCATGCCTCAGAAGGGTCAGGGCCAATGGTGGAAGGGACAGGGCCTAGGGCATTCAGCCTTAAGTACAGTGGGACTTTGGTGGTGTCTCCTTCCAGCACAGCACAGTTGAAGCTACACTGCTACAGCAATTCAAAGGGGCCTCAAGCTCTGCTCTCCACTGCTGCTACATTGGAGGCGGTGGCAGCTGGAGCTCTGGGACACCTTGAAAGGCCATGCCTGGGGGGCAGCTGCCCCTTTTGCCCACACCCTGTTAGTGGACCTGCAGCAGAACTATTTAATGTTTTTTACTGTGCTAGAGACCTACCAGAAACTAGGGTTCCAGGGCTCCTGACATGTAACCCCTTGTTGAATACCTAAAAGTCTCCCCAGAAGCACTCACAAACCCCAGCACCTTCCTACAGCACCCCAGAACTACCCTGGGGTTCTTCCTAACTGCAGTACTTCTGTACCATACACCCTGAGGGGCACCATGTAAAGAAGGTCATGAAATGCAGCTGTCAAGTATAATAAGACATACAGGCAAATTCTGCAAATTGCTTCTAGACTACTTTGAAATAAGCACCAGAGGTACTTGCTTCCATAACTTTTCTGCTTGCAATAGATCTCCAGTGAGTTAATATTATCTCAATCTCATGGTTTTAGTTTTGTTTACAGACTGCTGCTGCCTTCTTCTTTCCCTATAATAAGTTGAGTCATTATATTTTGGATAGCTAAATTAATGAGACTCATTTGTTACCAACATCTGCAGTCATTCAGTTGACTTGCAGTGACTATCTCAGAGCTCTGTGCAGTGTTCAAAATGTACTTCATTCTGTGCCAGCAGAATATTGTCAGATCTTTATCAGTATTGTATGATTCATGTTGGTGAATACCTCCCTCTCTTTCTCTCTTTTTTTTGCAGTTGTTAATGTTGCTTTTTCTATTACCAATAGTTACTTGGTATTATCTGCCCATGTAAGTTGAATGGCACAATTTCTGTGAACTCTGAGAAAACTTTTAGAATTGTAAGGTATTGGAGCCAGACAAGATACAACAGCAACCTGTGGCAAGACAGTGCGAGGGGAAACTGAGATTGGATGAGGAGCTGGAAATTCCCTTTCTGGCTAAGCAAGGAGATGGTGCATGGGTCTGGACACTTCGGCACGGGAGCGCACCTGGGAATGGACACAGTAAGGAGACTGAGGCTGGGAGTTACAGTTGGTGAGATCTTGCTGGAGAAAGAGATTGAATGAAAAGTTTGAAAAGGAGAGACTGGGAGTGGCTTTGTGTGGAGAATAGGGCTGTGTCAAGAAGCTGGTGTGGGGAATAAACCAGCTAGGCCATATGGACAGATTAAAGAGGCTGGGGAAGAAGGCTTCTGAGTTTCCCCATTTCTCCGTTGTCTGGAAATACCTGTGAAACTCACTGACAAAGTCTTCCCTTTCCTTTCTGGTTCCTAGTCTACTAATTCTGGTCCACATAGAGGATGGCAACATGCTACAGGTTGTACCTCCCTCATCTGGTACCCTCAGGACCTGAGTGGTCCTAGATGAAGGGATTTGCTGGATGAGGGGAGATCAGGCTGGCTTCCTGGAGGGAGACCTCACTGTTTCAGGGCTCCCAGGGTCCCGCCCCCCATCCAGCAGGAATGCCTGTGGCTGAGGCTGTTGGTGGAGCTCATTTCCCTCCTCTGGGATCCCCACAGCTGCTGGGCTGCTGGCAGGGCTCCGGGCCCCAGCCAGCTCCCAGCCAGCAGGGCTGTTCTCTGGTTCAGCAAAATCCATTGTCCTGCCAGATGAGAGATGTTGCCAGACAAGAGAGTGCCAGATAAGGGAATTTGAAATTATACTGCTGTCACAAAAAACAAGCAGTCTTGTAACATCTTAACGACTAACACGTTTGTTTATTAGCTAGTGAGGTTTCATGGGTAGGACCCACGTCTTCAGGTTTTCAGATTTAGAGACCAGTCTCACCCACAAAAGCTCATTACCTAATACATATATCTGTTAGTTTTTAAGGTACTAGAGGACTGCTTGGTTTTTGTGATGCTGCAAACTATCATGGCTACGCCTCTGAGACCATTTGCTGCTGTCAGTTTTTCTGATAAATCAAGTGGCAAAGGTCTGTGCCATGCTGATAATCCATCAGGGTGTCAGTGTGGTTCAACATGAAGGAATATAGGCTTTTCAGTTTGATTTTTAGACAAAAAGAACCCTAGGAATTTACACGCAAAACTTATGTTAAAAGAGTATAATTTCATTCAGTCTGTAATCTTTTAAACTGTTCCATATGTGTGGACACCTGTGCTAATGCAGAGATCCTCTGATTTCACTGGACTCTATATGAGTAGTTAACATTCCAGTGGGACGGATCATATTAAAAGGTCTAAATATAAAACATTCCTGATATGAATTCTTAATTTTAATTTTATGTTTACAAGACTTGCCTGACAAGAATGCTCTTTAGTTGTCTCAGTCTTATACAGCAGAACAAAGGGTTTTTGAGTTTTCTGGAAGAAGATGGCAGCAAACTAACAGATAATTCTATTATACACTCCAAAAGAAAAAAGTTTTAGAAATGTTTATTATGATACTAGCTAGATATAATTGAATTCAGAGAGTGAATATGGTGAGATACAGCCAGGTATAGCACAACATTTAAAAGAAATGGCTTAAATTCCTCATTCCTCTGAATTCCTTTGCATAAATTAACCAAATAATATGCAGCTCCCAATCCTGCCAAGTTCTAAGCATCCTGACATCAATAGTGGCTGAGGGTACAAAGCAGCTTGCATCTTTGGGCCCATTTCTCTATCCATATTTTAGTGTGCATCTGTTTGTTTAAGAGCTCTCCTAAACCATAAAAGCTAGGACCACCAAATTTGGTATGCAGCTCCTCTTACCCCAATTTAAAACAAGGTCAGGTTTTTGTATTGCCAGAAAAATGGGATGTGCCACGAATGGGACTATTTTCCATAACATGGACAGAGAGGAGCAGAGGGAGGAGGGATGTGATACTGAGAGTGGACACTGGAGGCAGTGCACCACCAAGATAGTGGCCAGCAGGTCTGGAGCTCTACCGTCATGCCTGCCACCAGATTGTGTAAATAGTTCTCCTACCCCAAAACCCTTTTCCCTCACGTGCCCCTGATTGCTGGGTGTGGGGACAGGCAGAGAAAAGACCCTTGCCAAATGGAGGTGGGGTCAAGAGAGAAAAAAAGTCTTTGCTGCCTGTGAGTTGGGGAGTGGAGGGAGAGAGAAAGCCTTTGCTGGCTGCAGGGTTCAGGTGGAGAGAGAAAGAGTGCATCCACACACACACACAGCCCCCGCTCTATCGAAAGAATGGGCTAAGGGTCGAAAATGAAGACTGTTTCAAAAGAAGGGCCCTGCTTTCAAAAGTGGAGTGACTTCCTGAAATGGGAAAGGAAGAGTGATTTCGAAAGGAGTGACACATTCTTTCAATTTACTTTCAGTAGAATGCTTTTTGTGTGTAGACCCTCCATGAGTATTTTCAACGTGTCCCTTTTTTTTGAAAAATCTTTCAAAAGAGCTTGATAGTGTATTTCAAAATAAGCTATTCTGGAACAGCTCTTCTGGAATAGCTTACTTTAAGTAAGGCTGCTGTGTAGAGATACCCTAAGTCAGTTCAGCTTTATACCCGTTAACAGTAATATACATTCTTAGTTTGGCATCCTTATGAATTGATTGGCTTTATCCAGTTCTTACTTTTCACATCACAAAGCTATTGTCACAAATAAAGGTCTCAGCAGAGAGTTCAAAGGCTGCATAGGAACAGAAACGATCAAAGAGCGATGAAGGATGAGATCTCAGCAGTAACAGTTAATATCTAATATAGGAAAGAGCAAAAGACAAGTTAGTTATTCAATTTTAGCATTCAAAGTACATTGTGATTTCCAAATTCCAATGGGTTGCTTTTTGGTCAGGAAGAGTCAAGGTTACAAAAGCAAAGGTGCTTGTTACAGACCTCTCTCCTCTGATCCCACTTTTGAAACTACATCATCTACTTAAGGAACTACCTGCTTCTACTTGGGACCTTATTCACTCAGACACACCATCTGAGCCCTGCCCTGGATTATTCTATTTACTTCCCAAAATCCACAAACCTGGAAACCCCGGATGCCCTATTATTTCGGGTATTCACACCCTGACTGCCGGACTATGCAGTTATGTAGACTCCTTCCTCAAACCCTACGCCACCAACACTCCCAGGTATATCCAAGATACCACTGACTTCCTGAGGAAATTACAAAACTTTGGAAAACTTCCTGACAACACCATCCTTGCCACCATGAATGTAGAGGCTTTCTACACTAATATGCCATGGGAAGATGGATTACAAGTGATTAGGAATACCATTTCTGATGTTACCACAGCTAATCTGGTGTCTGACCTATGTAACTTTGTTGTTACCCACAATTATTTCTGATTTGGGGACAATTTATACCTCCAGATTAGTGGCACTGTTATGGGAACCCACATGGCTCCTCAATATGCTAATATATTTATGGCTGACTTGGAACAAACAATTCCCTAGTTCTCATCCCCTATTACCCCTCCTTTACTTACGATATGTTGATGACATCTTTATCATTTGGACCCATGGTAAAGAGACTCTAGAAGAATTCCACAGAGACTTTAACAAACTGCAACCCACAATCACCTTATGCCTTGACCACTCCACATGAGAGGTACATCTCCTGGACACTACAGTACAAATCACTGATGGCCTGATCAATACCACTCTCTACCAGAAACCACTGACTGCTATACTTACCTAAATACTTCTAGCTTCCATTCTGCACACACGACACGATCCATCATTTGTAGTCAAGCCATGAAATACAATTGCATCTGCTCCGATCCCACTGATAGAGACCAAAAACTACAAGATCTCTACAAAAAAATTCATAAACCTGAATTATCCAGTGGGAGAAGTTAAAAAAACAGAAAACAATAAAACAACAGGACCAAATGAATACCCAGAAAGCAATTCCTCCAAGATGGGCCGGAAAAAGCCAATGACAGAACACCACTTGTCATTACCTACAGCCCCCAACTCAAACCACTGCAATGCATCATTAAAGACCTACAACCTATCCTATGTCATGATGTCACACTCCAGAAGGCCCTAGGTGACAGGCCTGTTGTTTCCTATAGATAACCTCTCAACCTTATGAGGATTCTCACTAGCAACCACTGGCTATACCACAATAATACTAATCCTGGAACTTTTCCTTGCAACAAGCCCCATTGCCAACTTTGTCCACATATCTGTTCTGGAGATACCATCACTGGACATAACCATGTTAAATACAGAATCATAGGCACATTCTCCTGTTCCTCAGCTAACATCATATATGCCATCATGTGCCAACAGTGCCCACACACTATGTATACAGGACAAAGGCAAATGCTCTTCGACAAAAAATGAATGGGCCAAATACACAGACCTGTCAGCCAGCACTTTAATGGAGTGGGCCATTCTGTTAAAGACCTGAAGGTTTGTGTTCTACTGAAAAGGGACTTTAACAACTGTCTACAGAGGGAATGAATGCTCAGAACATTCATATTCAAATTTGACATATTAATATGTGGTTTGAACAGGGACAGCAATTACCTGACCCATTATAAGGACTCTTTGATATACTTTGATGTTTTATCTAACTCTTAACTTCCCCCACAACCCCCACCACTTTCCATCGTCCCTCTCATTTTCTCATTTTCTCATTTGTCTCATTTTAATCATTTGCCAACCTTGAAAACAATTTTTGGATCTCTGTGTTTTATATATTGAGTCTGTTCTGGTATGGCTATGATCTGAATAAGTGGGTCTGTCCCACAAAAGCTCATTACCTAATAAAATTATGTTATTAGCCTTTAAAGTGCTACATGACAGCTTGTTTTGATAGAATACAGACTAACACAGCTACCTCTCTGTCAGATAGTCTGCAGTGTACAAAATTTGATTAGAGGTCTAGAGATCAGATACTGTCTTCCCTGGGAAACCTCAAGGTTGAGGATGCTGAAGAATGACCTTACTGCTTCCAGAAATACCAGGCGGACAGCTGCAGCAATATAAAAGCTTTCTGACTTCAAATCAGTGCTGGGGGTGGCTGAAAAATGGCAGAAAGTTTCTCTGGCAGTACTAGAAGACATATGTCAGGGCACAGTTATAAGATGGCTAGGTACATATTTTAACATACTGGTTTGGCTCTACCAGCAATGGCGTCATCCTTGTCAGATTTTGGTATATCAAATAGAATGTTACATAAAATAGATTTCTAATTCAGTAAGAGGCCTGGAAGTCAATTTCTGTGCAAAGATTTATTTTAGATCTGGTCTACCCTAAAGATTGTCATTGTATGCAGTTCTTCTGTCATAATACCTTGAACCACATAGGGAAGTTTTCTCTCCACTTTTAGCTATTGTGGCAGATTAATCTCTAATGGAAAAGTCACATTTGGGTTAGTGTGTATAAGAACGGGAGAAATTTTGAAATGTTACCAAGTGAAATAATTTAAAAAATATTTTTCTCCAGAAGATAATTCATGAAACAAAAAGGCCATTGTGTTAAGCCTTGAAGCAAGCTCAGTGCTTATTGTGTATTTTTATAGGTCTCAGTCAGCTAAATCTGAGTTGTGTTCTTATACAGTTAAAAAAAGTTATGTGCCATCTCTCAAAACAATCTGCCCTCTAAGTTCTTTCTAATATATTGTGCAGCTGGCCACCATGCATCTCCTAATCCTAGCCATCCTCCTAACTGGTTGTAATTGATTGTTTTGTGGACAGCCTTCCCAGAACACAGGGAATTCTGGGAGGTGACTAGAGCATAGTAAGGGATCTTATTGTGTAATGACTTTCTTTCATATTTTTAAATTTTTTGGTCTTATACCTTTGGCTTGGTCTATGTGAGGGAGTAAGTCGATCGCCAATACCTAATTCTAGCTACAGCAATAGTGGAGCTAGAATTGACATATGCTCATCAAACTCCCTTACTCTTCATGGGTACAGAGTACAGGGGTCAACTGCCAACCCTAGACAGTTAGATTTTGTGCATCTCTATCAGATGCGTGAAATCAAACTCCGGAGTATAGGCTGCTGTCTATATAGCTTACTGTAGGAGCTCTGTCTTCATAAACATAATGTTAAACCTCAGCTTTGACACGGCAACTTTTCTTTAGTTATAGGCTCTCTTCTGTACTCTCTTATGAATAAAGCTCGGGCTACATCTACACTACTAGATAAATTTGAATTTAAGACGGTTAGGTCGATTGTACCAAAGACAGTTTTCACTGTAAGTAACATTAGCTTGATTTAGGGAGCACTAATATCAGTATCATAACATCATTGAAACTAGCTGGTGTAGCGTCAAGTTTGAATTTAAAAGTTCTAACAAAAGCTGGTGTGGAAGCGCCTTGTCTTTGAATTGAATTCATTAGCCTTTAGAGGCTGACTGGTGCTTCTCCAACTGTATCCTGGCTTCCTGCCACTCACAGGAGGTGCGAAACTTACTGGCACTGCTGCACCTGGCTCCCTGCTGCACCTGGCTGCCAGCTCTGATAAGCCAGGTGCAGCAATGCTGATCAGTTTCCTGGCTTCCCCAGTCTGTGGGGACCTGGGAATCAGGCAGCAGGGTGAGCACCGCTGGTGGCAGGAGTGCAGCAGGGCCCAGGGGGAGGGCACAAAATGCAGGGCTGAGGGAGCTATGGGATAGGTTCCCACAATGTGCTGCTGCAGCAGTTGATGTTTGGCTATTCAGTGTAGCAGCACTAATTCAACTTTGTGTGGATTTTGTGGAGAAGTGAGGAGACTCAAAATTAAATTCATAAAACTCAGTGTTATAAAATCAAATTTAATAAAATCGAATATATATGGTAGTGTTGACATAGCCTTAGATAAGATAGCAAGAAAATATACCCTTTAGCATACATGACAGCTCACAGTCTCTCCCTTGGGAGACAGAAGAAAGTTCAAATCAGGCTGAGTGCACTGATGAAGGAGCATATGTACCCTCTAATATCTTGACAGCTAAAGTTACATGAATTTCAAGGAGAAAAGACAAAAGACCGTAGAAAATAAAGTTAGTTAGTTAATCCTGTGAACCCCAAGTGGGGCATACGTCATCCACAAGGCTCCTCCACCTGGTTCTGTTTTGGGCAATGGCTTCAATCTGGCCCCATGAATATCCCAGTTCTTTGGATAAAAAGAACTTTGTGGAAGCACTAGCACAACAAGCCCAGCAAGCCATAGGCCAGAAGAATGTAAAAGAACTGTATAATATCACAAGGAAGTTAGCAGGTGCAAGATGGACAGTAGATCGCCCCATGAAAGACAAGGATGGAAGAGTCTTGTCAAATCTAGCCAAACAACTTACTCAATGGAAAGAACATTTCGAGGATCTCTTAAACCACCCAGCACCAATAGATCCACCAGACTTACCCTCAGCTCCAATACCACTACCAATAAATACAGAGAGAAGTTAAGGAGGAGATAAGGAAGGCCATTTCTCTGCTGAAAAGTGGAAAAGCTCCAGGGCCAGACTGCATTCCCTCAGAAGCAGTGAAAGTGGACCTTGAAACCTCCACAGACATGCTATATGAACTCTTTGGCAGAATATGGGACACCGAGGAAATACCATAAGACTGGAAACATGGACATATAATTAAAATACCCAAGAAAGGAAGTTTGAATGAATGCAGAAACTGGAGAGGTATCACTCTGCTGTCTATTGCTGGGAAAGTCTTCAACAGGATCCGGTTGGAGAGAATGAAAGCAGAGATTGACAGGCTGTTGAGAGATGAACAAGCTGGTTTTTGGAGTGAGAGATCATGTGTAGACCAGATAACGACCTTGAGGATCATCGTAGAACAGTCATTGGAATGGAACTCTCCACTGTATATAACTTTCATAGACCTTGAACAGGTCTTTGATAGTGTAGACAGAAATACACTGTGGAGACTGTTCAAGTATCATGGCATTCCCCAGAAGATCATTAATCTCATTCGAGCCAGTTACGAACCTTCCACTTGCCAGATTGTACATAATGGCACTCTGACGGAATCTTTCACTGTCTGAACAGGTGTGAGACAGGGATGTCTACTCTCGCCGTTCCTTTTCCTTATAGTTATGCATTGGATTATGCTAAAAACAACAAGCGGACACCAGAGAGGTATTCAATGGACCTTCTCTTGTCAATTAGAGGATATCGATTTTGCTGATGACATTGCTCTCCTGGCACATCAGCATGAGCATATGGACAGCAAAGTTGCAGCACTGGATAGCACTGCCTCAAAGGCAGGTCTGAAAATCAGTAGATGTAACACTAGAACTATGAGGGTCAACCACACTAAACAAGACAACATCACTTTAGGGGGAGAGACCCTCGAAGACATCGAACAATTTACTTATCTAGGTAGTGTTGGGAATAAAGATGGTGGTACTAACCTAGCCATCAAATCCAGGATTGGCAAAGCCAAAGCAGCATTTCAGACTCTGTGGCCAGTATGGAGATCACACAACATCTCTGTCAAAACAAAGCTGAGAATCTTCAATTCAAACGTAAAGTCCATCCTGCTGTATGCCTGTGAATCATGGCACATCACAAAGTCCTCAACACACAAACTGCAGACATTTTTGAATAGATGCCCAAGGTACATATTACAAATAAGATGGCAAGACAAAGTCATGAATGAATGTCTGTGGACACGAACAGGCCAAGAGCCAGTGGGGATCCAAATAAAAAGGAGAAAATGAGGATGGCTGGGACATACTTTGAGGAAACCCCATCCAGCATTGTTCGACATGCCTTAAAATGGAATCCTCAGGGGAATTGCAGCCGAGGAAGACCCCAAATAACATGGAGGAGATCTACAGTCATGGAAGCACAAGAACTGTAGAAAATAAAATATTTCCTAAATATTGTTCAAGTTAAATGGTTTCAGAAAGAGACACAGAAGATGAAACACAAAAGAACATGAGTCTCTTGACGTCATGGTGACAAGCTCCTTAAAGTGACTCCACTAACGTCGGTCTTTCATATCACAGCATAATGGCTATAAGGCTTGAAAAATTAAAGAAATCTTGTGGATTATGAGCTTCATGAGATGTTAGTACATTGCTAGATGGATTCCACCGCAGGGTAAACCGGTGCTTGAGCCCTGGCTCAAGCCATACTCCCTGTGGTCCACACTGTAAGGCCATTTCTACACATGGCACTTTTTCCGGAAGATCTTCCGGAAGACATCTTCCGGAAGATCTTCTTCCGAAAGAGTGCTTCTACACATCAAATAGGACTTCAAAAGAGCCACTCCTTCTTCCAGAAGAGTGCATCTACACATGCAATGGCACTCTTCCGGAAGAACAAGGCAGAAAACAGCACAGAAGGGGTCACACAGCCGGGGAGCCCTTCCGGGTCCACCAGCCACATGGCCCCTTAAAGGGCTCCACCCAAACAGCCCCTCCCTGCAAACGCTGCTGAGGCCAGCCAACTCTGTCCCCAGCCAGCCAGACCCAAGTCCTTGTCCAGCACCCGCAGACCAGCAGGCATGGATCCCCAGCAGCTGCAGGACAGCAGGCTTGCCCTCACCCGCACACTAGCCATCCTCTTGGCCACCCTCCTCAGCCTTCTATGGAGGCAGAGGCCCAGGCCCATGGGTTCTACACCCCCACCACCCCTGCTGGGCCCCCTCCGACCAGTCCAGCATGGCTGGACCCATGCCACCAGCACGGACTGGTGGGACAGGGTCATCATGGGGGAGTGGGACAACAACCCCTGGCTGCAGAACCTGCAGATGAAGGAAGAGACCTTCCTTGAGATCTGCAGCTGGCTCGCCCCATGCTATGGTGCCAGGATACCTGGATGAGGCTGGCCTTCTCCCTGGAGAAGCACATGGCCATCACTATCTGGAAATTTGCCACCCCGGACAGCTACCAATCCATCGGGCAGCAGTTCGGAGTGGGCACATCCACCATCAGGGCTGTCATCTTCCAGGTAAGCCCTGCCCCAGACCTTGCCCCACCAGTGGGAGGGAGGGAAAGAGGGGGCAGGTGGGCTCAGGGGACCTCAGGTGCCAGTTGGGAGGGAGCAGGGCTGGCGGGGGGGTGGGGGGGGCGGGGGGCAGGCAGGCCTAGCCCAGAAAGGATACCACATGGCCACTGCCGGATGAGTCCCTCAGAAGGGAGGGGGGCCCAGTAGGGAGGGAGGGGGGTGGAAGGGGAGCGGGGCAGGGACCCATCTGCGTATGCCCATGACTGCACCCATTCCCCTGCAGGTTGTGAGGGCCATCAACCACATGCTGGTGCGGCGGCTGGTGAGCATCGGGGACTGGACTCAGTCGTTGAGGGCTTCGGTGCACTCAGGTTCCCCCAGTGCTTTGGGGTGATCGATGGGATGCATATTCCCATCAGGGCCCCAGACCACAGCGGCGGCTGATACATCAATCGCAAGGGGTACCACTTCATTGTGCTCCAGGCTGTCGTGGATGCCCATGGGAAGTTCACGGACATTTATGTCGGCTGGCCAGGAAGGGCACATGATGCGCGGATCCTGCAGAATTCCGCCCTTTTCTGCAGGATGGAGGCTGGGACATTTGTGACCCGGCGGGAGTGTGCCATCGGAGACGTCATGATACCTCTTTGCCTCGTGGGCAACTCGGCCTACCCACTCCAGCCCTGGTTGATGCGCCCATATACTGGCCACCCCACACCCTCCCAGGAGCTGTTTAATGCCCGGCTCACATGGTCCCAATATCCTGTCGGGTGCACATTTGGCCATCTGAAGGCGCGGTTCAGGTGTCTCCTCACGCGCCTCAATGTGGGGGTGAAGAATGTCCCACAGGTCATGGCCGCCTGTTGCGCGCTCCACAGCCTCATCGAGGCACGTGAGGGGACCCTGCCCCAGTGCTGGATGGTGGAGCTGG
Source organism: Carettochelys insculpta (assembly GCF_033958435.1). Taxonomy (NCBI): domain Eukaryota; kingdom Metazoa; phylum Chordata; order Testudines; family Carettochelyidae; genus Carettochelys; species Carettochelys insculpta. Next base: position 36,205,630 of record NC_134149.1, read on the forward strand.
CCCCCCCATTACCAGCAGCCCTCTGTGGCCCCCGACCGGTGGCTTGACCATGATGGGCTCTGGATCCGGGAGGTGCTTTGGGAGGCATTCACTCGAGGGGACTACTAATCCCTGCACCCCTCCCCACAGGCACCCCTTACACACACCCCCATGTGCACACCCCCCACCCTCACCCACAGTAATTAGGGACACAGGGGCTACGTCTACATGTGCACGCTACATCGAAATAGCTTATTTCGATATAGCGACATTGAAATAAGCTATTTCGATGAATAACGTCTACACGTCCTCCAGGGCTGGCAACTCCGACGTTCAACTTCGACATTGGGCAGCACCACATCGAAATAGGCGCTGCGAGGGAACGTCTACACACCAAAGTAGCACACATCGAAATAAAGGTGCCAGGAACAGCTGCAGACAGGGTCACAGGGCGGACTCAACAGCAAGCCGCTCCCTTAAAGGGCCCCTCCCAGACACAGTTGCACTAAACAACACAAGATCCACAGAGCCGACAACTGATTGCAGACCCTGTGCATGCAGCATGGATCCCCAGCTGCCGCAGAAGCAGCCAGAAGCCCTGGGCTAAGGGCTGCTGCACACGATGACCATAGAGCCCCGCAGGGGCTGGAGAGAGAGCATCTCTCAACCCCTCAGCTGATGGCCGCCATGGCGGACCCCGCTATTTCGATGTTGCGGGACGCGGATCAGCTACACGTGCCCTACTTCGACGTTCAACTTCGAAGTAGGGCACTATTCCCATCCCCTCATGGGGTTAGCGACTTCGACGTCTCACCGCCTAACGTCAATTTCAACTTCGAAATAGCGCCCAACACGTGTAGCCATGACGGGCGCTATTTCAAAGTTGGCGCCGCTACTCCAAAGTAGCGTGCACGTGTAGACGCTGCCAGGGGGTGCTGAATGCTACCATATATTTAACCCTGAACCATTCCCAACGTGAAAAATGTAAATAGTAAATAGTGAATAATAAAAGTAACAACCAAAACCTGATAGGGAGTGAACTATATACATGGGGGTAAGGGGGCAGGGGCACCTACACCTGGATGGGGACTGGGGGAGGAATATTGGGGGGCCCTAATCAAGGGATGGGGTGGAAGGCTGCAAGCCCCGCCACCTGCGGGTGCCCCCCCACCCCGGGTGCGCGGTCCCTGCGGGGCACTGATGGGGCCGGAAGCACTGGAAGGTAGGGCTGGTCAGCATCCTGCCCAGCCTCAATGGAGGGGCTGGAGTGGGGTGGGTTGTGGCTTGGGTGACCCTCCACAGGGCCCACCATGGCCGCAATCCATGCTACGAGGTCCCTCAGTGCAGCATCGGGCAGGCCCAGGGGCAATAGGGCAGCCAGGGCCTCAGGGTCATGGGCTGGGGGCACGGGAGCAGCTGAGGGGCCAGCAGGGGGCTGGGGCGGGAATGCGGGGGGGCAGCAGGGAGGGGCTCGGGGGGGCAATAGCAGGGGCCTCAGGGAGCACTACAGGAGGGACAGCCAGGGGGGCCTTAGGGGGGCACTATGGGGGGGAGAGCCGGGGGGACGTCCGGGAGGACTGCGGGGGGGCAGCTGAGGGGGCTGGGGGCTGGCCTGCTAGGGCCCCCTCACACTGTTCGGAGCATTCCCACCACCTCACCCCAAGTGTCCCGCCTCCACTGGAGCTCAGCCTCGTTGAGGGCGAGCTGTCTTTCGGCGAGGGCATTCTGCTGGTAGAGGGCTGCTGTGTAGGCTGCAACCTCTTCCTCACGGCAGCTGCGTCGGATCCGGCGCACTCGTGGCCACCGCGCAGCGCGGGGCTGGTGCGGGTCCAGCTGGTGGGCTTCTGGGTCCTCTGGCCTGGATGGGGCTGGCAGGCCCTGGGCTCCTCGTTTGGCTTCCCCAGCCCTCGGATGTTACTGCTGTTGAGAGTGAGAGGGTGGGGGTAGAGGGGGAAGTCAGTGCCACATCTGGGACCTGGGTGGCATGGTCCCAGTCAGTTACCCCGTCCACAGACCCATGGGATGGGCATGTGCCGGGGGAGGCTGCCATGCGGGCTTGCGTGCACTCACCACAGTGGACACACTGGGGCATGATGCCAGAGCTGGGGTGCTATCCATGGTGGCCCACCCTAGCAATGGACTTGTGGGCTGGGAGGAGCTCAGCCACGTGGGGCTTTGGATGCAGTTCTGCTGCCTGGAGGGGGCCTCAGCACGCTCAGGGGGCGCTTCATGGGAGAGGGAACCAGGTGCTGCTCTCAGGCATGGCTGTGCCCTGGGCCCTGACCGGGGACGGGCTTTAGGTCTTGAGGGCCTGGGGCTGGGGCCCAGGTTTCCCCTTCCCCCCACTGTGCTTTTCCGCTGTGCGCATTTACCCAAGGTGGCCTCATATATGTCGGGTGATGCCCGACTGGGGGGGACCTGGCTGCTGGCAGTGGAGGGCACCGCAATGACGAGGGACCCATCTGTGGACTCCCCATCAGATGGGATGTCCACGGTGGCAGGTCCCTCGTGCCCCTTCTCCAGTGCGGCAGAGGGCTCAGTTGCAGCTGTGTCCACGGTGCCGCAGGGTGGAGAGGCGTCATCTGCAGCCACGAGGTCCTGCAGCTCCCGGTAGAAGGGGCAGCTGGCGGGGGCACGGCCAGATCTGCGGGTGCTGTCCCAGGCCTGCACTTACCCCTGCCGCAACTCCTTCACTTTGCACCGCACTTGTTCTGGTGTCTGAGAGGGGTGGCCATGGGCAGCCAGGCCCTGGGCTAGGTGAGTGAAGGCTGGGGTGGAGCTCTGGTTCAGTCCAGGAGGGGGCCCTTTGTTTTGGAGCCCGTTCGGGGTCCTGGCTCCCCTCATCTGGGTTTCTGGGGCTCCCCTGGGCAGTGCAGGGTACTCGGTGGCTAGCCATCCCTGCAGGTCGGAGCTTGCTGGGCACTGCAGAGCCTCGGGGGAGTGTGGCAGGCAGCTCTGCACGTGCTGCCTGTCTCACACACTCAGCTTCCTGCAAGGACCTGGGGATGATAGAGGCTCGCTGGGGGTGTCTAGAGCAGCCCTGCTCTCCAGCAGGCTGCCGCCATGGAGGACTGCTTCTTCCGGGAGAAGCAGTCTGGGAACAGCTACACATGCCTTCTTCTGGAAGAATCTTCCAGAAGAAGGCCCTCTTCCTGATTCTGAAACGGAATACAGAATCCAGAAGAGGGGGCACCTTCTTCCAGAAGAAATCCACAAGAGCATCTTACATGTGTAGAAGCTCCACAGATCTTCCAGAAGAAGGCACTGTTCTTCTGGAAGATCTTGCCTGTGTAGAAACGGCCTAATTGTCCTAACTCAGGGATCAGATCCTAGGTCTCAGGAGGTTATGACTTCAAGTCAAACTGGGTCCAGTTCTTGTTGCTTTGCTTTGTACACATAGCTCAGCTTGACTTGGGTCCTGGGAGTCAGCCGGAAGTATACCACAATTGCATGGGTCAACTTTCTTCATCCTTTATCCCCACAATGTGGCAGAAAGCCACCCCAACTTTGCCAATGGCAGAGGCTAAGGTCAGCCTTAACCCCTTCTCTTCTGCTCGCTGATCTGCAAGCACACTATCAGAGAGCCTCCTCGGTTTGCAAAGGATAGCAAATCAATCAAGCAAAGCTAGATGGCGACTGGTCATGGGCAGGGCATACAGTAAAGTTTTCCCTTTGTATACCACTGTCTTCAGGCTAGAGTGGCCACATTTTTGTGGCAGGAGAATGGCACTATGGCTACTGGAATAGAGGTACTTGAACCTGGGTCTGTGAACGGCAGTGTGGATGCCAGATTCCTACATTTGAGAATGGTTTAAACAAAGGATTCAGATACAATGTAGATGCCCAAGGTTCCTTAACATGAGTCAGCTGACTCAAGTCCACTAACCCTGGGCTTACATTACATACCTAAATGCACCCTCTGGATCTGAATTTCAAATACTCCAGAATTCAGAAATTTACGGGAATGGAACATAGAAAGAGCCAAACTGGATGAGACCCGCAGTCTGTCTCTTTCTGTATCCTGTGTCTGACTGTTACTAGTACTAGCTGCTTCAAAAGAAACTGCAAGAAACCCTGGATTAGGCAGCTAGAGGATAATCTTCACCATCAAATGTTTCCAACCATCTCACCATATTTAAAGATGAGTTTATACTATATAAAACAGAAAGGTCTATACTGCTGTTTGAATTTGGGGTTATTGTTTTGGGCCACCTATTTTAATAACAGACTTGCAGACAGTGCTCACTATTCTAGTATTATTGTTATCTTTAATGATTCTTAAATACAGTTTTAAATATTCTCACATATGCATAAACACTGCCCCGTGAAAATTATACTATAGGTCCTTTGACATCCATATCAAGCATCTCACTGTCTCAGCAGATATATTACTCTTTTTTGAACCAGCAAAAATAGGGTAGTAGTTTATGACAATTAGAGCAGGGAAAAGGGAGATAAGAAATAGGGGACTTACAACCATTGGTATTTGTGAAGCTGTATTTTTCTAAAGAGTAAATTTATTGAATTTTTATAGGCCACATTTTAAAATCTGACATGTGGGAAGGTGTCATTATTTCTTTATGCAAACTCAGTGAGACAACCCATTCATATCTCCTGAATGCACCTTCAGTACTTGAGTTTAATCACTCATGTACACTACTTTGTATATATAATCCAAATAGAGCATGTCAGATAAAGCAATAATCCTAAATGATACATGGTATGAGAGACAAAAGACAAAAATTATTCAAACTGTTTTGTTCCCTACCTAATGATCATTTATTATGGGAGAATCTCTCAGTTCTAAATAGCACCAAAGATGATATTTCACTGGTAATATTGAAGTGCGTAGTGTAAGTGCTAGCCTACAACATTTTTTCTAGTCTGATAGAGTGGCAAGTCTCTACCCCCATTAGTTACAACTGCGTTACATTCTATACCATAACCCAGCTAAAATAATATTTCATTTTCTTTGAGTCATTTATGCATGCATAAAGAAAGATAGGGTTTAAGAGATAATCCAATATGCTCTCTCAATTTAGAACACTGTGACAGATGTAAGACTGAGGGACCCAGATCATCTGGCAGGAGGGAATAAACCTGTGACCTCAGGGGACTAAAGCCATGTGCTCTACCACATGTACTAAAACCAGCTTTGCCTCAGCCAAAGCTGTGGATCAGTCTTCTCTCTCCCCTGTTAGTGGTCTCAGTGTCTCGGGGGTTACACAGTTTCCAACTTTTTGCAAAATTGTAAGCAGCTGTTATTCAGTTTGTGCTACCTGATATGAAGAATTATTAGAGGGAAGCTAGAAATCTATATTTACCTCTACATTTTCCCCATTAAAAAGATGATACACTGAAACTTAAATTAAGATCTTCAAATTGAAAAGGGGTAGCATATGGCTTTTTGGTAGTGGGGATGAAAAGGGGAGAGACAACAAAATATTTAAATGTTCTTGGCAGATACAGCATAATTAAAACCGTATCTTTTATTATGATAAACTCATTTAAAACACATTGGTTTCTTTTTCCCGTTACAAAAAAACAGCAGTTCCCAGCAGTGGCATTAGAGAGGCTCTATTATTGATTCAATTTCAATGTATGTTTTACAAAGGAAAAAAAGATTGCTGAAACTGTGACTTTGCATGGACCTTGTCAGGCTTGGGCTGAAGCTGGGTATAGAAAAGAATGTAGCTGCATCTACACTATGAGATAAATTCAAATTTCAAGGCTTGAGCTCAATATTAAAACATGAGTGTCTTCACAAGTAATACTGTTAACTTGATTTATTGCGCCAGAATTACGATTACAGAATATTGATGGTTATGGGATGGGTATAGCATCTATTTCAAATTTAAAATCTCAAATCAAGGCTCATATGGAAGCACCATGTCGTTAATTCGAATTTGTTACCGTCCAGAAGTTTCCTGTATGTATTCCACAAAGCTTTGCAGTGACCCTCCAAGTATGGCCGCTTCGTTGTACCCTGCTGTCAGGTGTGCAGGAAGAAAGTCGAAATGAGCCTGCAAAGTTTGGATTGAATTTGAATTAAAATTGGAATTGGAATTTAGCAGCCCAGCCCTGCAAATGAAAAGGATGTCCAGTGTGAAAAAATCCCTTTTCCATTGTGTCACACTGCATCGGTAGCCACTGCACCACATCGGTAAGCAATTATTGGTAGCCTTGTACTGCAGTCATGAGCACTCAGGGTAGTAATCTGACTAGCACTTCTCAGGTTTGCAAGAGAGCCCCCTCCTGGACCCACCAGGAGATTCTGGATCTCATTGCCATTTGGGGAGACCAGTCGGTGGCAAAGAGACTTCAGGTGGCCAAGAGAAACGCGGTCATCTATGATCAGATGGCACGCGAGATGGCTGCCCGAGGTTACTCCTGGGACTCTGTGCAATGTGGATAAAGGTTAAAGAACTCCGTCAGGCCTATCAAAAAGTCTGGCTTCACAGACCTGACGCTATTATCAACAGCTCCACTCATATGGGGAGCTACCACACCACAGAGCCCGGACTGAATTACAATACTTGTGGAGGCCCTGGTATGGAGTTCAGGGTGAGCCTACAGGAGCAGGATGGTCTGGAGAAAGAGGGGAATAAGCAGAGGACAGAGGAAGTTGTTCCAGACAGACTAGAGCTCTTCGCCCTAGACCTGGAACTGGTCCCCTCCATGACATTCCCCTCCATGGCAGTCCCCTTTACACCTGTCACCTCCATGCTGGTCCCCAAGCCCTCTGGAGCAAGCAGTTCAGGTGAGTCTTTATTCTGCGTGCTAGAAGTGGATTTGGGGTGGGTATAGCTACAGGGTTTTGCATCGACACAGGTTTGCTACCTATACTTCTGCGCCCCTCAGAACAGCATGTTAATGTTTCTAGGGATGGAGCGCTTCTCCTTTTTGGAGATCTCCTCCAAGGCCTCATCCAGGCACTTTGTATTTTTTTCTTGAGGTTCTTGGGCAGGCCTGACTTGTTGCAACTTCCATGGTAGCACACCTTGCCGCAACAGGCAACCAGATAGCAATCTGGTGTCATGACACCACACAGCATTTTAGCACATTTTCCAGGCTTTTGGTCACACAGCAGGAGTAGCTGTTCTTTCTCCATATGTGTTAGTTTTAGGAGGGTGATGTCTTCTTTGGCAGCCTGTGGAAGTATGGGAATTTGCATCTGTATTTTTTTTAACATGCTTCCAGCCCCTTTACAATGGCCTGCAGCAGCTGGAGGGCAGCCTTTCCCCTCCCCACGTGGTTTGCAGGGTCCGCGGAGGTTCCCCCACATGTCCCTTACCAACCAGCATTTATTTTCATTTTTCATGACCCGCCCCCGACGCCATGCTGCTGCCGCTGGGCTGTGCTGAGCATTTCCCCTCCCATTCCCCCTTCATCCAGCATTTCCTTTGATTTTCCAGGACTCTCTGGTGCCATGCGGCTGCCAGGCCCTGCTGGGCATTTCCCCTCCCATGTCCCTTTCCAAGCACCATTTGTTTTCAGTTCTCAGGAATCCCCCTGTGCCATGTGGGGGATTCCTCTGTTTTGCCTTTCCCCTCCCATGTTGCTTTACATCCAACCTTTCTATAGCTACCTTTTTTTTTCCTACCATTATTTTTATTGCACATTGAAGCCTCACATGCTGCTGTCCATTTGTCACTGCCACAAGACACCCAGCCAGGACAGCTGGTGGCTGTCCCTGTTTTACAGACTTTCCCATTCCCACCAAAAGAGAACAGAATGAGGGCAATTGCTTATGACTTACCGTGTCCACCAACCAATGTGCTGAATAAGTGATGGCAAGTGAGGTATTGTGAAATGCATACTTACTGTCCCATCCTTGCTACCCTGCCACTCTAGCCCCAAGGGCTAGTGCAAAAGTCTATTCAAGCACCCCGAGAAGGCTTCTTTTCCCAGACACTTAAACCTCTCCTCCCCCCAAAATAAAATCATTCCTTTGAGCTCGGTGTGACTTCTTGTCCTGCAGGAGTGTGTGTGTGTGGGGAACACAAATCAAAATGGGTGGGTTGGGGGAGGGTGATTGCAGCTGAAGGCACAGCTGCCCAGTGAAACTCCCTTTTCTGCAGCAGATGCACAGTTGAGGGAACCTGGCTGGTGGGGAGGGTGGGTGCTGCTGGAGGCACAGCATATTCTGTTGACTGCAACTTAACCCTCTCCCACCAAAAAAGAGCATTCGTTAATTAGGGAATGGTTAGATTTATTGGCATTATGGCAGAGACATACATAGGTACCATCTATCAGAGGGGTAGCCGTGTTAGTCTGGATCTGTAGCAGCAACGAAGGGTCCTGTGGCACCTTATAGACTAACAGAAAAGTTTAGAGCATGAGCTTTTGTGAGTTAACTCACTTCTTCAGATGCTGCCATGTGTGTTCGAGATCAGTCATAAAGCTGTTTTTTAAAACATCCCTTACTGCTGCAACCTGAGTATGGATACTGGTGGATGGCAGTGTAGATGGCTACAAGTAAGCCCTGCCTATTGCCTCCGCTTCAGTAGTCCAGATAGACAGGAGTGTCTCCTGCCTTGGTTCACATATGTTGTGCAAAATAGCTCACACTGTAATAACAGCCAGGGCGTTATCTTCAGAAACATCCAAAAGGGTCAATAAACTTCTGAAGCTTGCTTTCAACCATCCAAAGGTTCATACCACAATCATTCTGCACCTGCTCAGTTTGTGATTAAATACTTCTTTGCTGGGGTCCAGGGCTTCTGTGTAGGGTTTCATCAGGCAGGGTCACCCAATATGACAATGGGCATCTCCACATCACCAATCTTGATTTTCTCCTAAGGGAAAAATGTCCCATCCAGGAGCTTTCGGTACAGTCCCAAATTTCAGAATAGGCGCACATCATGAGCCTTCACTGACCAGCCAGCGTTGTTGTTGGTAAAACAACCTTTCTGATCTACCAAACCCGGCATGGCCATGGAGAAGTACCCCTTTCAATTAATATACTCTGAGGCCAGGTGGGCTGGGTCCATGATGGGGATATGCGTGCCATCCATTGCCCCACCACAATTAGGAAACCCCTGGGTAGCAAAGCAATCCACCATGGCCTGTACATCTCCCAGGGTCACAGTCTTCCTGATGCCCACAGATTACATGGGCCACCTCCATCACCATGAACAAGAACTCCTGTGGCACCTAATAGACTAACAGATATTTTGGGGCATAAGCTTTCGTGGGCAAAGACCCGCTTCATCAGATGTGTGAGTTGGGGGATGGTTTCAGAGGGGTATTTAAAGAGTGAGGTCCCAGTAAAAGGGAGGGCCAGAGTTGACAAGGTCTATTCAGTCAGGGTGGAAAAGGCACATTATTAGTAATATGTATAAAAAGAGGAAAAAATAGGTCACATAAGGTGGAGGATATGGCCCATTGTCAGTCTAATGAGGAGATGTTAACACCTGGGCAGAGAAGATCCTTTTATAAGGTGCAAGCCACTCCCAGTCTCTGTTTAATCCTTGGTTAATGGAGTCAAATTCGCAAATAAATTGTAGCTCAGAGATTTCTCTCTCCATTTGATTTTTGAAATTTCATTGTTTCAGGACTGCCACCTTTAAATCTGCTGCTGAGTGTCCAGGGAAATTGAAGTGTTCTCCCACAGACTTCTGTACGTTACCATTCCTGATGTCTGATTTATGTCCATTTATTCTTTTACCTATAGACTGTCCAGTTTGGCCAATGTAAATTAAAGTGGGGCATTACTGGCACACGATGGCATATTAGTAGATGTGCACGTAAAGAAGCCCAAAATGTGATCCCACCAGTGTGCGCTGGTCTCATTTGAGTCCAAAACTGCTGCTTCACTATCAGCAATGCAGTCATGGCAGTCACCAGCTCTGAGTTCTTGGACTGCAGTTGGCACAAGTGCTCTTTCAAACCATCACCACCAGCAGCAGCAGCAGCAGCAGCAACAGCACCAGTAGGATAGCAAAGCATCACTGAGCTTTGGAACTGAAGGACAAATTGTTCAACAGCCGCTGTGGCTGCCAAAACGAACTGTGCTATGAGTTGAAGTGTTTGTGGCTCCATGCTTGTGCTGTAATGCTGCAGCAGGAAATGGCACATTCTCCAGATCTTTTTTCACATGGTTAGCAATGCAGTGAATTTTGAGATAGTGCTTAGAATTCTGGGAATCCAACATGAAACACCCACAAACAACCAGGGCTACAGCACTGTGGAATAGGTACCCACAATTCAGTGCTCATGCTGTCAAACTTGCATGGGGCAATGGGGACAAAGAGATTCAACACAGGTGGGTCAAATTTCAAGAAGCTTTGTGGACACTTCATACAAATTCATAATATTGAGATTAATTATTCAAAGTTATTATATATCGATTTTATCTCAGAGTGTAGACACAGCCTGTGTTTCTTATGCGGAAGTGTTCATTATCAGCTAGAAGTTGTCATTGCTCAATTGATTTCAATCAAGCAACACATCAGTTTTAAATTTCACTGCCTTATGAAAATCCTTAGCAGTATAACATTCTGTCACTCTTACATAAATGAGTGGGAAGGTGGGTATGAGTGGGTGGGGGTAACATTTTTGTGAACTCCAACATGTTCCAAGAAAAAAAGAAACAAAAGATAAAAACAGTGAGTCAAGAAAGCTGGTCCACTTTAGATAGCTTTCATCTGAAATGCCACTATAAAGTAGTTTCAGTTGCATTAAGATTGTCTCTGTTGATTTACCATATATGCAGGTGAATGACAAAGGAAATAAAAAGAAGGGAAACATGAAGTCTTAGCTTTGGGTTTCATTTTTGACCAACAGTATACAAGACGGTGTCACATTAATACTATGTGTCAGGCCTACTTTCATCATTTTTTTAATCTTCCTATAAATATGTACCATAGCAGTAAAGAGTGTAGGTTTGATATTGTTTGATTTTGGGGAAAGATGGGATGGTTTCATGGTGATATACATCACAAAGTGCATACTGAAAATTACAGCATTTATGAGCAATTCAATTTTTGTTTCTATCACTATGGTTTCTTTTTTTCTAAAGGTACAAAGCTTAAAGCATCAGAGCAGCTGCTACCCTATATATGAAAGCAGAGCAGATATAGATACATTGCATAGAAGCTTTGGTAATAAATAGGTAAAAATGAGACCTCAGTGATATGATATTTGCAGGAAAGAAACTTGCTATATGATGACCTTGCTGCCAGCAGATACATTGTTCATGCCTCAATGGAGTTTCTGACAAAATCAGCATGTAATCACAAACGTTTTATCAAAAGTTCAGAGGAAGAAGATACAGTCACAATGAGTTTGACAGGGTCACTTTGAAAATGCACTCAGAATGCACTCTTGCATACCTGCTGTAAGAATGCCGTTCAATCAAAGGCATTTTCAAAAGATGACTCAGTCATGAGATGTATAGTAATATCTTTGAAACCCATTTCCTTGGAAGCTTAACAAGACATAATCTAAGGATAGATGTTCTTGCTAAGAGGCATATTCTGCATTGTTATATATGCCATTTCTCATCAAAATTGAATAATTAAGTTGCTTTAGTATTAACATTTATTCATGAATTCCTTCCATATTCAGGATCACTATTAAGTATTTGCCTCCATATGGACATGATGAGTGGGCTAGAGGGAAAGAGACAGACAGTTTTAAGATTTAATTTGGCCAAAAATTTGATAACTGGTCATTTCTTGTAGCTTATTATGATCTTTCCTGGTCAGATGTTGAACAAATGAACACTAACAGCTGAAAGCATGGTTGAAGGCTTAGATGTCATTGGGTCCCACACCTGTCAAATTACAACTTTATGTCCTTGTGAACAAAATAAGAAACCAACAACATCTTGATAATAAGCACCTAACTTATGATAAAGGCCTTCTTTATCATAAATTTGCTTATTTCCATATATTTTGTAAATTCATATGCAGTCCCTAATTACATTGTCTATTGTAAACATATTAATAATCCCAGTCCATTTAGTACGTCACAACATTACAAAGCCATTCTCACAGTTGGCTCTTCTAGGCACCTTTCTTGCTGATCTTTAGCAGTGAAGGAAAAGGTTGAAGGTGACTGGAGCAAAGTGAGATCCTTCTTTCATACACTTTTAATGCAATGAAGCGAGCCAGCACTACTACTGCCCAGATCTTGCTCTCATCTATAGGATTTTGACTTCCAGTGCTATTCATGTGGCATTACTTTCAAGCATCCAAACATCAACATGCAGTTTTAAAGTAGAAAACAATTTCTTATACAATTCTTTTGTCACAGAATATCTTCTGAATTGCTCCTGAGCCTGCAGTGATTCAGGTTTTCACTACATGGTAATTGGAACCAAAATAGCCAAAATTGCTTGTAATTCATGTTTCTCATCCTGGTGCAAGTCTGAGAGCAGACACTCATATTCAGAATTACAGCATCCTCTTTCAGTTTAAATTAGCTCACTTACCAATGAAGACACTCATGTCAAAATAACCAAACATGTGATTTGCATCTGATTTATTAGTTATCTCAATTCCAGTTAGCATTCAGACAACCTCTTGGAAGAGAGTTCTGTTCAGTCTGTCAAGGCCCAAACTGGCAAAGCCCTGAAAGATTTCTCCTGAAAGAGTTCTATTTTCCTCAGTATATTCACTTCACTGAGCACCACAGATATTATATTGAACTGTTGTTCTTTTTTATAAAATTAGATATTTATAACAAAGCCCACCACATGAAAATTAGATTTCACATTGCCTTTTCTTGCAGAATTAAAATACTCAGCATTTACTCTGCTCAGCAAACATCAGCAGACTCTCTCTGTGGTTCCTATTTATGCTCACCCACTAACTAATTAATACCATTAAGCTGCACACATTCAGTGGCTTTCTCTTCACCCCACTGTATTCTATTCTAGCTTTCAGTGTATACAGTACACTTTATGCAACTTGATGAGGTTCTATTTTTGTTCTTTGAATGAACAAATCCAATACTGTAAAAAGTTCACGCTACTGATTACAGTAGGGGAAAAAGATTTTTTTAACCGCTTCAAAAAAAAAAAAAAAGGCTTCTATAACTTTGACAAAAGCCATCTTATCTCAGCAAAGCCAGCCTTCTTTCTCCTGGCATTTTTGCCGTGATATGCAAAAGAGTTCTTAGACTGATAATTGCTATCATGTTATGGTAAACATCATTTCTCAAAATACTTCTGTTCAGAGCTTCCTTTGGACTTGAGAGCCCACTGAAAGAACTGCACAAGAGTATTCTCAAGCAAAATGTTTCTCCTAGATATTTGTTTTTGTGGGAAACTTAGGGCAAATCTTGTCCCTCACTGTAGAAAGCTCTCTCTAAGAACAATAAAGAAGCTATGAGGAGCCCTCATAGAGGGACTCTACATCTGTTTTATGATTTTTTTCCCTTGTATGAAGGCTATTGCTGCTGCAGAATGAGAAAAAGGGCATAAGTAGTGTGATGAGTGCAAAGCCCCTGAGGGCAATGACTACATAATTTTAAACTACCTTAGCCTCACCACTACTTAAGCCAGTAGTCTGTAGTGCTGTATCTACACAGCCAAGTTATGTCGAAAGAATAGCATGTTGAAATAATGTTGGCATTGTCTAAATCAAGGGTTCCCGAACTTTTCGGTATCACGCTCCCCTTTTGATATTTGAGAACCCCTCATGCCACCCACACCTCATCCAACCCCCTTTTTAACAAAAATTTCAATTTGTAATTTAAAATAAACACAAACATTTGATATAAAAATGTTATTTAAAATTAAAAATAAGCACAAATTTGGTCTCTTGGGGTGCCTGGTGCAGCCTCAGCTGGCCAGGTGCCTGCACAAGCCACCCACCCACGTCTGGTCTGCACTGCCAGAGTCGCCCACCCGAGCTGCCTGCCTGCCCCCCAGCCTGAACCTTGCACTGCCAGGACCAGCTGCCTCCCACCAGCCACCCACCCCAGCCATGGGACCACCTGCCTGAGTCCCACGCTGCTGGGGCCAGCTGCCTGCCCGCCAGCCCAAGCCACCCCATGCTGCAAAGGCCAGCCACCCACCTGCCAGCCCAAGCCATCTGAGCCCCACAAGCCCTGTGAGCCACCTGACTGAGTCCCTCCTCTCCCACAAAGCCAGGCACCACTAGTCCCTTCACTTACCCCAGCCCCCCGCCACCCATCTAACCCTATCCTCCTCCTCCTCCGCCCCATCCCGCTCCAACCCACATTGAATCACTTTTGCAGGAGGCAGCTAGCTCCACGTGGGTCTTCACTGGCTGCCTGGTTCTTATAGCTGTTGCGCTGGGTCATCCATGTAAAATGTCAGGGGCTGAGAGCCAGAAGCAAAGTCCTGCTCTTTCTTAGGGAGGGGACAATAATGAGGGGGGAGCTGGGTCACCTCACACCCCCCCTGGAATTTCTTCACGCCCCTGTAGGAGGGCATGCCCCCCAGTTTGGCAAGCCATGGTGTAAATGATGCACACACTATTCTGTAATAAATTCAAAATAATGGGTGTGTTAGTTTGATTGCGGTAAACATCATTCCCTCAGGAACGCCTATATTGAAATAGGTCATAATGGACTCCTCATAGCTACTGGCACTATTTCAAAACAGAACTGTGGATTGTAAATGCTATTTTGAAATAGCTAAGTGCTGTTTCGAAATGCATTTTGTGTCTGGTTGTGTTATTTCAACATAAAATACTTTAAAACATCCATTTTGAAAGAACTTATTTTGAAATAGGGCTGTTGTGTACATGTAACCTAGTAGTGCCTGCCTGGACCCTGAAGTTGGGAATACAGTTTCTGTACGCTCTACTCCCTATCATGTAGGATCCATTTAGCTGTTTATAAGAATCTAAGATTTGGATTTTAAAAAGCAGATTGTGGTTGGAGGCTGAAAATGTTGCAACTAGCATTTAGTACAGAATTTTGTGCTTTTAGTTGTTGGTTTTGCAATGTCCAATTCTTTTGTTATTTCTGAGGTGAGTTCATTGGCAGTCTCCGAGTGTATGTCTGTACTGCATTGTAAACCTGGCTCTGTCGATTTTCAGCCATACTTTTGCTGCTTCCCACACTCAGTAGGTTTACCAGGACCCAAGTTGTGAGTGCTTGGTGATCAAAATCAGACTGAGTGTGGAACGCAGGGAGGCTTGGGATCAAAATTGTGGTAAAGTCTGGCCTTGGAAGGCTGTTCAGACATACACCTGAAGCCTTAAGAAGACAGAAGAAGCTGAAACATTCTGGAGTATATTGCTGACCTTTAGAGTTGCAAGACTTTGATAGAACTTAAGTATGTTATCCTCAGCAATTTGGGCTTTGTAGAGTATTTATTAAAGGGTAATTTCAATGCATATACATAAATCTTATGGACATTGATGAATATTGGAGCATCTATAGAATGATAGATAAATCTATTACTACCACCTATCAGTACGTGGTCTTGATAATCATGAGATAAATGCATTTATTTCTGTAAGAGCAGATGCATTTGTTTCACTTTTGATCTCTTGCCTACATTCTGCTCACTAATTCATTTCTGACAAGACTATTGCTGTATGCAATTTTGATGAAATTTCAACCTTCTGCCACTAAAAGAAAAATAACTATTTAAGAAATACATGAAACTGTAGTATAGTTATCAGAGCAGAGATGCTGAGTGTTCTGTGTCCAGTCCTCAAATCTACCTGTTTTACTGTCTGACCTTGCATTAAGGGTTTGGGACAAGATTTCCAAAAGCTAGAAAGGATTTTGGTGGCATCAGTTTTGGACACACCTGTCAGAGGCTAGATGCTGTGCTCTTTCTAATGTGTGTGAACAAAGATGAATTTTTTTTAAAGTATTAGAAGTTTTTGCTGATACATATCAAGCTGATATACCATACTCTCTTAGCCTATTAGTCTGCAGGTTTTCTTATTTTTCCCTATAAAAGAATTGTAGTTATAATTCACTTTGAAGTTAACTTCCAACTAGAATTCTTATTTACAAATTATTATTAATTCAATATCAGCATTGCAACATGCACCATTCAACTGCTTTTAAGCCTTAATTAAAATACACAATCCCACTAATTAATTATAACAGTGTTTGCACAGAGAATGCTCCCTACTGGCTGTCTCAAAGCTTTATTTTTTAACTAGTTAATTAGCAAATCTCTCTTCAGCCCTATGTTATTTTCACTATAAGTGACAGTCTAACTTAATACTCCTCCACCTTTATCTTGCAGCTACTACAATATCATCAGAATTAGGTTTTTTTCTGTAAAAGTTTGAGTGAAGTTACATGTTCCTAGTACCTATGTTCTTGAGTATTACATCTTCAAGAGTCAGTTTCTACTTTAGCTTTCTTCAGATTTCCCAGGATTCAAGTTTTACTTACAAGTAATTTGACCACATGTTTAAAGGATTGCAAGATTGAATACAATACCTGGCACTTCTGCTGTTCTTTACTTAGAAAAACATCATACCTATATGAGTCTATCCAAAGGTTATCCAAACAGCTTCGGAACTCAAGGTGCTGAAATTAATAATTTTTATGATCGCTAAGAAGTTATATTTGGTAGTTTGAAAATAACATGAAAACTGGGCTTTCCTATAAATCCCCTAGTATAAAATGGAAAGAAATAAATGTGATTTCACATTATAGCTAATGCTATAGTCAAGGTTCTGTAAGACTTGCTGCTTGCTTTATTCTGAAATAGTGGCTAGGTAGCATTTTGCTTTGTATCTCAAAAATACAATAGTGATTTCACATGTTGTAAAAAAAAAGGAAAGAAGCAACACAACATCTACTCACATGTATGTCCTTTATATTCCAAAAGATATCAGACTACAAGACTTTAGTTTGCAATGCACAAATGAGCTTTTTATAGCCATTCAAAGGGATAAGTCAATAGAGATGTAAAATTCTTTGAGTTTATGTAGCATATTACACTTTTTTGCAGATATCCACGTATGGCTTTCTTCCCAGAAGTTCAGATGTGACAGATTATATCTGAATCATTCATTAATGAGCATTTGGTCCAAAGGAAGGAACGTTCTTTATTAAGCATTCCGGCAACAGTTACACTACAGCAATCTGTCAACAGAAGTTACTGCCGGAAGAGATTTCCCAACAAAACTTCTGTCAACACAGTGTGGCCATGCACAAAAGCCAATTGGAAGGGTGCTCTGCTCTGTCAACACATTGGCTGCTCTCTCAACAAAACAGGCACACGGAGGCACAGCAGACAGGACTGCCCATTGTTCTGGATGCCCTGTCTGACTGTCTCTACACATCAGAATATGCTAATAAGGGGCTAACACGAATATGCAGTGCCTCATTAGCATAACGGCAGCTGTGCATGATTCAAAAGTGCCACTTTCAGAACGCACACTTTCCGTGTAGAGGGAGGCCTTTCGAAAGGACCCCCCTGACTTTGAAAGTCCCTTCTCCTAAACCCAAATAAGAAAAAAGGGCTTTCAAAGTCAGGGTCCTTTAGAAAGTAAAGCAAAGTGATTTGTCCAAGGTCACGCAGGAAGTCTGTGGTATTGTAGGTAATTGAACCCCATTCTGAAACTAAAGCCATTTCCCTAGTCACTGAGCCATCCTTTCCCTGTGGCTGTATATGTGCAAGGGAGGGATAGTTCAGTGGTTTGAGCATTGGCCTGCTAAACCCATGGCTGTGAGCTCAGTCCTGAGGGGGCCATTTAGGGATCTGGGGCAAATAGATTTAAAAAAAAATCTGCCAGGAATGGTGTTTGGTCCTGCTGTGAGTGCAGTGGACTGGTCTTGGTGATCTGTCAAGGTTCCTTCCAGCTCTATGAGGTAGGTATAACTCCATGTATTACAGCTGTTCCTCTATGAAAAGCATGCTCAGTACTGAAGAAATCATCCACCTTGTCCAGTAACCCTGTAGGCTCACTGCATCTCTGAATATTTGAAATCCCCTTTGCTAACCTGAAAAGCCATCCACCATGTCAGGTAAGTTAGGAAGACTGAGTGCTATTAAGGTGTATATCTTCTGTCTCATCCTCTGAAAAGTAATGGTTTTATACACATTTAAGCCAGCCAGGTTCCATCTGTCCATCTGGACAGAGAAACACATGGACACTAACTTACATGGTTCATTTTCTCCAGAAGATTCCTACACCAATAGGAATAGGATCCAATATGCTCAGATCTGAGAATCAGTGAGTTTAGGTTTGCTACACTGTTTGTGGGCTAGTGCTTTCCGTTGTAACAGGGAGAGAAAATAACACGGTTATAATATATATATATAAATAATAACCATTAGGTGATACTGTATAATAAAGACCTTTCTTTTTCACAGAGCTTTAGAATGTGGACCAAATCTTCAGAGATAGGATTGCACCTAAAATCAGGTATTTTACACATGAATTTGGTGATTATGTGTGTCACAAAGGCTGTAATGAACACAGTCAAGGTAATTTGCATGTGGAGATGTGAGGTTTGTTGGGTAGTGCTTAGGCCCACATCTTTGAAAATGTGTCCCTCTGAGTGTGATGGTACCCATTTTAAAAAAGTCGATTTCAAAGGAACAGGAGGAAGGGAAAATGTAGGTGTGGAAGTATTTTACATCAGGAAAATTTTTTGTTCTGTATGATATTCCCCTAAACTTCAGTGTCTCACTTTAAAATATGAAAATTTCAAAACATGCCTTATGTAAAGCGATTAGCAAATTCCTCAGAAAGGCATTAGAGGAAAAGCTAACTTAAGAACCTTGACAGAAAATGGAAACAAGCATTTTTAATTTTACTAAGGTAATCAACAGATCTTTTTCATGGTAGATAATAGCAAGTGTCTGACGCTGGGCAAATAATGTATTTTCTTTTCAGTAATTTTGTGATGAACACTTTGTGTCTTCCTGTAGACATACAGTCTGATGTGATTACCCCCATCCTACCCCCACGTGCATTATCTTTGATATTTGCTTTCCAGATGTGTGAGTGATGCTTTGTTTCTGAAGACGAATTCATTTTTGAAAAGCTGCTGCTTAGGGATTAATTGTTTTGCATTTTACATATTAACTGATTATTTACTGTACAAGAGTTCATTGATCACATTAGGTCTCAACACTTCTTATTTGTTTGAATTTTTCTTAGAGAAGTAATTTATTGGCATTATTGTTACTATAGTTACCACTAAATTAACTGCAAAAAAGTTCAAATTCAAAACCAAATAAATATAATCTAGGGTGCTAGGACTACGAGGCATAGCCAATTGTAGTCAGAAAGAATGTAAAATATGAATATTTGCTACCTTGTAAGGCAGTAGCAAATGTATCTGGTTCATATTTGATGGATATGACACATAACTGTTGTAATGGCAGAAGTAACTGGAACTAAAGATTGGTAATTATTTTAAATGGTTTATAAAAGTTCTGAAGGTGGAAATTCAGAAGAATACAAATATTAACCCAAAGGATTTTAATAACGGTGCTTCTTACGTTGAATTACAATTTTGCATCACTTATTGCAGTAAATCAGTTGACTTAAGAAAATTAATTTGTTATGCAGTAGGCTGAATAAACCAAAGAGATGTCAGGGAAAAAATCTGTTTTAAACAAATAGAAAGGAAACAAATGAGAAGAGCAATAGGAAACTTGGTGATTTCACTCTGAAGAGCTTCTTGCAACCAGTAGACCAAATACAGCTCTCATATAAATGGATTCTCTCCGTTCCCTAGGGTGACCATCCATGTTTGTACTTTTTTTTTTCTCATGATTTTAAAATAAAGGCTGTTATGGCACTATGCTTCATACAGTGCACAAATAACAGTGCCAAAAGCACCCTTTGGTCCCATTTATTACTCAGATTTGTCAGTTTTATTTTTCAAGTTTGGCACAATGCTTCCCATTAGAATCTCTCCTCTCAATGGCTATGTCTACACTACAGCAATCTGTTGACAGAAGTTTCTGTCAGAAGATATCTTCCAACAAGTCTTCTGTCGACAGATTGCAGCCAGACTGCTAAGCGGATTGAAAGAGCAATCTGCTCTGTTGCCAGAGAGCAGCCGGAGTGCCTGGCTGCTCTCTCGACACAACCGCCAACCAGAAGCACAACAGACAGGGCTGCCCGGTGTCCTGGAAGCCTAGTCTGTCGACAGACAGCCTCCTGTAACATCCAGACCAGCTTTCTGTCAACCAAATCTGTTGACAGAGGCATTCTGCCTCATAGGGGAGTGGCAGAACATTGTCAACAGAAGTGCCATGGTCTGTCGATTTACTGTTGACAGAATGCCTTGGGAATGTAGATGAACTCCGTGAGTTTTGTCATCAAAATGCCAGTTTTGTTGACAAAACTTTCTAGTGTAGACATAGTCTATGAGCCCAAACATATTTTTGTTGTTAAACTAACTAAATAGACCATCTATTCTGTGAATCTATGGAATCTTGTTTTTGTTAGCATCATATTTTTTAGGCACAAGCTATTACTTGGCTTTGTTACATATGTCAATTCACATTCCAAACATCTTTTTAGTAAAAAAAATTTACTAAAACCTTTCATTATTTTTAAGTCGTTCATATCAGCAAAATGCCTTCACTTTGAACCTCTTTCAGTTGAAGATATATTTTAGCCTTTAGCCTTCAGCTAAGTACTGCGTTAATTAATGTTTAACACAGAAGACTGTAGGCAAGCAGAATTGCTTATTTGCATTTTCTGATCATATTTTTATATCGAAGAGATTACAAGTAAATATATGCATGTATTCGTATATTCTCTCTTTTCCCTGTGCAGAAAAATGCCTTCATTTCTCTTTACACCTCTCAATGTTTTTTTGTTATCTCCTTGGAAATTTGCTCAGCATGGTATCTGTAAATATGATTAAGCTTGAGGAAATATGTCACATATTTACAAAAGGCAGAAAAGAATAATAAAGATGCAGAAGAAAGGGATAATCTGGCACTGCTGTAGATGAAGAAGATCATCATTTTTCTTTTTCATCGTTTGTGAGCACATTCTGACAATACAGTTAGACCACAAGCAAGTAACAGCAAGTTGGACAGCTAAAAAATAACAGATAATTTCAATGGTCCCACTTTTATTCTATTATTATCTACTTAGCTAATCTTCTTATGCGCCTAGGATGCAGCAAGGATATTAGGGCAGCATGTGATATAATTCTGCAGTGATGCATGGATCTTAAACATATTAGACTCTGTTCAGCTACAGATTCAAATGCTTAACTCCCTTTAACACTAAGTAGACAATTGGTGGTATGCAGAAGAGCAGAGATCTGGAGATTTACCTTTCAACATGGATTTAGACTGAATGCCATTCTGGGCATATGCTGTGCTT
This sequence comes from Carettochelys insculpta, assembly GCF_033958435.1. NCBI lineage: Eukaryota > Metazoa > Chordata > Testudines > Carettochelyidae > Carettochelys > Carettochelys insculpta. The sequence continues at coordinate 36,226,875 of NC_134149.1, forward strand.
TTATTTGCTATAAACTGCCATGAACATCCATATATCTATAGTGAATGTTCAATATAACATTAGCCAGACATCACAATTACGTTAGAACAACTGTAAATCTATTTCACTGTAAGTGCTTTTGTCCAACTAAGTGTGTTTTAAAATGTCTTGGTAAATTGCTGAGCCTTACTAGCATTTGTAATGAACCATTCTAAGACAATAGTACATCCTTTGGTTATTAAGATGCATTCTTTCTCCATACCAACTGTAAATTACACTGCTTTGAAATATTATTAGGAAGAGGGTATTGTTATGAAAATATTTATTATCACTCTTTCTAAAACACTGCCAAGATATTTTCACTGCAATCTATTGTTTTAAGTTATTTAAACAATTTTTTAGGCATCCACTGCTGACGGTACAAGTCAAATGGTCCATACATAATAATTAAGCACTTTTAAAATAGTGCCTAATATTTCTTCTCAGTTATTAATAATTTGTGTTGCAATAGGCCCCAGGAGCCCTACTTAGGACTCAGTTGTGCTAGGAGCGGCACTCACACATCAGGAGAAAACATTCCCCAAATCCCAACACCTGTTAACTGTAATGTCACCATGAGGGTAGAAGGCACTACAATACTGAAAAGCTGTCACAGTCTCTGGCAACAATACAGATAAGAGGGTTGGAGGAGTCAGTAAATGAACTCACTCCAAACCCCACAACATTAGCAAGGCAAGATAAAGGATAGAGACCAGGGCAGTGAAAATATGGCTTCCCCAAGTCTGAGGTGCCCAGTGGTACAATTGTTTAACTAGAATTGTGTAAAAGTATTACAGTAGTGACCAGGGCATTAATTTGTGGTAAACAAAATTACAACTGTGATGGCTGCCTAGATTTGTGTTTTGTGCTGACAGGAATCAGATACCCTACCATTGTGTATTATATGCACATATTGCTAACCATTGTATACTATATCAAACCACAGTACTGTCAAAATACCACATTGTTCAAAATTCTGTTGTTTTTGAGTTGGGAAGAAAGTAGAACTCAAAATGCTCAACTGATTTTTATGCTTCAGGGAATATAAGCCATGTAGACACAGCTGAATGGACAAGTGCCTCTCATATGAGATTATGACCTTCATTGTAATGCTATTTTTATGTTGGTAATGTGACATGAAGCTGGGTTAATGTCCATACACCGCTCTGAAACACAAAGTGCTAAGTCCATGAATTATTACTGATAAATAATTTCATATACTAATGCCATAGCAGAAAACTACCAATGTGCTATGAAAGTATTGCAAGGCACAGCAATCTGTAGCCACGCATAGGACCCAGTCCTGGGAAAAATATTGAGCTTTTAGCAATAAAGTCCCATTGGCTTCTCTGGGATTACTCATGTGCTCGTATGCAAGTGTTTGCAGGACTAGAGCCATCTACACATTGAATCATTTCAAATGTAAAAAATGTTTATGCAAATTTTCCCATTTCCAAATATATATTTTCCTCCCAAAAGAGCATTACTTTAAATAGAAAAATTAGCCTTTTTGTTGTTTTGTGATTTTAAGTGATTTGATTTTCTTTGTTTTGATGAGTAGAATTGTTTTCAAAACAGACCCATTTTGTGTTTGAAAATCTCTGATTATGTTGGCCAGCTATAATATATCAGAGCCAAAGACATAAGCTAAGTGTCAAAAAGAGAGATCAGATATGTAGTGGTGACCTTTAGGGCCAAAGAACACAGACACTTTTGACTATTACTGGAAGAAAGAAGAATCTCCATCAGGTATCAGGAGTGAAATCCTGGTTTCACTGAAGCCAGTATACCCTCAAAGCATTAGTGTTCAGCTCCTCTTTGAGCTACAGAGAGAAGGTAGGCACAATCAAACATCAGAGTAGATCTACTTGTAGGAGGGTGAAAAAGACGTTCTGTAGGAACTTAGAGACTAATAGATTTATTAGGTCATGGATTTTTGTGGGGTTTAGTCTCTATGGTAATGCAAGAATGCTTGTTGTTTTTGAAATTACAGACTACCCCTCTGAGACTTGTAGGAGGGAGCACATTCTGGCAATTAGAGAAAAGATCCGGTAGTCAAAATTTGTGAGTCACTTCTGTCACTCTACCACAATTTCTCATGTAGCTTTTGACAATTGAGCTGTCTATGCCTCCATGTATATTCTTCTTAATTGGGTACAAATAGGAATGTTGGGAGTGCCATAAACTTATTTTGATTAGTAGATTTTGGTGTGTTGCATATACCACTAAATTCAAAGTTGTAGAGTAGTAACAGAGAGAAAGCCATGCTAGTTTATATAGTATCACAAAAAAAAAGGAAGAAGCAGTTAAGTAGCACTTTAAAGACTAACAAAGTAATTTATTAGGTGAGCTTTCGTGGGACAGACCCACTTCTTCAGACCATAGCCATACCAGAACAGACTCAATATTTAAGGCACAGAGAACCAAAAATAGTAATCAAGGTAGACAAATCAGGAAAAAAAATCAAGGTGAGCAAATCAGAGAGCAGAGGGGCAGAAGGAGGTGGGGGAGAGCCAAGAATTAGATTAAGCCAAGTATGCAAACGAGCCCCTGTAATGACCCAGAAAATTCCCATCCTGGTTCAAACCAAGTGTTAATGTGTCAGATTTGAATATAAAAGAGAGTTCAGCAGTCTCTCTTTCAAGACTGTTGTGAAAATTCCTTTTCAGCAAGACCCAAACTTTTAAGTCATTAACAGAATGGCCCACTCCATTAAAATGCTGTCTGACCGGTCTGTGGATCAGGAGTGTTTTTATGTCGATTTTGTGCCCATTAACTCTTTGTCTAAGAGAGTTTGAAATCTGTCCAATGTACAAGGCATCTGGGCATTGTTGGCACATGTTGGCAGTTGAGGAACATGAGAATGTGCCTGTGATTCTGTGAATAACCTGGTTAGGTCCAGCAGACTTTGTTGCTGCCAGCTTTGTCCACATATCTATTCTGGAGATACCATCACTGGACCTAACCAGGTTATTCACAGAATCGCAGGCACATTCTCATGTTCCTCAACTAACATCATAAGTGCCATCATGTGCCAACAATGCCCAGATGTGTTGTATATTGGACAGACTTCAAACTCTCTTAGATTTGCTCACCTTGATAATATTTTTTTCTGATTTGTCTACCTTGATTACTATTTTTGGTTCTCTGTGCCTTAAATATTGAGTCTGTTCTGGTATGGTCTGAAGAAGTGGGTCTGTCCCACGAAAGCTCACCTAATAAATTATTTTGTTAGTCTTTAAAGTGCTACTTGACTGCTTTTTTGTTTTGAAAGTTTGTAGAGTGTTTTGAAGACTCAGCATCCGTTTCCTCCTTTACTGCAGAGCAATGTCCAGCATACATAACAACCAGAATCTTAATGAAAAGCTAAACAGATATTCGGACAGTTTATCATATGCTTTTTTGATTTACGAGTGTTTGTCTGTGGATGGGTTACAAAACCACCCAGCATATCCTATGTTTCCATGCTGGTTTTTGCTGAGTATGCATCTCTCTGCCTTTACAGTAATGAAGTGGTTAATTATACCAGCTATAATAGACACTATTGGACTTGAGTGCATTATGAGGAGCAACAAATACAGGAGAAATATGTGATCATATTTGAAAGCACAGCAGCTTTTTAACACAGTCTAGATCAATGAAGATTTAGCTCTCACTTCTTAATGATCTTAAAAAAAATTCCAAAGAATTGAAAGCAGACTTTCAGTTACTTCCTTCTATCTCTAGAACCAGTTTCTTTAAAAAAATAATAATAACTGGTGGTAGAAAGGGTTAACTAACTGAACTAACCAAAACATTCTTAGACTTAGAGAAAACATTTATGAAAGTATTATTCTAAAAACAATGCTCTCAAAATTCATTTTTCTGTCAACAGAGCAAGTGTTTGAAATATGTAAAATACCTTATTATCTCATAAAATGTGGCTCTGAAAGCCTGCCTGTCAGGCTGCCTATTGAATTAGCAAATACAAAAGTTGAGCACTTTGATGGATGCTGGCTTGCCAAAGACACAGCCAAGAGGATTTGGGTAGCTTTATTAAAGCTGGGTTGTACGGCAAGACTGAGTATTAATTCTTAATACGGTTGAACGCAAGGTCGGAGCATGTCTGCTGAGACTGCCTTTTCCTCTTGTTAGATTACGAGATTAAAGCTTACTGTCAGAATGCAGAACAGAGGGTTAGAGGTAAAAAAAAAAAAAAAAAAAAAAAAAGGTCTTCATTTTATCCACATCTCAGAAAGGAAAAAGGAGGAAGGAGAAATCAAAGGAAATGCAGCACTTTTAAGTAAAAATTAGGAGGCACAGGAAAATGGTGTTCATACCTTCCAAAGCCACAAGGAAACATAGGCCGCATCTACACATGCCGGCTACTTCGAAGTAGCGGCGTCAACTTCGAAATAGTGCCCGTCACGGCTACATGTGTTGGGCGCTATTTCGAAGTTAACATCGACATTAGGCGGCGAGATGTCGAAGTCGCTAACCCCATGAGGGGATGGGAATAGCGCCCTACTTCGACGTTCAACGTTGAAGTAGGGAACATGTAGTTGTTGCGTGTCCCGCAACATCGAAATAGCGGGGTCCTCCATGGCGGCCATCAGCTGAGGGATTGAGAGATGCTCTGCCCAGCCCCTGAGCTCGATGGTCGCCACGTGCAGTGGCCCCTTAAAGCTCCCCGCCCCCTGCCTTCCTGTGCAGGAAGCTGAGAGAGCGTGCAGGCAGCAGCATTGCCACGCGGCTAGCCTGCACGCTCCTCCGCGCCCACACACGCTCATCCGCCGCGATGGCCGCCCCCCCAGCCCCCCAAGCGCCCCCCAGGGACCACCCCCAAGGGGAGCCAGGGCTCCCAGCCCAGCAGCCAGGCGGGGAAGCGGCAGCGGGGCCCCTCCTGGACGGAGGCCGAGCTTCGGGACCTGCTGGGGCTCTGGAGTGAGGAGGAGGTGCTCCAGGTAATGGGGAGCAAGAGGCGGAATGCGGATGCATTCGCTCAGCTGGCTGAGGGCCTGGCCGCCTGGGGTCACCCTGCCGGCACTCCGGATCACGTCCGGAGTAAAGTGAAGGAGCTGCGGCAGGGTTACGCCCGGGCCTGGGATGCGGCCGGCCGATCTGGGGCCGCCCCCGTCACTTGCCCCTTTTACAGGGAGCTCAGGGACATCCTGGGCCCCCAGCACACCTCCTCCCCTCCGGCCACGCTTGATGCCTCGGCTGACGAGCCCCAGCAGGCCCCGGAGGCGGAGTCCGCCCCAGAGGCAAGCCCTGCACCCCGGGGAGCCCCCCCAGGAGCCCACCCCCGGGGCAATGGAGGAGGAGGAGGAGGAGGGGGAGTCCTCCTCCAGCGACGCCGGCCTGTGGATCGCCATCCCATTGGGGAGCTCAAGGCGGGCGTCCGCCCACCGGGTGTCCCCCGACCGTGGGAGTGGACCATCAGGTATGTACCCCACCGGTGCACACCCCCGGGGTTAGGAGCGGGGGTAACAGATATGACCAGGGCCCTCCACATGCCCAGATGACCATGGCCCCAAGGACAGCAGTGGCATGTCCCTCAGAAGAGTGCATCAGCCCCTGCCCCCCAGCACAACAGTGCTATGCCCCATCCCCGGGCCTGGGGGGAGTGGAACCTCTAGGATCCCCTGCGGGGAGGGGGTGGGACACCCATCATCAGCAGCAGCAGCATCTCCCGGGGACGGGGATGGGGAACCAGCAGCAGAGGGGTGGGGGGACAAGGGCCACGGCTCGGGGCCCACACTAACGGCTGTCTCCACTCTTCTTCCCCCCACTCCTGTGTTCTGCAGCTGCACCATCGGAAGGACTGGAGAGCGCCGGCGAGGTGTCAGTGGTCCCGGACAGCCCACCGGGGCCATCACTCCAGGCCAGCCCCTCGGTGGAAGACCAACCAGCCCCACGGCGGGAAGACGGCGGACCCAGCACCACCACCCGACGGCGAGGGACCCCCAGCTGCTGGCCATCCACCGTCGGCAGCTGGAGGTCACTGAGCAGTGGCTGTGGGTTGAGGAGCGCCGCCTCCAGCTGCAGGAGCGGGCGCTGGCCTGGCGCCAGGAGGCATGGGGAGCCTTCATGTGGACCTTCAACCGTATCGCCGACTACCCGGCCCCCCATGCCGTGCCAGCCACCACTGCGCCCACCCTGCCTGCTCCACCCGCTGCTCCACCCACTACGCCACCCGCTGCGCCGTCCGCCGTCGCACCGCCACCCGCCACCGAGGGCCCTTCCACCGAGGAGGACCTGGGGCCAGCTGACACCCGCCGGCCATATCTACCGGTCCTCCCGGCCCCCAGCCAGCCCCAGCCAGGGCTGAGGCCAAGGCGTGGGTCGCGGCCGCCCACCCCCAGTGCTGGACATTAGGGGGTGTGGGGCCCAGGACGTGGCCCCCCCCCTCCCCCTTTGTATATATTGCCCCCAGTTTAATGTTATTTTGTAAATAGTTTTTATATTAGATCCCTCTTGCTATGCTGATCCTTGCCCCCCCATGTACATAGTTCTCCCCTTCCTTGTCTTCCTCTTTCATCTTATCCTTATTTATAATACATATATATATAAGTTTGATTTTGCCTGTAAATAGTTAGTCTTGATAATAATAATAAGAGTTCTACAGATATTTGATTTGACGAACAAATGACTGCTTTTATTTACAAGAAAAGTGGGGGGTGCTCTTGGGTGCTCTGTGGTGTGGGCGTAGGGGCAGGGAGTGTTGTGGAGGATGGGGGGTGCAGTGCGGGGGCCTGCCAGCGTTCACCCCGTGGCCTCGTCGAACTGGGCCCGCAGGGCCTCCCGGACCCGGGTCCCTTCAGGGTCCACCTGCCGACTGGGGGCAGCAGGTGGCTGCACATCGGCCCTGCCGGCCTCCACAGCCCAACCCTGAAAAAAGGCCTCCCCCTTGCTCTCCACGAGGTTGTGTAGGGCACTGCATGTGCCCACAATCTGGGGGATGTTGGTGGGGCCCGCATCAAGGTGGGTGAGGAGACACCTCCAGCGCCCTTTGAGGTGCCCAAATGTGCGCTCCACCATCTGGCACGTGTGGTTCAGGCGCAGGTTGAAGTGCTCCTGGCTGGCTGACAGCTGGCCCATGTAAGGGTGCATGAGCCAGGGCCGGAGGGGGTATGCCGCATCTGCGATGATGCAGAGGGGCATGGTGGTGTCCTCCACAGGGATCTCCCACTGGGGGATGTAGGTCCCCACCTCCAGCCGGAGGCACAGGCCCGAGTTCCGGAATACCCGGGAGTCGTGGGTGCTGCCAGGCCAGCCCACATAAATGTCCAGGAAACGGCCCCGGCTGTCCACGAAGGCCTGGAGGACCACTGAGTGGTAGCCCTTCATGTTTAAGTAGTGTCCTCCACTGTGCTCCGGGGCGCAGATGGGGATGTGGGTCCCATCCAGAGCCCCGAAACAATTGGGGAAGCCCAGGGTGGCAAAGCCCGCAATGGCGGCATCCGGGTCCCGAAGCCTCATGAGCCTGTGGAGGAGCAGGGCATTGATGGTGCGGACGACCTGCAGGGGAAGCACATGGGAGAGCACCAATGAGGGGTGTGCAGGGTGTGTGTGGCCCTCCCCTGCCAGGGCCCCCCTCCCCTCCCCTGCCAGGGCTGCCTCCCCCTCCCCCCATGGGTCCTCTTACCTCCATGAGGACAGCCCCGACGGTGGCCTTGCCCATGCCAAACTGCTGCCCCACGGATCGGTAGCTGTCTGGAGTGGCCAGCTTCCAGACAGCGATGCCGACCCGTTTCTCCACACTGAGGGCACGCCGCATGGCAGTGTCCTGGTGCCTCAGTGTGGGGGTGAGCCACTGGAATAGCTCCAGAAATGTCTGCTGGCTCATGCAAAAGCTCTGGAGCCAGAGGTCGTCGTCCCACTCTCCAAGCACCAGCCGCTCCCACCAGTCGGTGCTGGTGGGGTAGCTCCACAGCTGGCGGCGCATGAGGCGGGGGGGGCGGGGTGCTGCAGGGTTGGGGGTTGCGACCTGCTCCCCTGCGGGCAGCTCCTCCTCTGTGGCAAGGATGTGCTCAGCTGCCTCCTGCATGGCATGGAGCAGGGCGAGCACTGCTCCTACAGGGGTGGCTGGGTGGACCTCTGGCTGCTGCTGCTGCTGCTGGGGGTCCATGACTGCATCGCTCGAGGTGTGCATGCCTATGGCTCTGCAGACCGCGTGCTGTGCAGGCTGCGTGTGTCTCGGAGGGGCCCTTTAAGGGAGCAGCTAGGTGTTGCTCCGGAAGCGCTAGTCCGCCCTGTGACCCTGTCTGCAGCTGTTCCTGGCACCCTTATTTCGATGTGTGCTACTTTGGCATGTAGACGTTCCCTCGCAGCGCCTATTTCGATGTGGTGTTGCCCAACATCGACGTTGAACGTCCACGTTGCCAGCCGTGGAGGACGTGTAGACGTTATTCATAGAAATAGCCTATTTTGATGTCGCTACATCGAAATAAGCTATTTTGATGTAGCGTGCACGTGTAGATGTAGCCATAATGATCATTTTGTCTGACTTCTTGTGTAACACATAATATCCAGATACCCCCTCCCCAAAATTCCAAGAGTATATCTTTGATAAGTGGATAAAATCTGCTCTTTTAAGACAGCATTTTAGCATTCAGTTTTCAACAATGACCAATCTTAAGAACTGCCTACTGTTGAAGCACAAGACTTCTCTGTGTTTAGGTGGCTAACATTCAGCTTTATTGAATTCAGTAAGGCAACAGATGAGCCAAACTGGACAAGAGTAAAACCAGGTCCAGCAAAAGCTGCTTGATGCAGCTAACTCTAGTATTTTATACCCTTACACAAACAAAGCCCAGTGTCAGAGTCAATTAGTTAGAGAATTGTAAATCACTTCTCAGAAGCTGTGTCTACACGTGCACGCTACTTCGAAGTAGCGGCACTAACTTTGAAATAGCGCCCGTCGCGGCTACACGCATCGGGCGCTATTTCGAAGTTAACTTCGACGTTAGGCGGCGAGACGTCGAAGTCGCTAACCTCATGAGGGGATCGGAATAGCGCCCTACTTCGACATTCAACGTCGCAGTAGGGACCGTGTAGACAATCCGTGTCCCGCAACGTCGAAATTGCCGGGTCCTCCATGGCAGCCATCAGCTGGGGGGTTGAGAGATGCTCTCTCTCCAGCCCCTGCGGGGCTCTATGGTCACCATGGGCAGCAGCCCTTAGCCCAGGGCTTCTGGCTGCTTCTGCGGCAGCTGGGGATCCATGCTGCAGGCACAGGGTCTGCAACCAGTTGTAGGCTCTGTGTATCTTGTGTTGTTTAGTGCAACTGTGTCTGGGAGGGGCCCTTTAAGGGAGCGGCTTGCTGTTGAGTCCGCCCTGTGACCCTGTCTGCAGCTGCGCCTGGCACCCTTATTTCGATGTGTGCTACTTTGGTGTGTAGACGTACCCTCGCAGCGCCTATTTCGATGTGGTGCTGCGCAACGTCGAAGTTGAACATCGACGTTGCCAGCCCTGGAGGACGTGTAGACGTTATTCATCGAAATAGCCTATTTCGATGTTGCTACATCGAAATAAGCTATTTCGATGTTGGCTTCACGTGTAGACGTAGCCAGAGAGAAACCGTTATCAGCAAAGAGAAACAGGTACTAGGGAGCTGGAGCCTTGACTCCAAACAGTTCATTAATGCATTCCATAGAGCTCATCCTTCCTGCTATTCCCAAACAGGTCAAGGAAAGTACAGGCTCTTATGTGCGTGCAGAAGTAAGGGATGTGAAATGGCTTCTTACAGAAGATGGTTTCCACACTACGTTCAAATCAGATCTTGTGCACTACAGCCACAGGATATTTTGCAGAACAAAAAAACGGCACTACAGTTGACAGGCTTATCGATAGCCTCCAGAGAAAAAGCCAAAAGTTGGATGGGAATGGAGATTGAATTCTCACCTACCTACAAAAACCCTCTGGGTCAGCTCTTGCTGCCTTTGCAGCATACCAGTTAATTGATTGTGAAATGCAGAATCTAGAGGATTTGAAACCAGCCCTAAAAAGTTTTTTATTTTTTTAAACTGAACATGCAAATTTGTGCACCCAGAAGTCATCTGTCATACAGACAATAGTCAATTTACAGAACTTGCACATATGTCTGACAGATAATTTCAAGAAGGAATATTGTTGAAATAATCCATTTTATACCTTTTTTTATACCTCATTGACACATTTGTTCAAAAAACTATACTAATAAATGGCTATGTATACACAAGAAGCATCTGTCTACAGAAGTGTCTGTCAGAAGAGATGTTCTGACAAAACTTTTGTCAACAGACTACATCTAGAGGTAAAAGAAGATCGATCTTTTGATCCTCTCTGTTGGCAAAAGTGCCCCCAGACCAACTACAGCGCTTTTTTGTCGACGGTAACAGAGAGGAAGCCGTGCTAGTCTATAAACTATCAAAACAAAAAGCAGTCACGTAGCACTTTAAAGACTAGCAAAATAGTTTATTAGGTGAGCTTTCGTGGGACAGACACACTTCTTCAGACCATAGCCAGACCAGAACAGACTCAATATTTAAGGCACAGAGAACCAAAAATAGTAAGCGAGGATGACAAATCAGAAAAAGATAATCAAGGTGAGCAAATCAAAGAGTGGAGGGGTTGGGGGAGAGGTCAAGAATTAGATAAAGCCAAGTATGCAGACAAGCCCCTATAGTGACTCAGAAAGTTCCCGTCCCAGTTTAAACCATGTGTTAATGTGCTGAATTTGAATATAAAAGCCAGCTTGGCTGCTTCCCTTTGAAGAACGGTGTGAAAGTTCTTTTTCAGTAACACACATACCTTTAGGTCATTAATAGAATGCCCCATTCCATTAAAATGTTGACTAACTGGTTTGTGGATCTGGAGTGTTTTGATGTCTGTTTTGTGCCCATTATCCCTCTGTCTAAGGGAGTTAGAAGTCTGTCCAATATACAAAGCATCTGGGCATAGTTGGCACATGATGGCGTATATGATGTTAGTAGAAGAGCATGAGAAAGTGCCTGTGATTCTGTGAGTAACCTGGTATTTGGTAAAGATCTTGTAGTTTTTGGTCTCTGTCAGTTGGATCAGAGCAAATGCAACTGTATCTAAGGGCTTGACTGTAAACAATGGATCTAGTCATGTGTGCAGGATGGAATCTAGAAGGGTGTAGGTAAGTATAGCTATCAGTAGATTTTCAGTACAGTGTGGTACTGATCAGGCCATCCTTGATTAGTATTGTAGTGTCCAGGAAATGAATCTCTTGCATATTGTAATCGAGGCATAAGTTGATGGTGGGGTGTAGATTGTTAAAGTCGCTGTGGAATTCTGTGTACAGAGACTCTAGAAGAATTCCACAGAGGCCAAAAACTACAAGATCTTTACCAAATATTCATAAACCTCAATTACCCACCAGGAGAAGTAAAAAAAACAAATTGACAAGGCCAGACAAATCTCAGGGCCAGGGACCCAGAGACCAGTTACTCCAAGATCGGCCCAAAAAAGCCAAGAACAGAACACCACTGGTCATCACCTACAGCCCCCAACTCAGACCACTGCAACGAATTATTAAAGACGTACAACCTACCCGTAATCAGGATGCCACACACCAGAAGGCCCTGGGTGACTGTTAGCCGGTGGCCGGGTAATGTGCAGTGAGGTATTCCCCTGGGTCCTAAACAACCCAGTTTTTTACTGTTAGAGCAGGGAGCTCCTAGCACTCTCACCTACGGCCAGGCTATGGTAACCAAACGGTTAAAGTTCTTTTTATTGTGCCGGCTGTGTTGCAGTGACAAAACGGTTAACAGCAGTGAGGCTTAGATCTTAACTAGTTACAAGTTTATTTAGGCTACAATTATAAGCGTGCGGTTACAAAAGGCTATTGTCTACTTCGTATATGCTAGCAAAGTACAGGTGTTAACAAGTTACGTTACAATCCAATACAAAGATATCTGTTACCATCTAACACAATGATATCTTGATACAATGACATCTAGTTACAGAGCTCTAATTCTTTAACTGTGCACAAAAAAAAAAGGAGACCTTGCATGGGTATATCTTACCCTCTCTGCGTCTCTCGATACCAGCGTAGCCAAGCCAGATCGGTCACTCAGTTCCGCGGAAAGACAAATACGAGGTTGGGCGTCCCCAGTTGCGGACCTCGGGAGGCAATCAGCTGACCCAACCAGCAGGTAGCTGGTGGAATGCACTCAAAGTTAGAGTTCTGCTGGGTCCACCTTTTACACCCCTTTTAGGTTACGTATTCTCTTTCTTATCTAAGGTGCCAGATCGTACTGGTCTGTCTTTTGTGACGCCAGTTTGTTACAAGGGCATTTCTTACTTAATTTGCACTTGTAAGACAGGAGATAAGCAATTTAGGAGTACAGGACATTCTTTTTGTGTGGGCGGAGACTTCCTCTTCTGGGATGGCTGTGTGGTCATCATATCCATCAATGCCAGCTGGGGTGATTTCCTGAGGTTCCCCGCCTCTCTTGTTGACAGTTTGGCCTGTTAGCCTTTTATCTGTACTTTCTGTTTCTCGGGATCACGATGAGCTAGTACATCTGGGCCTCAATTCGAGGCATCAAAGACTGTGCTGTCAGCAGCCATTTTTCGTGCCCTGTGTGCTTGTCAGTGGGGGGGGGGGGGCAGCGAGCAAGCTGGCTTGTAAGGGGGAGACTTTGTCTGGCTACAGTGACATGCCTGTTCTCTCCTACAGACAACCTCCCAACCTCATGAGGATCCTCACTAACAGCCACAGTCTATACCCCAGGAATACCAGTCCTGGAACCTTTCCCTGCAACAAAGCCCGCTGCCAGCTTTGTCCACATATCTTCTCTGGAAATACCATCACTGGACCTAACCAGGTTACTCACAGAATCATGGGCACTTTCCCATGCTCCTCCACTAACATCATATATGCCATCATGTGCCAACAATGCCCAGATGCTTTGTATATTGGACAGACTTCTAACTCCCTTAGACAGAGGGTCAATGGGCACAAAACAGACATCAAAACACTCCAGATCCACAAACCAGTTAGTCAACATTTTAATGGAATGGGGCATTCTGTCAATGACCTAAAGGTATGTGTGTTACTGAAAAAGAACTTTCACACCGTTCTTCAAAGGGAAGCAGCCAAGCTGGCTTTTATATTCAAATTCAGCACGTTAACACATGGTTTAAACTGGGACGGGAACTTTCTGAGTCACTATAGGGGCTCGTCTGCATACTTGGCTTTATCTAATTCTTGACCTCTCCCCCCACCCCTCCACTCTCTGATTTGCTCACCTTGATTATCTTTTTCTGATTTGTCCTCCTTGCTTACTATTTTTGGTTCTCTGTGCCTTAAATATTGAGTCTGTTCTGGTCTGGCTATGGTCTGAAGAAGTGTGTCTGTCCCACGGAAGCTCACCTAATAAACTATTTTGCTAGTCTTTATAGTGCTACTTGATGCTTTTTGTTTTTGTCAACAGTTTCTGTCAACAAAACCGATTTTGTATGTAGATTTTCTACAAGTTTTGTCAACAAAACACCAGTTTTATCAACAAAACTCTCTAGTGCAGAAGTAGCCTATATGAATAGACTTTCCTAAAAAGTATGCTGTTAGGTACTTTTTTCTTCCATTACTCTTTTGAAAGAGGAATGCAAAGGTCTGAAATCAAAAATACAAATGAGGCACTGATTTACATATCTTGCATTTCAATTGTATAATCTCTTTTCAGAAGCCGTTCTTTTGAATAGAAAAAAACAGTGTAGATGGGACTTTTTCTAAAACAAACCCCTTCTTCCAAAGACCCTGTCTTCCTGAAACAAAATAGGAAGAAGCGTTCTTTCGAAGATGGGGTTTATTTTCAAAAGAGCGCCGTCTACACTCCTTTCTTAGGTTCTTTCTTTCGAAAGAATCTCTTCCAAAAAGAGCTTATGCAAATGAAGCATAAGATAGGTAAATCAGTGCCTCATTGCTTTGTCAATTTCCCTTATTTGCATTCCTCTTTTGAAAGAGGAATGCAAGTATAGACGAAGCCTTAGTGTGCTTTGGCAGACCCTAGGAGGACAAAGGATTCCATTCCCCTCTGACTGGCTTTGTTAAACAAGTATGAGGAGTGCCTCTCCTGGCTGAAGGACTTACTCTCTAGTCCTTACTTGATTGCCTGTTTGCCTTCCCTGCTGGGGCATAAATCAGTTGCAAGCATAGCAAAGGCTTGCTTGTTTTTTGACAGCCGAAACGATCTTCTCATCTGCCTGCTCTCTTGGAGATGGCTTTGTGATTATTATAATGGCCTGTAAGACATTTGGCAGACCAAATAAAAGGCAAAGTGGTGCCCCCCCAAAGAGTTTACCATCTGATACCTGATTCTTCAGTGAACACTATGTGGATGAGCTCCAATTGAAGAACTGGAGTCTACCTGTGTTTTGTGCCTCATAGAAGTACGTTTGGTTTAATGAAGTGCTGACTTCTTGACACACTTCAAGCATATTGGCATTTTTAGATAGTGGGATAACTGAGAAGAACATGGTTTATCAATCTGGCTAGGAACCATTATTAGCGATATGGGGATTTTTTTTTAAATGCCTTAACATTTATCGCAACTTTATGGGGACAGCACTGCATATTGTGCTTTGCAGGTGCATGTTGGCTTAACTCATACTTGTGCACAGAGCTGCAAGGGTATGGTCCACAAAATACAGTGAGGCATAGAATCTAGGGGGGCCTTTTGAAATTATCATAGATTAGACATGCTCCTAATTCATGTCCAGATTTGGACAAGGAAATGGACTGTTGAGTGGATTTCTCTTTAGAACAGACTGGCTTGGGTCATTGTCTACTTAGGGTTCATTAGGAGGATTATTTGAGCAGTTTACTGCATTGTAGTAGCATGGCTTCTATGTTAATAAGTGTCACATCTCCATGTTTGTACTCTCTTAAACCATAAACTGTGTGTAGTTTAGCTGACATTTCAGAAGTAATGCCAATGTGCTGGAGCACAGCGAAGAGTAAATTAACAAACAAGCAGCATTATGGAACATTTAAAAAAAACAGTGGTAGCCCATGTAGTTCACTCAAGGTTTTAGCATGTGCAGCAAGTACGAGGGTCTGATGGGCTTTAACTGGACAAGATAAGAAAAGCAGTTCCATGGTACGGAAAGCCAAACACAAGAAAACAGCCAGGAACATTTACAACTAATTGCTTTAGATTCTGTGCAGCTGAAAATCACATGCAGTGAGAAATATCCACAAGCCATATTGCATTGGAGTCTGTTGTAAGCAGGGGCATTACACTGTACATCAATTGCACAAAATTGAAAACTGGTGAGCTCAAATACTTCCTAGGTCTATGGCTGAAAGTCTTTTTTTAAAAAAAAAAAAAACCAAGGAAATTTACATGCATGCACAAATTTACATGCATGCACAAATTTACATGCATGCACAAATTACAGTTAGGTTTAAAAATGTGTCCGCCTTTTCTTGGATTACTTATCCAATGAACAATTTTTGCTTGTGCAGACAGAGCTGAGCAAATAGCAGGCACACTGTAAATACATAAGGCAAGAGCAAAATTCTAATTTCTTTGTATTGAAAGTTAAGCTTATATAGAGAGCACTTTTTTTTCTTAAACTGCATGCTTAAGTTCCAGTAAGATTATTCTTCTGTCAACAGAGGACTTGATACTTCTGCTTAGAGATATAGTACTGTAGTCAGTTTTCTACTTCCATATAATCTTGTTGCTAGGTCTTAAACTGAAGTGTATCACTCACAAGCCACAGAATACTCGCTAAATTAGTGACATAGGCTTTGGGTCTTTTCACAGTTTCAAAGGATTCACATTGGTATAAACTTCAGAGGCATTGTTCCCAATTTACAAGTGACATATAAATTAGGCTAAGGGATCTTCCCATAACAAAACTTGTTTAGCCAAACAGGGAATGTGACTTTGTCATACCTCGCAGAATGTCCCTTCTGTTGTGGTGACTGATCAAAATTAGAAAAGTTTCAATTGTTCAGTATATTTGATTGCTAAATACCATGGGGTATAGGTTATTATAGGTTGCTATATACAGTATAATATAGTGTTCTTATAGTTTTTGAGATGAGGTAAATCTTCACAGTCTCTTCTGTCCAGGCTCCATTTGAAAGTTATTTATAATGTCTATCAGAGACAGTCTATAACAATGCTTCACACTTTTCATCTCAGAGTTCTATCCAAAGACATGTAAGTAGTATTTCCTTTTTTTACCTATCCTTATGGAAAGATGTTGATGTCTCCAAGATTACACAGACAGTTTGTGGCAGAATTAGGGACAGAAACACTCAATCCTTTGCTATAACAACTAGACATAATGCATGAATATGAGAAGTAACAAGTAGTTAATATTTTCCTTACACTTATTTTATTTGGGCTCTTTTTTTAATCTGGATTCATTCATAATTAGTGAAGTTATTGTGAATATGAATGAAATATCTGTCAAGATTTTATATTGACTTCCATCACAATAGTATCTAAGCACCTGCAATATAATATTAGTAGCAAGAGTGACTTTACAGAATCCTTGAAATTCTCCATTTACAAAGTAAAGCTCTGTTTAGGGTAGGGATTTTAATATTGATATTTCAAATTTTCTTGAATTTCCTTGTTTTCAGTTAATGGGGATTTATTGACTAGAAGGGGTAACTTAATCAGGTGGTGTTCTCCATATTTTAGTGCAAAATAGAAACACATATTGGCTAACAAATTTTTGGAATCAGCTATTTTCCTTTCTTCTCCAAAATTAGGGAGACCATTTGTCCTGTTTAGGCCAGGACAGCCCTGTATTTTGGGCATCAGGAAGGCGTCCCTATTTATTTTAACAAAAGGGCTAATTGCCCCAGATTAGGGCCCCCTGCTGAGCTGCCTTCCCCCCCCCCGAACAGGGGGGCACAGCTGCCACCTAGTTGTGGGCTCCCCATGGCTTGGGGGATCTGCAAAAGGGACTCGTGCATCTGATACCCTGCTCCCCGCAGCTCAGGAGAGCCAGGAGACAGACCAGTGTGGCTGCTGCCTGGCTCCCCACAGCTCAGGGAGCCAGAAACTGGGCCAGCACAGCTGGTGTGTGGCTCCCTGTAGCTCGGAGGAGCCAGGAGTCAGACCAGTGCAGCTGCTGCCTGGCTCCCAGTTCCCTGTGACCTGGGGAAGCCAGGAACTTTGCTCACAGGGCTGCAGTCCTGTGCTTGGTACCCGAAGGCATTGGGCTGCCAGGAGTCAAAGCTGCCCCCTGCAGCCAGGGAGCACTCCCCTGTACAGCAAGGTGGCAGCCCCCACAGGGCAGCCACCACCCGAGCAGGGTGACCATTCCTCCCATTTTGGCCAGGACAGTCGTATTGCAGGTGCCAGGGTGTCAGTCCTCCCACCCATGTCCCATATTTGGACTAAGGAAACATGGTCACCCTATCCAAAACAGACTTACTTTATAGAATTAGCCATATAGTTTAATTTTAAAACTTAGCAAGTGTTCAGTTGGAAATGGATCCTGCCTATATAAACACCATTACTTAAAAATACATAGATATAAGCACATCAACACATTTTTTAATCATTTGCGCAGAAAATTGGATACCAAGCACATTTTTTAGCATATCTTGAGATATTGGATCTCTTGGGGAAATTATTTTGAGATAAATCTAAAGTTGTGTTTATTGTGATTTGCATAAGGAAACATGTTAATTGTATTCAAAATGTATGCATTTTTCAAAAACTTACATTTGTTTAATCCTGAAGTATTCTAAATGTTCTCAATTTGGTACTGTGATGACTAATACTGGAATTTAAAAAATGGAAAATGTTTAACAGTGTCAGTCACTGCAGTTCTCAGTGATCCATTTTATTTACCTAACATTTAGAAAACAATTACTCTGTTCACAGCTTTATATTCTGAACTGGCATGTTGCTGTTATGTCTGATAATATTAGGAAATTAATGAAGTGTTTACACTGACGTACATTTTAACCTTTAGTAAATATACTGTAGAAGAGTTCAATTATTGCACAATTAACCTTGAATGCTGAAGAATAGTTAGAGAGAAATCTGATGTCTGTATTAATATGCGGAGTGATTTTCCCATTTGAGTACTCCACTGTGGTCTGTTAGGAGATGAATGAGAGCAACTATTCTTTGTCTGGACTGCCTGTCTCTACAGGCTATCAAGGTAGGATATAAAATTAATTCTGTTTATATGCCATGAAGTAAAATACTTTCCCCTTTACAGTGTTATAAATTTCTTCGAGAAAAAAAAATTAAAAATCCCTGGCTAGGTGTATACTACAGAGATCTGTCAACAGAAGTTACTGTCAGCAGATATCTTCAAACAAAACTGCTTCGACAGAGTGCATCCACACACAAAAGCAGATTGAAAAAGTGATCTGCTCTGTCGACAGAACAGCTAACCCAAATAACAGCAAATAAAGCTTCCCAGTGACCCAGAAACCCTATCTGTTGACAGAGTACTCCCCAGAGCATCTACACAGTATTTTTTTTGTTGACAGAAATTGTCAACAAAGGCGTCATATCTCATTGCGGAGAAGCAGAACACTGTCGGTGAAAGTGCTGTGTTTTATTGACAAACTATTGACCAAATGCATTTTGTATGCAGACGCTTCATGAATTTTGTTGACAAAACTCTCTAATTTAGAAATAGCCTTAAGGCATGTCTACACAGCAAAGTTATTTTGAAATAACAGACCTTATTTCAAAATAACTTTGCTAACATCTACACAACTCAACCACTATTTCAAAATAATTTCAAAATAGCTGTTGGCTTATTTGAACTAGATAAGCCTGATTTCTTCTTCCCATTTGGTTTTGGGAAGAAGGGCCTTTCAAAGTCCAGGGGGTCCTTTCAAAAGGCCCCTGTCTACACAGGTGGCATGCATTTCGAAAGCAGCACTTCTGAAAAGTGCATGGCTGCTATTATGCTAATGAGGCAATGCATATTCATAGAAGCACCTCATTAGCATCTGCTGAAGTGGCTCGTTACCATGCCCTTTTTCAAAAGGTGGGGGCAAGTGCAACCATGGCCTTTCAGAATATCTTTTCTGGTTTAGCTTGTTTCGAAATAGTTTTGCTGTGTAGGCATAACCTTAGGCTACATCTAAACTAGAAGCATCTGTCTATAGAAGTTACTGTCGGAAGAGATGTTCCAGCAAAACTTCTGTCAACAAACTGCATCTACACATAAAAAGCATTGATTTTTTTGATCTTCTCTGTAGACAAAAGGGCATTCCAGAGCTTCTGCACAGCTTTTTCGTTGACAGTTTCTGTCGACAACATGCATTTTGTGTGTATATGCTCTGCAAGTTTTGTCAACAAATCCCAAATTTTGTCTACAAAACTCTCTAGTGTAAATGTAGCCTTATAGTATACTGGTGGCAAAGTGACAGTGAAGTTAATATTTTATTAGAAAATTTACATCCATATAAAATGCTAGTTTGAAGGGTGAGGCTTGCAGTGTCTACCTTCTATTCTTGAGTAAATCATCACTAGGAGAACAAGCAGTTCTAGATTTAGGTGCTTCTTTTACATGGCCTGTGTGCTGCAAGTACAAATATGTATAAATATGGAACAAAACACAAAAACTAAATTATGAGAGGTCCTTGGTCTGGAAGCCTTATTCACACAGGTCTGGGTAAGACTGGGCTCTCTGCCAATGCATACAAAGCATTCTCAGTGGTCTGGTTGGAATGCTGATTATCCTTGAATGGGCATTGTGAGAAGGATGCTATACAACCAAATGTATAAAATTCGTGTTACTCATGTTTGCTTTTTGCCAAAACTGTGAACTAATCATAAATGCAAAGTCCTATTCTGACACTTGCAGCTCCGCATGAAATATACTCTCTGGTGTCTATATTAAATTATTTATTAACTGTTTACTTGAGTTTCTAGGTTTATTTATTTACATTTTATTGCAGTACTTCTTGCATTTGTGTTAGTCAGTTAATGGATCCTAAAATCCCCAACTTAATTGTCCCATTTATTATTTTTATATCAATAGGTCCCAGCCCCTACCATGTAATTTTTGTTTCATCATATTCAGCATCATTTATTTTCTTGCATTGGAAACTGCTGGCAGGGCCATCCTTCAGCATACACAACATACACAGCTGCGTAGGTCATATCTGCACAGCTGAGGCATTCCTGGGTGTTAATGTTCAATCCCCCAACTCCCCACCACCACACACCCCTCTTTCTATACCTGTTCTGTGGCTGCTGTGTTCATTTTCAGCACTGTTTACAGACCTGAGGAAGTGGGTCTGCCCAAGGAAAGCTCATCACCTAATAAGTTATTTTGTTAGTTTTAAAGTGCTACCTGACTGCTTTTTTGTTTTGCTGCAGCCTGGTGAGTCTTCCTTCCTGCAAGACCTATTAGCACAACAGTGAAACTGTTAAAGAGCCATTAAAATGGTAATGAAGCCATTTAACAGGCATATGACAATTGGCAGGTATATACTGTCAGTTTTGGAATTTACTGACAAAAACTGCTGTGCATTATTGTCATATTTACTCAGAACATGTTAGTCTACAAGATCTTGGTTTAAAATATTTCATTCGTGTGAAAATAAAGATTATAAAAGCACATCTTTAAAAAAACATTCTTCTCCTCAGCAAATGCAAGTAACATTTATGTTGTATGTTTGGTTGGCATAGGAGCACCAGTTAAATAGTACTGGATAGAGCCCCATCAATACTAAGATGAGCCCTAACTTCCGGATCTTGCTACTTTATTGCCAGTGGTCATTAGTACAAATTAATACAAGTTGATTCAAGTTGTGTCTTGAAGGAAATTCTTTTAATGATTTTTTTCTAAGTGATTGTCAGTGTGTCTGAATGGTATCAGCTTGACAATAAAAAAGATTGATGCTCTCAGTTACAGTAGAGGTTTCCACATACTGCCCAGTAAATGTTCTTCAGCTGTATACTGGACCATCCATGTCTAACAGGCTGAGAGGGGAGCTCATTCTGCATGGCCCATTCAGTCGCTAGCCAATCTGCCAACTCTGGTGCCAATTAGTGGCAATTGTGTTGGTGATTTTTTGACATGAAGCCAAAGGGATTTATAACTGGGCTGGAGCTGTCATATATGTAGAGGACTGGAATTTAAAAAGTCAAAAAGTGGCAGCTCAGCCCTTACACAAAAGCTCGTTAGATTTTCCTGTGTGATCTGCTATCTGTTTTCTGAGCTGAAATGGATTTTGCATTCAACAGAAGGGGGGATTTGCCTGAAAGCATGAGCAAGCATTTTGCCATTCAAATCTCATTTAAAAACCCACAAATGTGCATTTCATCTATTCTTAAAATCTTAATTTCAAATTCTGTTAAAAATAAAAATAGGAAAGAAATAAAAGGCAAGAAGAATATCAGCTGCATACATAACCATGCTTCAAATATACTACTGTCCCTCAGGAGTAAAGTTATCAACAAATAAAAAGGGGAAAAAAATATTCTGCATTTCTCCATGCGTAGCATTACTGTGACTGAACAGCATGAACTAAATGGCTTAAAACACAAGGGGACTGATTTATGGATGCTTTATGTTAATGCTTTTACCATAAGTAGCATAATTAAAGCAATTTATGCTGACAAGCCAGTACAAAAATATAGGTAAATGCGTTAATTGTATTTAGCACTATGAAATGGTTGAAATAGTTAAATTGCATACAACATATTCATTGTATGGCGTAGAATGATGGGGTCATTCATTCCTGCACTTGGAATTTTAGTCCGAAACTTCTTTCTTTTAGCTTCCAAGAAAAAATTGAAGGGAAGCATTTTTAATATATTAAATTTTTCTTACTAAGTGGTCCTGAGCCTCTGGGTGACCACTGGAAGGATTAGGACTCTTTGCAATTTTAACAGAAAAATAATAAGGCAATACTTGGTTTATTAGTATTATAAGTTATTACTTTGGAAAGTTTTACATAAGAGTATCAGTCTTAACACTAATGAGCCACGTCTACACTAGCCGGCTATTTCGAAGTAGCCGTGCCAACTTCGAAATAGCGCCCACCGCGTCTACATGCAGTGAGCACTATTTCAAAGTTGAAATCGACGTAAGGCAGCGAGACGTCGAAGTCGCTATCCTCATGAGGAGATGGGAATAGCACCCTACTTCGACGTTGAACGTCGAAGTAGGGTACGTGAAGACGATCCGCATCCTGCAACATCAAAATAGCGGGGTCCTCCGTGGCGGCCATCAGCTGAGGGGTTGAGAGACGCTCTCTCCAACCCTGAGCTCTATGGTCGACATGTGCAGCAGCCCCTTAAAGCTCCCTGCCCCCTTATTTCCTGTGCAGGAAGCTGAGAGCTCGTGCAGGCAGCAGCACAGCCATGTGCACAGCCTGCACGTCTCTCTGCAGCCCCAACCCACCATCCTGCACCCCATGGCAGCCAGCCAGCCCCCCCAAGCGCCCACAGGGCACCCCCCCAGGGGACCCAGGGCTCCCAGCCTGCCAGCCAGAGGGGGAAGAGGCAGCGGGGCCCCTCCTGGATGGAGGCCGAGATCCGGGACCTTCTGGGGCTCTGGGACGAGGAGGAGGTGCTCCAGGTAATGGGGAGAAAGAGGCGGAACGCGGAGGTGTTTGCTCAGCTGGCCGTGGGCCTGGCTGCCCAGGGTCACCCTGCCCGCACTTCTGACCACATCAGGAGTAAGGTAAAGGAGCTGCGGCAGGGTTACGCCCGGGCTTGGGATGCGGCCGCCTGATCTGGGGCTGCCGCTGTCACTTGCCCCTTTTACAGGGAACTCAGGGCCATCTTAGGCCCACGGTACACCTCCTCCCCCCCACAGCCACCCTTGACACATTATCCAACAAGCCCCAGTGATGGAGTCCACCCCAGAGGCCAGCCCTGCACCCCAGGGGCCCCCCCAGGAGCCCACCCCTGGGACACCGGAGGAGGAGGAGGAGGGGGCCTCCAGCGACGGGGGGCTCCAGATCGCCCTCCCCTCCCGCAGCTCCAGCAGGGCGTCTGCCCGATGGCTGTCCCCCGACCGTGGGAGCAGAGCGTCAGGTATGTACCCCCCTGGTGCACACCCTCCGGGTTAAGGGGCGGGGACAAGAGACATGACCAGGGCCCTCCACACACCCAGATGACCATGGCCCCGAGGACAGCAGTGACATGTCCCTCAGAAGAGTCCATCAGCCCCTGCCCCCCAGCAGGACAGCGCCATGCCCCATCCCTGGGGATGGGGGGAGCGGAACATAGGGTCCCCCGGGGGGGGCGGGGGTTGGACACCCATCATCATCAGCAGCAGCATCTCTGGGGGACAGGGATGGGGAACCAGCAGCAGAGGGGTGGGGGGACAAGGGCCATGGGTCAGAGCCCAGACTAACGGCTGTCTCCACTCTTCTTGCCCCCTCTGTTCCTCAGCTGCACCATCGGAGGGCCCAGAGAGCACCGGCACAGCGTCTGTCATCTCAGAGATCCCACCAGGGCCATCCCACCAGGCCAGCCCCTCAGCGGAGCACGGACGAGCCCCAGGAGAAGCCCAACAGCGGTGGGGCCATCTGCGGGCATCCACGGACCCCCAGCGGCTCGCCACCCTCCGGCATCAGCTGGAGGTGTCGGAGCAGCGCCTGCAGGTGGAGGAGTGGCAGCTCCACCTCCAGGAACGAGCACTGGCCTGGCGCCAGGAGGCTCGGGGGGCCTTCATGCGTACGTTCGATGCCATCAGCCCTTGGCCACCCCCGCCACTCCTCCCACCACTGCTCCAACCGCCATTCCACCTGCCGTCCTTCCACCATCGGCCATCCTGGGGCCTGCCACCCAGGGGGACCATGGGCCTCCGGACACCACCCAGCCGTACCTGCCAGTTCTCCCGGCCCCCAAGCAGCCTCGACCCAGCCTCCGGCTGAGATGTGGGTCGTGCCCCCCAACACCAGGTGCAGGACAATAGGGGTGCGTGGCTGAGGATGTTGTCCCCCAAGGCTCCCTCCTTTGGACTCATTCCTCCCATGTTGGTGTAAATAGTTTTTGTTCTACCCCTGTTTTGTAACTGCCCGCCCATGTACATAGTTCCCCCCTTATTCTTCTGTTTTTCATATTATTAATAATACAAAGGGTTGCAGGGTTTTGTTTAAAAAAATTCCATTTTTTTATTCTACAGAAGTGTGTGTGGGGGGGTGCTCTCGGGTTCTCTGTGGTGTGGGCGTGGGGGCAGGGAGTGTTGTGGAGGATGGGGGGGTGCAGTGGGTGGCTCACCTGCAGCTGGCCCTGCCAGCATTAACCCCGCAGCCTGGTCAAAATGGGCCTGCAGGGCCTCCCGGACCCGGATCCCCTCAGGGTCGACCTGGTGACTGGGGGCAGTGGGTGGCTGGACGTCAGCCCTGCCAGCCTCCACAGCCCAGCCCTGGAAGAAGGCCTCTCCCTTGCTCTTGACCAGGTTGTGGAGTGCACTGCATGCGCCCACAACCTGTGGGATGTTGGTGAGCTCTGCATCCAGGCAGGTGAGGAGACATCTCCAGCGCCCTTTGAGGCGGCTGAAAGTGCGCTCGACCACCTGGCACGCATGGTTCAAGAGCGTGTTGAACCGCTCCTGGCTGGTTGTGACATGGCCCATGTAAGGGTGCATGAGCCAGGGCCGGAGGGGGTACACCGTGACTGCGATGACGCAGAGGGGCATGGTGGTGTCCCCCACAGGGATCTCCCGCTGGGGGATGTAGGTCCCCACCTCCAGCCGGTGGCACAGGCCCGAATTTCTGAACAGCCGGGTGTCGTGGGTGCTGCCAGGCCAGCCAACATAAATGTCCAAGAGGCGGCCCCGGCTGTCCACCAAGGCCTGGAGGACCACAGAATGGTATCCCTTCCTATTGAGGAAGTGTCCTCTGCTGTGCTCCGGGGCATGGATGGGGATATGGGTCCCATCCAGAGCCCCAAAGCAATTTGGGAAGCCCAGGCTGGCAAACCCCGCGATGGCAGCATCCGGGTCCCCAAGCCGCACGAGCCTGTGGAGGAGCAGGGCATTGATTGCGCGGACGACCTGCAGGGGAAGGACATGAGAGAGCACCAGTGAGGGGTGTGCAGTGTGTGTCTGGCCCTCCCTCCCCCGGGTTCCCCCCCTCCCCCCCACGCTCTTCCCCGGGCTCCCCACCCAGGCTCCCCCCCCGTGGGTCCTCTTACCTCCATGAGGACAGCCCCGACAGTGGCCTTGCCCACGCCGAACTGCTGCCCTACGGATCAGTAGCTGTCTGGAGTGGCCAGCTTCCAGACAGCGATGCCGACCCGTTTCTCTACGGTGAGGGCACATCGCATGGGGGTGTCCTGGTGCCATAAGGCAGGGGTGAGCCACTGGCAGAGCTCCAGGAGTGTCTGCCGGCTCATTCTGAAGTTCCAGAGCCAGCGGTCATTGTCCCACTCACCGAGCACCAGCCGCTCCCACCAGTCTGTGCTCGTGGGGTATCTCCACAGTTGGCGGCGTGTGCGGTAGGGGGGGCGGGGCTGGGAGGGCAGCAAGGTCTGGGGTTAGGGTTAGGATGCTTCCTCATCCCCCGAGGACAGCTCATCTTCCTGAAATAAAAGATGGTCAGCTGCCTCCTGCATGGCACTGAGCAGGGCAACCACTGCTCCTCCAGGGGTGGGTGTGTAGGCCTCTGGCTGCTGCTGCTGCTGCTGCTGAGGTTCCATGCTGCTTCCACGGGGTGTGCATGCCTGTGGCTCTGCAGACCGCGTGCTGTGCAGGCTGAGTGTGTCTGGGAGGGGCTCTTTAAGGGAGCGGCTTGCTGTTGCCCCGGAAGTGCTAGTCCACCCTGTGACCCTGTCTGCAGCTGTTCCTGGCACCCTTATTTCGATTTGGGCCACTTTGGTGTGTAGACACTCCCCTGCAGCGCCTACTTCGAGGTAGTGCTGTCCAACATGGATGTTGAACGTCAACGGCACCAGCCCTGGAGGATGTGTAGACGCTATTCATTGAAATAGTTTATTTCGATTTCGCTACATCAAAATAAGCTATTGCGATGTAGCGTACCAGTGTAGACGTAGTTATGATGTCCTCAGTCCATTCCTTCCAATATGCCAGAATATCTTGTGTCATGGAGTCTGAATTTCCTGTTGGATGTTTTCTTTTGCTGAGTGATAAATTCTGCTCCTTCTCTTCTGCAGTCATGGAGGTTTCCCAGTACAGTAGGTCATGTGTTACCCTGTAGAAGAAGAGACATTTTCAGGGGCTAAGAGCAGGACATCCTGCTTTGTGAAGGTATCCTAACATCCTCATGCTGTGGGGTTTAGGGTAGGGAGATGCAAAATAATCAAAACGTGATGGGACTTGTCTCTAAATGTTGGCTGTGGATTGACTGGGTGTGAGAACAGCTGGACCAGGTTTAGGTCCTTTTTGGGCCTAAGAATTAGGCCAGTCCAGACTTCTGGTTTAGGGATGCCATCCAGGCCTAGATGTTGTATAATGAAGTCCTTGTGAAGACTGTTGAAATCTCAAGCCTGTACTAGCAGCTAATGCCTGGGAGGGAGGATTTTATTTATCTTCATTCTCAGTGGGCCCTCCATGTGCCAAGCCTGGTAACTCATTGCTGGCACAGAGGATCAGGGTTAGTCCTGTATCATATTCTCCATTTAAACAGATGCTCTTGTTTGTAAGCTTGTTTTTTGCTTGGATTTCTGATATCAAATGAGGTTTTATTAATTATTCGTGAGTCAATTAAATTTGAAATTTAAATAAGAATGATAATACTTAGTGCTTACATAGCATATTATATAGCACTATGCATTTTCAAAATGTGGTGTGAAGGTTCAACCTGTATTACTCAGCCAGACAAGGTGCAGAAATTATACTATGTGATTTAAATGGTTGCACACCATGAAAAATGAGTGGTGAACAGACAAGTTAGCTGTTCATGAACAACCCATACAATAAGATTAGTTTGCATAAGCTCACCATTACTACTTACAGATAGCAAATATATTCTCAGAGATCAGAACCAGATTGTGGATGATTTGCAAAACAAAGTTGATAAATCTGCAATGAACAATTTGAACATCTTTGTCCAAGACTATACAATGAGTCTGTAACATAGTGTTTTGAGGGACTGCATTTGATTGTTTTGTGGGACTGAAAAAATGAAATCTCTTCCTTCTGGAGGTAAGAAAAACAAAACTAAAAACCAAAGTGTGAAAGCCAGGCCATGAGACTATATATATATATATATATATACACACACACACACACACACACACATATATGTCCTTTTTTACCACGACATACATACATACATACGTGTGTGTATGTATGTCATGATAAAAAAAGTGCAAGACTAGAATCATGGTTCTGTTTTAACTCAGAAATACCCAGTCCCTAGTGCACATTATGGAACAATACTCAGAAATTGAGCATGTTTCCCTTTTTGCCACAAAGTCTCTACTTATTAATTTAAAAATGGACAAAAAATGTGTTCAAGGCAGAGGTTTGCAGCCAAGAGTAAATTTTTACAGCCAAATTATAAACCCCTTAAAAGTGGAGGATTATAATGTGAATGCTGACAAGCCCTTAAGTCTACTGCCAGAATCTGCACCAGTATAATTAGTAGGCCATCTGATAATCCACTGAAGTTTTGGTATTGCTGTGTTTAATGTCATTAATAATTATAACAGCAAATGTTTTTGTTTACATTAGAAGCAGTTCTAGGACAGGACTAAGCAGATGTCTAAAGTTATTTCCCAAATGTGTACATATTGAGTTTTGTATAATTATTCATATTTTTTATTTAAAGTGTGTATATTTCTGCTGTTAAATAATAAGAAAATAACTACAAATACAGATTTATAGTAAAAATATTCTTGTTTGCTTGTTTACTGTGATAACCTGTTTCTTTCTGTCTTAACATCAACGTTAATTAATAAGACATTAAAAAACCACTTTGTTCTTATTGGTATGGGCAATTTGTTCCTACCATACAGAGAATTTTATAGAAACTGGCAAAATATGTAATGAAGTACAGACAATTAAGTAGATACACTCTGACTGTGGCCACACTAGCCCCTCCTTTCGGAAGGGCTATGATAACGTGGCACTTCAGAATGTGCTAATGAGGTGCTGCCATGAATATACAGTGCCTCATTAGCATAATGGCAGTCATGTGTGCTTCCCAAAATCAGATGAGAAGAAAGGGCTTTTGAAATCAGGGACCATTTCAGAATGCCCCCAGCTACACAAGCAGCATGCATTTCGAAACCAACAGTTTCAAAGTGCACACAGCCACCATAATGCTAATGAGGTGCTGCATATTCCTCATTAGCATATTCCCAAGTGCCACATTACCATAGCCCTTCTGAAAGGAAGGGCTAGTGTGGCTGCAGCCTTTGTGTGATTTTGTATGTAGTCCATGTATAATCATAGCAGCTGTCATATGTTTAGCTCTCATGTAATGTGGTTTGGTTCACTCCCTATGGCGTATCTGGCATTGGTCACTGTCAGAAGACAGGATAGTGGGCTAGAAGGACCTTTGGTTTGACCCAGTATGACCGTTCTTATGTTCTTCTTATGTTCTTATGGTAAAAATACCACCACCAACCTGTTCAACATCACACTAGCTGTAATAGTAACATTCAGTACTGGACCAGTAGTGGTTTTAAGGACCAATACAACTGAACTATTATCAGGAGAAAAAAATGTGTGCTTGATATTGTTGGAGAGACTGGGTGTGGCAGAAGGGCAGAGGTTTGGGCTTCAGGAGGTGGGTTCCAGATAGCATTTCCTTTGGGGCTACCCAGAAGCTGTGATGCATCCCTGAGCTCCTAGGCATAGAAGCAGCCAGACACCTCTGCATGGTGTGTGCTGCCTTCACCAGGAATCTCCACCTCTGCAACTCCCACTGGCTGCAGTTTAGAACCAGAGGGACAGATTGCTACTTTCATGAACTAGTTGGAGCCTGTCAGCCCCAGCAACCAGACTTGTAATGGCTTGGTCAGTGCTGCTGACTGGTGCCTCTAGGGTCCCTTTTCAGCTGGGTGTTCTGGTCGAAAAACAAACCCCTGGCAACCACATATAAAGGTTTCCTTGGAATTCAGTTAGGATGAATTATTTAACTTATCTATGGCTTTGCTGTTCATGTCAAACACATGCTGATAAAGCACAAATCACAAATCACATCTTCATGTCATCTATGTTGATGTATTAATGGAATTATAAATCAAATGCTTGTACAATTGATTCCTGACACAATCCCACTATCTTCAGTGAGATTATTCATAAACCCCAGGGAAGCATGGTTTCACACACAGAGATCCTGATTTCAGTGACAATCATGCCTACTATGTTCTTCAAAGACAAGTTGGTCCTTTCAAAATAAATGCAAAGTAAATTCCCCTAGGGAATTTAAACAGGTCTATGGTGCTCATCTCTAATGGTGTGGGATTTTGATTTTTCCACTCCCCTCAACCCCAACATTGCTCATATTCCAATGTTCAGTTATCTTTGGACGACAGAAAGAAAGCAAAGGAGGTCATTTAAAATAAATTAATTTGAACTAGTGAGTAAAAGTTGCAAATATACTCAGAAACAGTAAAACTCTGGAACAATATGTGGAAGGGTAAATTACCCCCTCATATTTTTAATTCTTGGGTTTTTCAACAGTAAAGTTTTTGAGATTTGTAAAAAATGGGTCTGCGTAAATATCTGAAATGTGATTGCTGTGGAATCTTAATAATATTGATATTCATTAACCTCATATATTATTTCTCTGAATTCAGCAAAACGACTTACATACTTAATTTAAGCATGTACAGAAATGTGTTTACAGATCACAAGCTTAGTTTGTAAATGTTTTGGAATAGTCTTTTTTTTTTCTTTTCTATACTGGTGCCATCAACCTCCAAGAGATGCTAAGCTGAGTTCACTTTTCCAGAATACAGTGAGTGTTTATTGCTTATAAATGTTTTCTTCTAGTCATAGCACCATGTTATATACATTTGTAGGAGTGTGAGAGGGAGGCCAGGCAAGGCAGGGGTTAAACAAGGCCTGTTAGCCCAATCAGCCCCACCCTGGTTCACCTGCGGCCTGTCAGGCCTGGATGGGTATAAAGGGAGGGAAGCCAGCTCAGTTTGAGGCTGACCAGTGAAGAGGCAGGAGCTGTCTCTGTGGCAGGAGGCTGCAGGCTAGAGCTGCTATCTGGTTAGCTGCTGGAAGGTGAAGTCCAGGACCCTCCCCCAGGTACTGAGGGGAATGGGGAGCCCTGCCCCCTCCTGTGGGGAACCCCTCTCCTGCCAAAAGGGGGAACTAGATTCTCAGGGCCACAACCCAAACTCAACCCATAGACTCTTGGGTGGGGGCTGCAGACCCACCCAACAGGCCCTGGCCAGTGGGACTAGCCACTAGGCCCCCTGGGCCCAGGTGCAAACTGCTCACAATGGCTGTGTCTACACGTGCCCCAAACTTCGAAATGGCCATGCAAATGGCCATTTCGAAGTTTACTAATGAAGCGCTGAAATGCATATTCAGCGCTTCATTAGCATGTGGGCGGCAGCGGCGCTTCGAAATTGACGAGACTTGCCGCCGTGCGGCGCGTCCAGACGGGGCTCCTTTTCGAAAGGACGCCACCTTCTTCGAAGTCCCCTTATTCCCATGGGAATAAGCCTAGTGCCTAGTGGCTAGCCTAGTGGCTATTCCCATGGGAATAAGGGGACTTTGAAGAAGGTGGCGTCCTTTCGAAAAGGAGCCCCGTCTGGACGCGCCGCGCGGCGGCAAGGTTCGTCAATTTCGAAGCGCCGCTGCCGCCCGCATGCTAATGAAGCGCTGAATATGCATTTCAGCGCTTCATTAGTAAACTTCGAAATGGCCATTTGCATGGCCATTTCGAAGTTTGGGGCACGTGTAGACACAGCCAATGTTATATGGTGATTTACTGGTTAATGATGAGAGCTACTAAACTTATTTTGATTGTATTATATACTCAGATGTATGCATTATTTCACGCTTGATTTTCAGTATCTAGCTTTCATTTTGGACCAGCTCTTGTTAAATCTATTAATATTTGATCTGTCAAAACTAGACTTGGATAGTAACAGCCCAGCAAGGGAAATGAGGACAACTTACACTTTGAAAACTTTGAAAACAAATGAGACTTTATATACAACAAGTATTCTATCTTTGGAACTAGAAGGGCTGGAAACTTTTAGGCCACATCTACACTACAGGGCGCTTTCAAAATGCAAGCTTCCAGAAGGCCCCTTTCGAAAGACTGGGCTTCGAAAGAGTGTGCATGCACCCAAAAGTGGATTGATCCTCTGATCTGTTCTTTCAAGCCTCTGTTCCTAAAGGGAGCATCTAAATGCCACAGGAGCTCTAAACGCCACAGATGGGGTAGCATAGCAGACAAGCCTTTCCGGGCCCTGCAGCCAGCTCCTGAAAGGGCCCCTCCCAGATACACGTGGCTTGTACATGCTGTGGGCTTTGCCAGATACAGCCTTGCAGACCCTGTGCCTGGAGCTATGCCAGGATCTCATGGACGCCATCCTGCTCCCCAAAGGGACTGCCATTGGTGATGTGCTAAAGCTGCTGGCCAAAATCATCCTCGCAGCCCTCTGCCTCCTCCGGTGGCCAACCCCACTCCCCTCGGTCCTGCAGACCCTTGCCATGGGGCACCATCCATGCTCCATCCCTCATGCCATCCAATGCTTATGGCACTACCAGTGCTGATTGGTGGGACTGAGTGGTGATGCAGGAGTTGGATGATGAGTGATGGGTCCAGAACCTCTGCATGAGGAAGGAGATATTCTGGAGCTGTGTCATTAGCTGGCCCCTGCCCTTCAGCACCAGGATATATGGATGAGGCCCATACTCCCTCTGGAGAAACGAGTGCTGATCACCATATGGAAGCTGGCCACCCCGGACAGCCACAGTTCAGTTGGCCACCAGTTTGTGGTGGACAAGGCCACAGTTGGAGCCATCCTACTGGAAGTAAGTGATGCTTGTGTCACAGACCCATCCCAGGTGGGGTGGGGGCTCCCAGGTAAGGGGGATCATTGGAGACAGGGAAGGAGTCCAGGGGAAGGACAGGAAAGGTGCCCAGGAAGGGGCCTGGGGAGGGGAGAAGGGAGGGGCCCAGGAGGGTGTGTGACGGAGACGGGGCTTAGAGGCATCCCAGCATACACTCAGAGTGAGCACACCCTCCATCCCCTGCAGGTCATCCGAGCGATCAATGGCATCCTCCTCTGGAGGATCATCCATGTCGGGGACCTCGATGCTGCCATGGAGGGATTTGCTTGCCTGGGCTTTCCCAGTTGCTTCATGGCGCAGGATGAGACCCAAGTTCCCATCTGGGCCCTGGACCACAGCACAGGCCACTATGTTAATAGAAAGGGATACCACTTGGGATCCTCCAAGCCCTCATGGATGCCCAGGGCTGCTTCCTGGATATTTGCATGGGATGGCCTCGGCAGGCACATGATGCTTGGATATTCCATAACTCTTGGCTGGGCTGCAGTCTGTAGGACCTCCCCATTGAAAACACTAACATGCCCCCGTGCATTGTGGCCTATGCTGCATACCACCTCCACCCATGCTCATGCTTCCCTACACAGGACAAACTGACTCCACCCAGGAGCATTTAATGAGCACCTGAACTGGGCCCAGGGTACAGTGGAGCAGGCATTTGGCTGGCTGAAGGGGCGCTTCCATTGCCTCCTCACAAGGCTGGAGGTCAGCCTGAGGAATGTGCCCATGGTAGTGGGTGCATGCTGCACTCTTCACAATATTGTAGAGAGCAAGAAGGAGTGGTTTGTGCAGGGGTGGGCTTCAGGTGGGCTGCTGAGGCTGTGGCTGCGTATGAGTAGCCACCCCAGTTGAACCGGGATGGGGTGTGAGTGAGGGAAGCTCTATGGGTAGCCTTTGCTGAGGGACCCCAATGACCATGCCCCAAGTACCCCTCACCACATCCCTCACACACATGCTCCACCACTGTCCCCTATATGCACACCACCATCACTGCCCCCCACATGCACACATCCCCCTCCTCCACCTATCACACAGGGCATGGGGGTGTTGGTAAATAAATGTGTTGAAACTTAAAATGGGGGGGGGCTATGTATGGGGTGAATGGGAGGGATTATATACACAGCATGGCGGGGGTTGGGAGCACTGGAACCTGGAGAGGAGTGAGCCTTAGAGGTCTTCTGCAGGGATGGGGGGTTATGACCCACAACAGCCATGGCCTTGGCAGGGCTGGGACAGACCTAGGACCACAAAGAAGTAGGGGTGTGGCAGGGGTTCAGTAGCTGCAGCATTGGTGTCAGGAATGGGGTGGGGGAGAGCAGCACAATATGACCCACCCTGGCCAGGAGCAGCTGTGCCAGCTCCATCAGGGCAGCTGGAGGGACATTGGATGGGAGCAGGGTGGTGAGGTTGGGGGCGGCAAGGATGTTGGCACAGGAGTCAGCAGGGGAGGTTGTAGAGGCAGCAGAGGAGGTGACACAAGAGACAGCATGGGAGTTGACATAGAAGGTGGCGGGGGCAGGCGCTGGGTGACAGCCCAGATGGGGCCCATAGGGACCTGGTGCCCTTGCTCCAGGCCTCACACCACCACTCCATGTCCATCTCCTCCAGCTCCAGCCGCCACTGGAGCATGGCAGCCTGCTCGCAGATGGCAGCTATCTGTGAGGCAGCCTCCTCCCTATCCTCCCTGTGGTGGTGGTGGCATGACCTCTGGGCACGGGCCTGCATGGGTGGTGGGTGTCGTGATGGCCCAGCCCTCTTGGCACTCGGTGAGGGCTCCCCTGGCCCTGGACAGGGCTCACCTGGCCGTTGGACAGTGGTGCTGTGGAGATTAAATGGGGAGAGGGGGCAAATCCATCAGCCCCCCTGCTCTGGCCCTGTGGGCCGTGACCCCCCCACCCACTGTGGACATCTCCCCCGCAACAGCCAGTGGGATCTGGGGGACCCTGAGTACTGGAAGATACCCACTTGGGTAGGCCATGTGCCATATGGGGTCTATCCCCCTCCTGGTCCCCTTCCCCAGCCTTGTGGGTTGTGGTGCTGTCCATGGCAGGGGGTGCTGAGTGCCATGCAGGGGACACTCTGTAGCTTGCAGGCCACAGCTGGTGTCCATGTGGCCAGCCTGCTGCTGGCAGTGCCCAGTGGCCACCCCACAGCCTGGGATGTCCAAATTATTGGTCACTTATCTGAGGGTCCCTCAAGGACTTTGGGGAAGGCTTAGCTGGAGAGATCCCTGCTTGAAGAGCTGGAGGGGATCTTGATGACCAGGGCCCCCTCCTTATCTGAGGATGACTCTGGCTCCTGGCTATGGGTCTTGGCTGCGGGTCTCATCTGCTCACCCAGCATGAGCTGTCCACCATGGCCTCCAGCTCAGCAGCATCCTTCAGGCCCAGCAGCCGATACAGCACCTTGTAATGCGGGTAGAGAGTGGGCCCGGGTGTAAGCCTGGCACAGCTCCTTTACTTTAGACCAAACTTGATCAGCCAAGTGGTGGGTGGGTGGCCCCAGGTCTTCAGCCCTACCAACTGCCAGACAAAGGCTGCAGCATTCTGGCTCTGGCCAGTGGTGTGGGGGAGCACCTCCTCCTTCCCTCATAGCCCCAACAAGTCCTTGACCGCCCCCTTGCTCCTTGGAGGGCCCCTCTCTTTTGGCCCCTGGATGGAGGGGGTTGGAGGGGGTCTCTGGGGGAATCTTGGGAGCTGGCCATGGTGCCAGTGGGGGTGCCTCGCTCCATTTTCACGTTCCTGGGATGCTGTGCTGCTGCAGGGTCATATAGTTCCTGCAGCCAGCACGCTCTCAGTTTCCTGCTCAGGGCTTGTGCATTGCTGCATCTTTAAATGTTGCTGGACCATACAGCCCTGCGTGAGCTGGCAGAAGCATCTCTGAACGCCAGCTGGCCAGAGCCATGGAGGACTGCTCTTTCGAAAGAGTGGCTTGCAGAGTTTTCTACATTTGCCCTCTTTCAAAAGAGGATTTCAAAAGAAGGGGCTCTTCCTGACACGGGACGGGAAGAGCAATTTCGAAAGGCACACCGCGGTCTTTCGAAATTATTTTCAAAAGAGTGCTTATTGTGTGTAGACACTCTGCGGGCTGTTCCAAAAGGGGCCCTCCTTTCAATTTCTATTTCAAAAGGGCTTGCTAGTGTACATGTGGCATTAATGATTACTCAGATGCTGCAGAATGCAGGAAAATTTTCAGAAGGATCTTGAAAAACCATAGATTCTAAATTGCCTTTTGCCATGTTATGTCTTTGTTCCATTATTCGTCCATAACTTAGCAAGTATGCTGTGCCATGGAAATGAAAGTGTATGTAAAGTAATTCTTATGTGCTTAAGGTTAGGGTGTCAATATCCACCTTTTCCTGACTCTTACAGGGATTTGGCATCATCTGAAATTCTGCATAGAGCATAGCTCTTTAGAGCAGACAGTCTTTCTCTTGTGTTGTGGAAAGTGCTAGGACCTATTGAAAATGCTTTCAGAATGAGATCATAAGAATAATTGGTCAAGCAGTCATGTTTTTAAAGCTATGAACTTATATGATCTGTTTTAATGGGAGGTAAAAAAGAAAGATTTTGCGCCCTCATTTCACAAGGTATTTTTCAATCCTTTGAATGCAACTGAAGGAGAAACACAAACTAAAATCAGAGAACTGTTACTTGCATTGGGAATACATAATAATTATAGGGTAATCCAAAGAGAAATTTTTTACAATCTCATTGTTTCCATTTGAGAACACTGAGGTTTATTTTGCCCTGACATCTCTTATATTATCTCAATGCATTTCTGTATCTCACCTGTCAAAGATTTTCATAGATTTGAAAATCTATCCTCTGCTCTGTTCCACATATTAAATATCACTGTCAGTTTACCTCATGAAAAATGAAGTCTATGTGACTGCTGCAGTCATGCCTATGTATGAACACTTCACCTTTCACTTTGCTTCTGTGCTCGAGAGGCTGACTGATGTTTGATTTTTAGTGAAACTTCTTTTCTACAGCGACTTTTACAGGCCAGTGCTGTAGTAATCCATACTTTCTTCACTGACAATACTGGTTTAATGTAATACATTTGAAAAATGCAATGCACTGTTGCTGTGCCTTTAGCTTCTGGAGAGGAGTTGTGAGACAGAAAGCTTGCAATCTGAGCAGAAGCACACATTTAATCGAGACCCATGGGAACCATTAAATGTTGCCTGGCAGTTAATGTGTATGCAATACATACCTCTGGCTTGTTTATACTTTTAGGTAAAATAATGCACAGAAGTCAATATCAATATGCCAGTACTCATGGTATCTATTTATTTTATCAGTATTAAATTAATTATTTTGCCAATTAGTTTAAATAGATTTAGCTGGCTCATTTCTACTTATATGTCAAAAATCCTTAGGCCCTGATTCTTGTGGAATGTGTTATGGAAATGGTACAGAGCAGACAGAAACCAGGATGCTAACTTATGCTGATGTAAAGGAGAATCCACAACTGGAACAAGGCTATATGAGCCTCTCCTTAGCTCCTGAAACACAGGGTCCTTGCATAGTAACAGAGAGTCAGCCGTGCTAGTCTATACACTATCAAAACAAAAAGCAGTCAAGTAGCACTTTAAAGACTAGCAAAGTAGTTTATTAGGTGAGCTTTCGTGGGACAGACCCACTTCTTCAGACCATGTTCTGGTCTGGATATGGTCTGAAGAAGTGGGTCTGTCCCACGAAAGCTCACCTAATAAACTACTTTGCTAGTCCTTAAAGTGCTACTTGACTGCTTTTTGTTTTGATAGGGTCCTTGCAGTGAGAGAGAAGCTGGGTAAGATGTTATTAAGCACAGGTGGTCGTGGCTGCTTGTACAACCTCTTGAAGGCATGGAAATTCTGATTCTGAAACTAATTTGTTCTCTTGGTTACTTCATTATACTCCAACATTTCTGGATCTTTCTCTTAGTACTGGATAGTTTGAGCTGATGGACACTGATCATGATGAAGCAATGAGAATTAGTGATCTGGCCTCCCATGTATACACAATACATTATTCTCAGCATTCAGGAGTCAATGCAGGAAGAAGTTGCATTTTGAGGGATATATTTTCACAAATGATTTTCAGAACCTTAAAAATGCAAATGCTGCTTTCATCTCTGAGTTATTTGGCAGAAAGTATAAACCACTTTAGCTGACAGATGTTTTTATTTGTCTACAGTCTCTGTCTTTTAGCTGTGTGATACCTTTGACATCCCTGGCACTTTCTTATCACAATTGATTTTATTTGACTGAAGTTATTTTAGACTTGCTTTGTACATCGTTAAGATTATTCTTACCTCAGTATTTTGCCTAGTTTCGCAATCCTGTCCTGGTATGCATGCATGTGTGTGTACACACACACAAATATACATGTCTTGTTGCCTCTCATGGAAGTGTGTAAGTCACTTTAAATAATTAGATTTAGGGTTTTATTTTTAAAATTCATCCATTTCTATTTTAGGAAGCAGCATAATAAACAGTCTCCCACTAAATTATGGCCATTTGTACCTCTGACAATGCATTTTTCTGGCAAGATCATGCTTCACTGTAGCATCTACCTCAGGTAGTCAAAATCTCCATCTTCTGTCCTATTTAATGAAAAGAGTTGTGCTGGCACATGTAGAGAAGATGTCTTCTGGGGGCAATAGTTACTTTGTACAATTGTATTGTACATTGTACAATAGTTACAATGATAGCTTCCAAATGCTCCTGTTGCTGTGAACAAAGCCATGATCCAATACAGCTTCCAAAACAAAAGGGCATAAAGCAAACAGTCTGAAAACATATAAGCTAACTACTTCAGTGCCTGACCACTAGGCTTTTCCTGATTTTAAAAAAAAGTATTAACCATTAACCCTTGTTTTTTAAATCTTCCCTATGAATCTTTTTCTAGAATAATTTTCCTTTAATTTGCAGACTATAGCTCTTTGACAACTACCTCTCTAAGGCTACGTCTATACTAGAAGCATCTGTCAACAGTAATGTCTGTCAACAGAGTTGTGTCCACAAAACCTCTTTCGTCAGAGCGCATCTACACACAAAAGCAGATTGACAGAGCAATCTTCTCTGCCAATAGAGAACAGCCAGAATGCCCTGCCCTCTGTCAACAGAACAGCTGACTGAAAGCTTTGCAAACAGGACTGCCCAGTGAATCGGAAGCCGTCTCTGTCGACAGAAGTGTCTACACTGTACTTCTGTCCACAGAACTCTATCAACAAAAGCGTTATTCCTCAAATTTTTGAGGGATAACACTTTTGGGACAAATGCAGGGTTCTGTCAATACTTTGTTGACAGAACATTTTGTGTCTGGACCCTCCTTGAGTTAGATCAATAGAAGACCCCTTCTATCTACAAAACTCTCTAATGTAGACATTAATGTTATACCAGAGAACCTCATAGTCTTGAATGTATTTGTCCTCACAACACTCCTATGAAGTCAGAAGATGCTATTACCCCTAATTTTGCAGGCCAAGGAACAGAGTAAGGCTAAACCCAGAATTACCCAGGAAACGTATGGGAGAGTAAGGAATTGAACGCAGGTCTCCTGAGCTAGCTGCCTGGCTTTTTAGCCACTAGATTAGACAGTCTGCATTTTCAGCTACACAAGTGATCATCCCAACTACCACAATCTTTGGCATTGGCAGGGACTTGAGGGGCATTGATCTGGTTTAAAGTGGGCAAAAGGCCCCATCACACCCAGTCGACAGTCACTAATAGAGCAACCCATAATCCATGTTGCAGGTATCTAGGTCTCCCTCAATTTACTCAACAAAAACGAAGAGGACTATCTCTCATGTAAAGAATATTGAAAAGCCTGGAACAATTTGTCTTTGAGAGGTAATCATGTCCCTTGTTGTTAGTCACAAGAACCAAAGATGACACTGAAAGCTTGAAAAAATCAAACCCGATAACAGATTTTTTCCCCCCTACGAAAAGCATGATTAATGTGTGGGACTCATTGCACAAGATAGAACGGAGACTAAGAATTTGGTTGGTTTTGAAGGATTGAACATTTACGTGGATAAAAATAATCCTAATTTCAAATGATAAGTATTTAAAATATAAGTAAGACTATTGGAAGAGGGGAGACTGCTGATGCGTTGGAGAATAATCCACTTGTGAACCACTTGGACCATTTGTGTATTTTTGTGTTATTGAATGGGGCTATGAAATCAATGATAGAAACGAAGTAAAATAGTAACCTAAATCTGAAATAAAACATTCAGTCATTAGTCAGCATTAATGACCAGTATTCTGAAACCATCACCATCTCCTATTTTCCATGTTTGCGTTCAGTAAATAAAATGCCTGAGCTGACATCCTCAGTCAAGCATCAGATGGCAGTGCCAGTTGAAAAGCCATGACAGATAATCCACCAAAGTTTTTAGCATTACTTTGTTTCATATAATTAATAGGTATAACAGAAAATAATCTTGTTTTCATTACAAATAGGACTGAGACAGGACTGAGCAGTTATTCCCCAAGTGTGTTCTTATTTCAGTTATTCAAATAGTGTCATGGTAAAGATCAGTATGACCTGGATTGTTGAACAAAATAGTAACGCTGTTTAGCATTTTCATTGGAAAAGGCATATGTGTAATTTTACAGGAACTTGAAGCAGTACATTACCAAACATGTTTAAAGGGAGAAATAACAGAATCTTGTCTTGTTCCTATGATCAGAGGGGTAGCCGTGTTAGTCTGGATCTGTATCAGCAATGAAGGGTCCTGTGGCACCTTATAGACTAACAGAAAAGTTTAGAGCATGAGCTTTCGTGAGTTAACTCACTTCTTCAGATGCTGGTCCTGGAAATCTGCAAGGCCAGGTATAAGTAGGCCAGAGCAAGGCTGAGGATAACGAGGTTAGCTCAGTCAGGAAGGCTGAGTTGTATTGTCATCAGTAGATTTGGAGGTGTGAACTCCAAGAGAGGGGAAACTCCATTTGTATTTAGCCAGCCATTCACAGTCTTTGTTTAATCCTGAGCTGAGGGTATTGAATTTGCAGATGAATTGTAGCTCAGCAATTTCTCTTTGGAGTCTGGTCTTGAAATTTCTTTGCTGCAGGATAGCTACTTTTAAATCTGCTACTGTGTGTCCTGGGAGATTGAAGTGCTCTCCTATGGGTTTTTGTATATTGCCATTTCTGATATCTGATTTGTGTGCATTTATTCTTTTACGTAGAGACTGTCCAGTTTGTCCGATGTATATGGCAGAGGGGCATTGCTGGCACATGACAGCATAAATTACATTGGTAGATGTGCAGCTGAATGAACCTACAATGGTGTGGCTGATCCTGTTAGGTCCTGTAGTGATGTTGCTGGTGTGTATATGTGGGCAGAGCTGGCAACGAGGTTTGTTGCATGGATGGGTCCCTGAGATGGAGTGACTGTGGTGCGGTGTATAGTTGCTTGTTAGGATTTGTTTAGGTTGGCAGGTTGTCTGTGAGCAATGATAGGTCTGCCTCCCAAGGCCTGTGAAAGTGTGGGATCATTGTCCAGGATGGGTTGTAGATCCCTGATGATGCGCTGTAGAGGTTTTAGCTGAGGACTGTAGGTGATGGGTAGTGGTGTTCTGTTGGTTTCTCTCTTGGGCTTGTCCTGTAGCAGGAGGCTTCGTGGCACACGTCTGGCTCTGTTGATTTGTTTTCTCACTTCCTCAGGTGGGTATTGCAGTCTCAAGAATGCTTGGTGCAGATCCTGTAGGTGTTTGTCTCTGTCGGAGGGGTTGGAGCAAATGCGGTCATATCTAAGTGCTTGGCTGTAAACGATGGATCGTGTGGTGTGTCTGGGATGGAAGCTGGAGGCATGAAGGTAGGCGTAGCGGTCAGTGGGTTTACGGTACAGGGTGGTACTGATGAGTCCATTGTGTATAAGCACCGTGGTGTCCAGGAAGTGGATCTCCTGTGTAGATTGGTCCAGGCTGAGCTTGACGTTGGGGTGGAAGTTGTTGAAGTCCCGGTTGAATTCCTCCAGAGTCTCCTTCCCATGGGTCCAGATGATGAAGATGTCATCAATGTAGTGTAAATAGAGCCGCGGTGCTTCCGCCGACGCGCACAGACAGAAATTGTGGAGAAACAACATCATTTGCCTCACAACCTCAGTCGTGCGGAACACAATGCCATCCACAGCCTCAGAAGCAACCCTGACATTATAATCAAAGAGGCAGATAAAGGAGGAGCTACTGTCACCATGGACAGGTCTGACTACCAGAAGGAGGCTTCCAGACAACTCTGCAATACCAGATTTTACAGGCTACTTTCCTCAGACCCCACCAAGGAATACACTAAAAAAACTACACCGTCTGCTCAGGACACTCCCTACACAAACACAAGAACAGATCTACACCAACACACCTCTAGAGCCCCGTCCAGGGTTATTCTACTTACTACCCAAGATCCACAAGCCTGGAAAAACTGGACGCCCCATCATCTCCGGTATTGGCACTCTCACTGAAGGACTGTCTGGTTATGTGGACTCTCTCCTCAGACCCTATGTCACCAACACCCCCAGCTACCTCCACGACACCACTGACTTCCTGAGAAGACTGCAATACGTTGATGACCTACCAGAAAACACTATCCTAGCAACCATGGATGTAGAGGCTCTGTATACCAACATCCCACACAAAGATGGAATAAATGTTGTCCGCAACAGTATCCCTCATGATACTACAGCACATCTGGCAGCTGAGCTCTGCAACTTTATACTCACACACAACTATTTCAGATTCGGTGACAATATATACCTTCAAATCAGCGGCACAGCTATGGGTACCCGCATGGCCCCTCAATATGCCAATATTTTCATGGCTGACCTAGAACAATGCTTCCTCAACTCTCGTCCACTAACACCCCGGCTCTATTTACGCTACATTGATGACATCTTCATCATCTGGACCCAT
This sequence comes from Carettochelys insculpta, assembly GCF_033958435.1. Lineage (NCBI taxonomy): Eukaryota > Metazoa > Chordata > Testudines > Carettochelyidae > Carettochelys > Carettochelys insculpta. The sequence goes on from NC_134149.1 coordinate 36,268,713, forward strand.
GGGAAGGAGATTCTGGAGGAATTCAACCGGGACTTCAACAACTTCCACCCCAACATCAAGCTCAGCCTGGACCAATCTACACAGGAGATCCACTTCCTGGACACCACGGTGCTTACACACAATGGACTCATCAGTACCACCCTGTACCGTAAACCCACTGACCGCTACGCCTACCTTCATGCCTCCAGCTTCCATCCCAGACACACCACACGATCCATCGTTTACAGCCAAGCAATTAGATATGACCGCATTTGCTCCAACCCCTCCGACAGAGACAAACACCTACAGGATCTGCACCAAGCATTCTTGAGACTGCAATACCCACCTGAGGAAGTGAGAAAACAAATCAACAGAGCCAGACGTGTGCCACGAAGCCTCCTGCTGCAGGACAAGCCCAAGAGAGAAACCAACAGAACACCACTAGCCATCACCTACAGTCCTCAGCTAAAACCTCTACAGCGCATCATCAGGGATCTACAACCCATCCTGGACAATGATCCCACACTTTCACAGGCCTTGGGAGGCAGACCTATCATTGCTCACAGACAACCTGCCAACCTAAAACAAATCCTAACAAGCAACTATACACCGCACCACAATCACTCCATCTCAGGGACCCATCCATTCAACAAACTTCGTTGCCAGCTCTGCCCACATATACACACCAGCAACATCACTACAGGACCTAACCGGATCAGCTACACCATGGTGGGTTCATTCAGCTGCACATCTACCAATGTAATTTATGCCTTCATGTGCCAGCAATGCCCCTCTGCCATATACATCAGACAAACTGGACAGTCTCTACATAAAAGAATAAATGCACACAAATCAGACATCAGAAATGGCAATATACAAAAACCCATAGGAGAGCACTTCAATCTCCCAGGACACACAGTAGCAGATTTAAAAGTAGCTATCCTGCAGCAAAGAAATTTCAAGACCAGACTCCAAAGAGAAATTGCTGAGCTACAATTCATCTGCAAATTCAATACCCTCAGCTCAGGATTAAACAAAGACTGTGAATGGCTGGCTAAATACAAATGGAGTTTCCCCTCTCTTGGAGTTCACACCTCCAGATCTACTGATGACAATACAACTCAGCCTTCCTGACTGAGCTAACCTCGTTATCCTCAGCCTTGCTCTGGCCTACTTATACCTGGCCTTGCAGATTTCCAGGACCAGCATCTGAAGAAGTGAGTTAACTCACGAAAGCTCATGCTCTAAACTTTTCTGTTAGTCCATAAGGTGCCACAGGACCCTTCGTTGTTCCTATGAGAAATGCTGTTTTATGCTGGGTCTGCTTAAATTGGAGGAAACATTCATTAACTGATGCATGCACATGCACACAGACACAGGCATTCAAAGAATGATAAAATGTAATTTCTTCACTCTAGACACTTTATAGCTTTTTCTCTTAGGACCACTTTGCAGCACATATGAGCTGTGTCTACACGTGCACGCTACTTCGAAGTAGCGGCACTAACTTTGAAATAGCGCCCGTCACGGCTACACGTGTCGGGCGCTATTTCGAAGTTAACATCAACGTTAGGCGGCGAGACGTCGAAGCCGCTAACCCCATGAGGGGATAGGAATAGCGCCCTACTTCGACGTTCAACGTCGAAGTAGGGACCGTGTAGTCGTTGCGCGTCCCGCAACATCGAAATTGCGGGGTCCGCCATGGCGGCCATCAGCTAAGGGGTTGAGAGATGCCCTCTCTCCAGCCCCTGCGGGGCTCTATGGTCATCATGTGCAGCAGCCCTTAGCCCAGGGCTTGTGGCTGCTGCTGCGGCAGCTGGGGATCCATGCTGCATGCACAGGATCTGCAACCAGTTGTCGGCTCTGTGTATCTTGTGTTGTTTAGTGCAACTGTGTCTGGGAGGGGCCCTTTAAGGGAGCGGCTTGCTGTTGAGTCCACCCTGTGACCCTGTCTGCAGCTGTGCCTGGCACCCTTATTTCGATGTGTGCTACTTTGGCGTGTAGACGTTCCCTCGCTGCGCCTATTCCGATGTGGTGCTGCGCAACGTCGAAGTTGAACATCGACGTTGCCAGCCCTGGAGGACGTGTAGACGTTATTCATCGAAATAGCCTATTTCGATGTCACTATATCGAAATAAGCTAATTCGAAGTAGGCTTCACGTGTAGACGTAGCCATGGTGTGCAAAAGCACCCACTCTTTGGAGACACCTGTGCTGCATGAATACAATGTGATGGGTTAATAGACAAACCTTAACTCTGAACGTACTGCCTTAAGAGTTTAAAAAGTAAAGCTTTTACAGTTACTGTTGTGTTGTTGTGTGACTATAATTTTCCATACTCAGTTTGTCAATTTTTATGAAAGTTTACTAATTTTAAAAGTCTATCTTGCATAAATGTGTATAGCAACATGATAAATCATGCATATACATGCTGGTTTCAAACAGCATTAAGATGCACTGTTTGATAGGAGGGTCATAACAGCTTGTTTGGAGTTGTGAAATTCTGTAGTACAATTACCTACCTTGGAATATTTTTTAATGTGAAATATTAACTCAGCAGGTTGGAGCTGAATTGTATAAACATATTTAGGGATAAAATTGCATAACACTAGATGTTGATTTAGATTCTTAAAACTCCCTTTAACAGTAAAATGAAGTAAATGAATAAGCCCCTGTCCAACATGGATAGAAGTATCCTAGGTGTAAAGATAGTAATTATGCATTATAAAAAATACATAACAGAACTTGTATAGCAGCCAATTCTCAAGTTGAATGTCTCAACTATCTTGTGTAAAATGAAATAAAATAAAACCAAAAGCAATTTAAACATATTATGGATTAATCAGTTGCCAAAATGTATTCCCATTGCAGATGGTCTTGGTTTGCACTGTGTGGGTACATAAAAGCATGCCAGATAGGTAAATATTTACTTGCTTAAAAACAGAAATCCTTTAATTGAGAAACCGGTTGAGTCCAGCATGTGTCTGCAAATCTTCAATTAAGAGAGTGCACGTGAGGAGCCGCCCAACCCTCCTCCTCTTTGAACTTCAATGGTGCTCGTCTGGGCACAGGAAAGAGTTATCAAGAGTTATCCTTTGTGTAATCAGAGCCTTAATTTGTGTTACCTATAGTGGTAAATAAGATGCAAGTAGTTTTTCCTCCTCTCCTGTGTTAAAATCAGTAGCACTCTTACGTACTATCATAGCATAATCTGAAAACAGACATGTAGCAGTTTGCCAAGTTCCATGTACACAAAAGGTGAACCTCGAGTTAGAGGTAATGCTGTGCATATACGGTTTGGTCCAGCTCCCCCTTGAAATCAATGGAAGTCTTTCCATTGACTTCGGTGGGTGCTGGCTTGGATCCACAACCAAGCCCAAAAAAGTCATATGGACTACTCATGGGAGTAGCTTGAAAGATCACATTCTTAATTTGCACAGCACAGTTAACGCATTCCAAAACATTTTGGAGTGCAGATTCAATAGAAATGCTGACTTTATTTGGCAAGACTTATGTTACTGGACTTAATATAGGAGTGTGAATGAACTTTTTAGTGTAAACTGTATTGCATTGCCACAAAGTTCATTCACACTCTGGGGCTGCGTCTACACGTGCACGCTACTTCGAAGTAGCGGCAGTAACTTCGAAATAGCGCCCGTCACGTCTACACGTGTTGGGCGCTATTTCGAAGTTGAAATCGACGTTAGGCGGCGAGACGTCGAAGTCGCTAACCCCATGAGGGGATGGGAATAGTGCCCTACTTCGACGTTCAACATCGAAGTAGGGACGTGTAGACGATCCGCGTCCCGCAACATCGAAATAGCGGGGTCCTCCATGGCGGCCATCAGCTGGGGGGTTGAGAGATACTCTCTCTCCAGCCCTTGCGGGGCTCTGTGGTCACCGTGGGCAGCAGCCCTTAGCCCAGGGCTTCTGGCTGCTGCTGCTGCAGCTGGGGGTCCGTGCTGCATATACAGGGTCTGCAACTAGTTGTTGGCTCTGTGTATCTTGCACTGTTTAATGAAAGTGTGTCTGGGAGGGGCCCTTTAAGGGAGCGACTTGCTGTTGAGTCCGCCCCGTGACCCTGTCTGCAGCTGTGCCTGGCTCCCTTAAGCTGCGTCTACACGTGCACGCTACTTCGAAGTAGCGGCAGTAACTTCGAAATAGCGCCCGTCACGTCTACATGTGTTGGGCACTATTTCGAAGTTGAAATCGACGTTAGGCGGCGAGACGTCGAAGTCGCTAACCCCATGAGGGGATGGGAATAGCGCCCTACTTCGACGTTCAACATCGAAGTAGGGACGTGTAGACGATCCGCGTCCCGCAACATCGAAATAGCGGGGTCCTCCATGGCGGCCATCAGCTGGGGGGTTGAGAGATACTCTCTCTCCAGCCCTTGCGGGGCTCTGTGGTCACCGTGGGCAGCAGCCCTTAGCCCAGGGCTTCTGGCTGCTGCTGCTGCAGCTGGGGGTCCGTGCTGCATATACAGGGTCTGCAACTAGTTGTTGGCTCTGTGTATCTTGCACTGTTTAATGAAAGTGTGTCTGGGAGGGGCCCTTTAAGGGAGCGACTTGCTGTTGAGTCCGCCCCGTGACCCTGTCTGCAGCTGTGCCTGGCTCCCTTATTTCGATGTGTGCTACTTTGGCGTGTAGACGTTCCCTCGCTGTGCCTATTTCGATGTTGGGCTGAGCAACGTCGAAGTTGAACATCGACGTTGCCAGCCCTGGAGGACGTGTAGACGTTATTCATCGAAATAGCCTATTTCGATGTCGCAACATCGAAATAAGCTATTTCGAAGTTGGGTGCACGTGTAGACGTAGCCTTATTTCGATGTGTGCTACTTTGGCGTGTAGACGTTCCCTCGCTGTGCCTATTTCGATGTTGGGCCGAGCAATGTCGAAGTTGAACATCGACGTTGCCAGCCCTGGAGGACGTGTAGGCTACGTCTACACGTGCACCCAACTTCGAAATAGCTTATTTCGATGTTGCGACTTCGAAATAGTCTATTTCGATGAATAACGTCTACACGTCCTCCAGGGCCAGCAACGTCGATGTTCAACTTCGACGTTGCTCAGCCCAACATCGAAATAGGCACAGCGAGGGAACGTCTACACGGCAAAGTAGCACACATCGAAATAAGGGAGCCAGGCACAGCTGCAGACAGGGTCAAGGGGCGGACTCAACAGCAAGTCGCTCCCTTAAAGGGCCACTCCCAGACACACTTTCATTAAACAGTGCAAGATACACAGAGCCAACAACTAGTTGCAGACCCTGTATATGCAGCACGGACCCCCAGCTGCAGCAGCAGCAGCCAGAAGCCCTGGGCTAAGGGCTGCTGCCCACGGTGACCACAGAGCCCCGCAAGGGCTGGAGAGAGAGTATCTCTCAACCCCCCAGCTGATGGCCGCCATGGAGGACCCCGCTATTTCGATGTTGCGGGACGCGGATCGTCTACACGTCCCTACTTCGATGTTGAACGTCGAAGTAGGGCGCTATTCCCATCCGCTCATGGGGTTAGCGACTTCGACGTCTCGCCGCCTAACGTCGATTTCAACTTCGAAATAGCGCCCAACAGGCGTAGACGTGACGGGCGCTATTTCGAAGTTACTGCCGCTACTTCGAAGTAGCGTGCACGTGTAGACGCAGCCGTAGACGTTATTCATCGAAATAGCCTATTTCGATGTCGCAACATCGAAATAAGCTATTTCGAAGTTGGGTGCACGTGTAGACGTAGCCTGGATGAATTCAAACAGTGCTTAGAAGCTTCAGCCCCATTGTGCTAGAGACTGTGCAGACATGTAACAAAAAGATAGGGAGTTTCAAATTACTTATAACATATTTCTAATGTGAAAATTTTTTTCTTTTACTTGTTATCCATCTGTTCTGTTCCGTTTGGATTATTAGGCAACCAAAATACTCCTTGGGCAGGGGAAGAAGAGAACTAGAAGCCAAAATACAATCACATTGTGATTTTATTTTACAGCGGTAATATTTCCTTTTTCAATCCATTTTGTCCATGAAAGAAATTTGAGTTAAAATAGGCTTTCAACCTGGAAGGAAACTATGCAAAGAAATATAAAATTATAAAAAGAAAGCCTGTGCCTCCTGCTTCAGAGTGCACTCATCTGTAAATGCTCCTGCTGCTTCTTTCTTACTTACATGGGAAAATGATGTGGGCTGTGGAACCTTGAAAACTATTTGGCCATTTTGGGGCACCAAAAATAATTTAGTTATGGCTACTGAAGTGTATGATTAGAAAGTGCTGAAGACAAAGGTGTGGGCTGTTTTTTTTTTAACTATGTGAAGATTCCTATTTCATCACAGAATTATTTTCTTTTGTATTCATGCTTAATTTTCTGCTTTTTCACTACAAAGTGATAATAGGAATTCTTTTGTGCTGGAATGCATAGAACTCAAAGTCAAGAGACATCGTTTCTATTTTCCTTTTGGTCTGAGATTTCCTGTGGGACCTTGGGGAGATCACTTGGCTCCATTTTTTTTCAGGTGACCAGTGGAAAAAGTGTTTGGTTTAGTTTTAGAAGAACTAATACAAAGAAAAAAAAAGAATCTGAGAGGTTTTCAAAATGCACTTTTGTATATATGTGCAATATATTTTAGAAGGTAAATTTTAAAACTTTCTGCAGTTTTATTTATTTCATAGACTTTTCTTGTGCCTCATTTTAAATGGGACTCTTACTAATACGGTAGTTTGTCATCCTTTCCCATATATACAGGATTCTAGGCGGTATCCAGTCTCAAAAATCAATTACTTCTCTCCTTGAGAGCATAGCAGTTCTTTTAAAAATAACCATGAAATTCCTCTGGAGAAAAAGAATCCTATGTTGGAAACAATGATATCAACTCACCTGGGGCTGTGTGTTCAGATGAGTCATATATTTGTGTAGCATTGTTCCTTTATCTATTTGATTTGTTACTGTTAGCAGAACCGTCTCAAGATACATTTGCAGTCTCTTTAGAGCGTAATATTATACTGGTATTTTGTAATACTGGCATGAAATGAGGACGGAGAAGATGGTAGTGTGAGGGAGAAAGCCAAACTTCCCTGAATATTGTTCTCAAATAATGAATGGTTCTCCAGAATGAGAATCTACCTGGTAATTTAAGTCCTTTATGTTAATTTTGCAAGCTAATTGATGACGAGAAATGACAAGGAATCAAAAACAAGCTACTTGGAATGTCCTAGAGTCGCATAACCTTTTTTGAAATTTCTGACCCCCAAGAAGGAGGAAATAGCATTTATTTACAGCAGTCTATTTTCATGTAAAAGATTAATTATAGACTTAAAGTTAAGTCGTTTGGTCAAGTTAACACCCTAGCCATTCATTCATATGTGCATATTATGTTTCTACCACTACTCTATCTAGGTGATTATGTCAGAAAATTATATACCCTTTACATTTTTTTTAAAAATCTACCTATTTTTATTCACTTTTGTAGAAGGCTCCTGAATTAACAAGAAATACAAAATTATAACAGCAGCAAGGAAATCATTTATAAGGTGGAGCTGAAAAAAGCAGAACTGACAGCATTATCTGAAGCTTCATTGGCTCTTGAAGTTAAGCTGCTCTGTCACATTCCATCAGTTAGACCATTATCTGGCACAGGAGAGCTGTAATAAAATGTCAGATTTGCTTCTTCACCTAAATGATGGAATGGAAACTGTGCTGCGTATTTTAGGGTAGGAGAAAAAAACAAACAAAACTATGCATATGGGGAAATCAACTACAAGACCTGCAATGAGACATAAACCCAATTTTTAAAATGTATTTCTTAGAAACGATTCCAAAATAAAAGATGGAAGATGAATTTTGACACAGTTATTTTTCAAGGAAAACAAAAGAAAACAAAACCAGACAAAAGGAGTCATTAATAAAAGTGAAGCAACAAACTGGGTTCTGCTTAGGCTTCTCTTGCTTTGAGATGGATGAGTATGCATTAGATTTGATCACAGCCTTTTGGACTTCACTGTCTGCTATGGTACTGTTCTCACTACCACTCTTCACCATCATGCTCCTCTAAGAACCGGGAGAGTTAGCTATTGCCTACCTTGTTCACAAAGGGAGCTTGTCTACACTAGCACCCCTCTTCGAAGGGGACATGTAAATGAGCCGGAGCAGAGAGTGAGAATGAGGTGCTGCACTGCATATGCAACACCTCATAAGCTTAATTCTCGCCATGCAAACTTCAAAGTACCCGTGCAACTTCGATGTGCCCTTGCTCCCAAAATGTGAGTAGACTGACTCTGTGTTGAGTGAAGTAATTAGTCACCAACAGGAGCTGAGAGGGTGGCACCTGTGGGTGAAATGGATGCAGGAATGTGCTGGATATTGCTTTCCAAAACTCCGATTGGCCACTGTGGTGAACCACGGCTACTAGAAGCTGTGAGAGGCAGTGTTTACAGATGGTCAGTGTCAGCAAAATGTCACAATGCCCCTTATTCAGATTACCATTGTATCATAGGGTGCTTTGTAGTAAGACATCCTGAGTAATTTTGTATCATCTGCAAACCTTGACAGCTTGGTACTTACAGCTTTTTTTCCAGATCATTCATGGATATGCTGAACAGCTTTGGTCCTAGTACCAAACCTGGGTGTCTCTGCTTTATATCTCTGTCAGTTCCAAAAGATGACCATTTATTCTTACCCCTTACTCTGCCTATATTTTAGCCAGGGCGGATACATGAGAGACCTTCTCTCTTATCCCCTAACAGCTTACTTTGCTGAAGCCCCTTTGGTAAAGTATCTTGTCAAAGGCTGTTTGAAAGTTTGAGCACATTGGAGACACGTTGATCACCCTGGTCTTCATGTTTGTTAAGTTCTCAAAGAATTTGGCTAAATTAGAGAGAGACATAATTTTCCATTATTGAAGTGGTGTTGACTCTTCCCCAGTGAATCATGTTCCTGTATGCCTATGATAAGTCTATTCTTCACTATGGCTATGTCCACCCTAGCACTCCCCTTTCAAAAGGGGGATGCTAATGAGACATTTTGGCTACATCTATGCTTACAAAAAAACTTCAAAATGGCCATGCAAATGACCAACTCAAAGAATACTAATGAGGTGCTGAAATGAACACTTGGAAAGTGCTGATGTTCGCTCACTTACAGCTCATTTACACAGGGGTCCTTTTCGAAAGGACCTTGCCAGCATCGAAATCCCCTTACTCCTATAACCAAATATCTGATAGGAATAAGGGGATTTCAATGTTGGCAGGGTCCTTTCGAAAAGGATCCCCATGTAGATGAGCTGTGGGCGAGTGAACAGCGGCACTTTTGAAGTGCCGCAGCCCATGACATTGTAATGACGTGCTGAATATTCATTTCATCACCTCATTAGTATTCTTCAACTTGGCCATTAGCATGGCCATTTCAAAGTTTTTTGTAAGTGTAGACACGGCTTTTAGGATATGTTAATAAGGTGCTGCAATGAATATGCAGCACCTCATTAGCATAACAGCAGCCGCGGCACTTTGAAAGTGCTGCTTTCGATTGTGCACGGCTCATCTACATGGGGTCCTTTTCGAAAGGACCCTGCACACTTGGAAATCCCCTTATTCCTATTTGGTTATAGGAATAAGGGGATTTCGAAGTGCTGTGTCCTTTCAAAAAGGACCCCATGTAGACAAGCTGAATATGACTGAAAGCGGCACTTTCAAAGTGCTGCAGCTGCCATTATGCTAAAAAGGTGCTGAATATTCATTGCAGCACCTCATTAGCGTATCCTGAAGTGTCTCATTAGCAGCCCCCTTTCAAAAGAAGGGTGCTGATACAGACATAGCCTATAGGTTCAACCAGTTTGCCTAGTACTGCAGTTAAGCTTACCAGTCGAGAAGTGCAAGGAACCTTTTATTTATTTATTTATTTATTCAAAATTGGAACTCCGCCAGCTATCCCCTGTCATCTGGTACAGAAGCTGATTTAAGTGATGAGTGACATATCACAGTTCATAGTTTTACAGTTTCATATTTGGGTTCCTTCAGAACTCTTGTGTAAATATTATCTGGTCTTGGTGACCTACTTTGCTCCAGAGTCCTCTCTATTTATACCTCACTTTGGGACAGTTCTTCAGATTTGCCACCTAAAAAGAAGGGCTATGGTGTAGAAATTACCCTCACTCCCTCTATAGTGAAGACCAATGCAAAACATTCATTTTGCTTCTTCATAGTAGCCTTGTCTTGACTGTTCCTATAGTACTTCAATCATTCAGTAGCTCTTCTGACTGTTTGGCAGGCTTACTGCTTCTGAAGTACTTAAAAATAATAGTGTTCGATTTTTTTTTATTTGCTCTTCAAATTCTTTTTGACCTGCCTTATTGCACTTTTACATTTGACTTACCAGCTCCTTTATATTATTCTCAGTGGGGTTTGACATTCAGTTTCAAGAGACACCTCTTTGCTTCTATCCACGTCTTCTGTTCTGTTGCTAAGTCATCATGGCATTTTTGGTCCCTAACTATTCCTTTAAAAAGATTCTGTGCAGTGTGCAGGCATTTCATTCTTGTGCATGTCCTTTTAATTCTGTTTAACTAACTTCCTCATTTTTCTTGTTGATCCTATTTCTCAAGTTAAGTCATACCATGGTGGGCTTTTCTGGTATCTCCCTCATTTTAATTACCATTGCTGGGCAGTTCAACTATATTCACCTCTTAGACCAGATCCTGTGCTCCACTTAGGACTAAATCAAGGATTGTCTCTCTCTCTTGGAGATTCCAGGATTAACTGCTACAAGAAGCAGTCATTATTGGTGTCTAGAAACTTTATTTCTGCAACCCACCCCTATCTTACATGTACCCAGTCATGGTGGTAGTTGAAATCCCCATTTTTTTTTACTAAAATTTTGTTTCTGTAGTCTCTCTAGTATCCTGCAGCATTTCACAGTCAACTTCAGCATCCTGTTCAGGAGGTTGATAGTGCAAAGTTAAACCTCTCTAGTCCAGCACTCTCTGGTCTGGCAACATCCATGGTCCAGCATGATTTTAGTTAGATGGATGTCCACTTATCTTTTGCAGGACCAACTTTCCCAAGGTTCCATAAAGTTTGTTTACAGCCACCAGTCCAGGATCTCAGTGTTTTGTGCTTTTATTTAGCTCTACTTTATACTTAAATGTCTGATAAGAGCCCAGAAAGCAGTGCAAATGTGGAAAATGCTGTTAGACAATATTGACCTCCTGTGGTTCGGCAAATTCTTTAGTTTGGCACCAGCCAGGTCCCAAGGGTGCCGGACTAGAGAGGTTCAGCTTGTATATTCATACTACTGTTCTGCATCCATTATTTTGTGCATATAGTAATCAAACTATAGATAACGTAGTAGGGATCTACTATAGAGCTTGTATAGTCTGAAATATTTACAAGGTATGAGTGAATCTTTCTAATTAATTTCCAGTCTACTCAGATATAGTTGATTAAGAATATTCTATAAATCAGAAGAGATCACATTTAGGCATCACCAAAATCTGTGACCTTGTCTTTCCTCTGAATCTCCCATATTGCAACTGTCTGGTCAGTTGCCACTTCTGAATTTTTCATTAGCTCCAGACTTATATAAGGGTTGTATATAAAAACCTCACTAAAACACACTATTAAGACACACTATTAAGAGCATGTTTTGGTGAGGTTTGGGCAGCCAGAACAGTGAAATCATAATGTATGCTCCAAGTGTAGTTTTAAAACTTATGTTCTGTCTTCGGAACACTTGTTATGAGTCTTCAAGAATGTACCAGGAATTTCAGTCAGAACAGTAATCAGGTTGGATGGTAGAGTCAGGAATCAGAGCCCAGGTCTGAAGCAAGCTATCTAGAGTCAGGGAAAGCTGGTGCAGGGTAGAATTATATGCTGATTATACACTGGAGCAAGGCTGAGTTCAGAGCTTGGAGTGAGGCAAGCACAGAGAAGCAGAAAATCTGCACAAATATGTATTGAAGAGTCACTGAACCTGTAAAGCTATGGTTCTTGAGACCTCACTGTGGTGTTTTTTGCTGTTGCACTCATTGGCAGCCTGACCACTGGGTAGGCTCAGCTGCAGGCCCTCTGCACGAAAGGTTCAAATTATGAACTGGAACAAGGATTCATGCAGCAAAAATAAGTTATGGGTATGTTAGTTTGGTTTGTTGTGTTCACGTTTGCTTTCATGGGGAGCTTAATGATAAGCTTCAGAGATCTGTGTTTGCTTCCCCTATGAAGATCTGCCCAAATAGTTTGGAAGATGTTTGTACTTACAGAGTTCAAGGGTGGAGATATTTTTCCCCCAGACATTTTCTGAAAATGGAAATTTAACCCCATTGAAATCAATAAAGGGTAGTGTGAAGTAGAACAGCAAAAATGGAATTTGTAGGGAAATTGGCCAAAACCTCTTAAAAGAAACTCTTCAACTACTGGGTGTAGCAGAAACAAAAAACAAAAAACAAAAAAACAAAAAAAAACCTCATAAAAGATCAGTAGTTCATCAGGCTACATCCACACAACCAAGTTATTTGAGATAACTGCTGTTTTTTTCAAAATAAGTTTGCGGTCATCTACAGTATGGACATACTACTTCAAAATGATTTTGAAACAGTGGGTGCATTACTTCTAAGTCAGTAAATCTTATTGCAGAAGGAATAGCACCTATTTCAAAATAACTATTTCAAAATAGGTGCTGTTAAGCAGAGCCAGTCTTAGGGGCTGGAGAGCTGGGCGGTTGCCCAGGTCCTCCACTTTCAAGGGGCCACCAAAAAGCTGGTTCTGAGTGTTGGGCTCAGCTGTTGTCTTGGGAGCCAGAATTCCCCCATGCTGTGCACTCCTGAATGGGCACTTGGCTCCCGGGCTGGCCCTTGCTGCGCTGCCTGCACTTCTTGGTGGCCCTGGGCACGCTGCCTGTGCTGTGCTCCTGGGCAGGCACTCCACACCTGGGACAGTCCCCACCATGCTGCACGTGCTTCAGGATTGAGCCAACTGCTGGGTGCAGAGCTGGGGCAGAGCACTGGGCTCGGGGTTATTATTGGGGACACCAGTTTCAAAGGACCACTGAAATTTGCCCAGCACCACTCTGGTTTGGACCAGCCCTGCTGTTCAGGCACGGGATAGTGCTTGTTTCCACGGACACGGAGTGGGACGTGCCATCAAGACATCACTTCTGCACCAGTGCTTATTTCAAAATAACTATTTCAAAATAATTGCTATTCCATATCTTGTCTACATCTACACTACAGTGATCCTTCGAAAAAAGTTCTTCCGGAAGAGGTGTTCTGAAAAAACTTCCTTCAAAATATCACATCCACACACAACAAAGTGGATAGAAAAATTGATCCACTTTTTCTATACAGATTGTCCACACAGCCCCCACTTTTTTGAAAAAACAGGCCGGGGTGGAAAAATCCAGCACCATGATGACTGCTTTTCTGAGGGGAGGGCCCACAGAGCATCTACACATGCTTTATTTGAAAGAAGGTACTCTTCCTGGTCTGAGAGCGGAAGAGGGCTTCTGGAAGAAGAGCTGCATTCTTTCCATATTGGATTGAAAGAGTGCATTTTATGTGTAGATGGTCTGTGCATCCTTTAAAAAAACAAGCTGGATTTTTCAAAAGAACTTGCTAGTGTACTAGAAGGCTTTTACAGCACCTATTTCAAAATAGTTATGCAAAATATATGCAAATGAGGTGTGAGATGTGTAAATTGTATGTATGTTATTTCAAACTATATGCAAATGAGACCTGAGATGTGTAAATTCAAGCTTCATTTGCATTTTCAAAATAGTTATTTTGAATAGGTGCTATTTCGAAATACATTGTTGTGTGTAGCAGCCCTATTTCAAAATAGCTATTGTGTTGTAATGTATTTTGAAATAGGGTTTCTGTGTAGATGTATTCCCAGACAGGTAGCCTGTGGCTACACTGCATTGCACTTTCAAAAACAGAATGCAAATGAGCGAGATTGAAAATGCAAATGAAGAGTGGATTTACATATCTCAGGTCTCATTTGCATATTCTCATGCTATTGCACTTCTGGAAGAGGCTTTTCTGGAAGCAAAAGCAGCCAGGTAGACGAGGTTCCTTCAAACACAAATCCCTCTTTTGAAAGAACCCTTTGTCCTATTTTGAAAATATATCTTTTGAAAATGAGGTTTGTTTTCAAAGAAACCCCATCTACACAGCTGTGTTTGCTTCTGGAGAAGCCTCTTCTGGATGTGTGACTGTGTGAGAATATGCAAATGAGGCACAAGATATGTAAAACCATGTTTCATTTGCATTTTTGATCTCACTCATTTGCATTCTGCTTCCAAAAGCGGAGTGCAATGTAGAGGTAGCCCAAGGGAGCAATTGAAAAGAATAAGGACACTGCTAAGAAGCGAAATGATTTGTATTCACCATCACAACAGGTAACAAAAATGAGGTGCTGTTAGAAACTGAGGTGATACTTTTGGTGCAAGATCAAATCAATTAATTAAAGAGTCCTGAGTCCTATGGACAGGGCTGGATTAACTCTTCTTGGGGCCCAGGGGTATTAGTTTTGGGGGGGGTCTAGGTTCTGGAGTGGGGCCAAAATGAGGGATTTAAAGTGTGGAAGGGGGCTATCAGTTAAGGCAGGGGATTGGGTCTGAGAGAAATTGAGAGTTCCAACTAGGAGTACTGGCCCAAGTGGAGCTGGGAATGAAGCCTTTGGGGTGAAGGAGGGGGCTCCAGGCTGGGACCAAAGGGTTTGGAGTACAGGAGTGGCCTAAGGACAGGATGCTGTGGTGAATGTGCTGGATGTGGGTGGGAGTTAGGGTGCTGCAGTGGGCTCAGGGCTGGGACTCAGTGTTAGGGTATGGAAACTAGGTGAGAGTTAGGGACTAAGGGCCCAGGAGGAGCTGAGGCAGGGAGTTGGAGTGTAGGTGCCAGGTCTTAGTGGGAGTTAGGGTACAGGAGGGGGCTCAGGGTGGAGGCAGGAGGTTAGAGGGTGGATCACTTATGTGGATCAGCTCCCCTTTGGCATGTGAAAAGCAGGTGGCTCTTACCACTGCCCTGCACTTGCCGGCAGGCCTTGGCCCCTGCAGCTTTCATTGGCCTTATTTCACAGCCAATGGAAGCTGTGAGGGGGTAGAGCCTGTAGCTAAGAGCTCCCCTGGCACTCATGGCAATGCAACTCCAGCCTTGTGGGAGGAAAAACAGCATGCAGATCCACCCCCTGGCAGGCAGGGCCAGGTAATGCACACATGCACAGAGGATTCTTTTATCAACTTACAACTGTTCATTCAAGGGGTTAAACCAGCATAGCTGTGTCTCTGAAGTATGTGGATTTCTTATATCCCTGTGTAAGTTTCTATTTTAGTATAGCCCTTAGAATCCTCAAAACTTAGTTATGCAGCCAAGCCGATAATACTGTTCATTACAATCAACAATAGCATCAGAAGAAAGGAGAGTAGCAAACGTTATATCTACCTTTTGTCAAAGTGAGAGGGTTGATCATGGGAAATTACAGGCCAGTGAGTTTTACACTAGTATTATGAATTCTGTTGAAGTAGTAAGTGAAACAGCTATAAATTATATGGATAAAGATGATAGAATATGAGTACAAATCAACTCAGCTTCTGCAAAGAAAAATCATGCTCCTTTGATTTGTTAATTACTGGGTTGTGTTAATGAAATAATGGATAAACTAGAACCAGCTGACATTCATGGGGTCCCTGAAAGGTTTTTGACGAAGTCCCAGACAAAAAGCTAATGAAGAACCTAAGTGGTCATGTAGTGCAAGGAAAAAGCATTTTCTTGGATTGGAAACGTGCTAACAGAAAGAACAGGAATAAACGGGCAATTGTCAATAAGCTGAAAGATTCTCTAAGGTTCAGTTTTATATATTTGTTAATAGTATAAAAAACGAGTAAGCAAGCAGGTTGTGAAGTGTGCAAATGATATACAGTTAAGTAGTTTGGTCCACGCTGCAGAAAACTGAGAATCTTAAGAGGTCCTATCAAATCAAGGGGCATGTGCAGCAAAATGGTGGACTGACTGTGGCTAAATAGTAATATTTGTGCTGATTAATTGAAAGTAATGTCCATGTGAAAGAATATTTTAACCACTCATGTGTTTCGCTGGGTACTAAATGAACTGTAACCATTCCGGAAAAAAAATATCGGTTTATACATCTCACTGAAAACATTGCGTCAGGATACACAGCACTAGTCAAAAATGCTTGCAAAACGTGAAGGCACATGAGAAAGCAAATAGTACTAATGTATCATTATGTCTTTGTATAAATCAGTGGTAGACATCCACCTGCAATACTGTGTTCAGTAGGTCACCCTATCTCAAAATGGAAATAACAGAAATAATAGGCTATCTAGAGACAGGTCATAAAAATTATTAGCAGTATGGCCAGTTGTTCTCGGAAAAGAAGTTGAAGAGACTTGAGCTGTAGACTCAGAAAGGAGATGAATGAACTGAGACTTTTGATCTCTGAAGAACAGTCTACTGTTTCAAAAGATGTCTTGAATTAGGTATTTGTTGAATACCCTTGAGCTCACTGAGCAGCCTGAGTTTTGATGTATGTTCTGTTGTTTCTTGGGCCACTGTCAGAGATAGATTACCAGACCCAATGGGCAAGTAGTCAACTCCAGCAATTGTGGAGTTCTCTGGAGTGCAGATAAGGGAGAAGATGAAAAGTAAAACTGAACAATTGTGGGTGCAAAATGTGATTATATAAAGCTCTTAACCATGTGACATTAACATCACGTTTGCAACCCTCACAATCCCTGCAATGTCAGATTTGAATCCTGACCAGATTAAAAGAGCCTTTGCCCTTCTCTGGCAGATAAAATGAGTTCCGTGTAATTAGCTGCAGATTTGTCCTTGAGATGTGACTTGCAAACCAAAATTCTTTCTGCTGTATGTGCACACTATAGCTTTTATGACACTAGTTGTAAGAATTAGTTCCCTCCTTGGGTGGAATGCATTATCTTAGTTTTGCTTGTTACTATCATACCTCATTCCCAGATGGCACCATTTCACTAGTGCTGTATATTTGACAAGAAAGACAGTTTACAAATGTAAAATTATGTTTTCACCTGCACTTTGACATTCATTGAGGATCACTATACAATGGCACTTGGGGAAAAGTGGCAAATGTCATTAACAACAATGGACTTTCTTCACAGAGACAGGCCTCACGACATGTTATCATTGTGCCTCAAACGTGATCTGGATGAACCACTTCTGTGACAGAGGGCATTCTTCAATACCCATGACATTCATTGGAGAGTCAGAAAAAAGTGGCTCTTTCATCTTACTTAAGGTAGCATAGGTAGATTTTCCTAGTTAGATTTTTTCATCAAAGTTTCTCTTATTCATGAAGGTAACTTTAACGGATGGAATGTCAAAAAAGAATGTGAGTAGCATGTCATTCATGAACAGTGAACAGTTCATATGAATATGTTCCTATGAATAGTTCATATCTCTGTCCAGGCCCATGATTTAACCAAAATTGAGATATAGTTCCGTAGTTCAGAACCCAAGCTTTGAGGAATCTATGAAGTGGGTGCTGTTCCCATAGTTTCAGTACCTTTGGCTTCAGCACATCCCTCTGCTCTATGGTTACAAGAGTGCCCACAAATCTTTACAAACCTTCAGAGTGCTTATCAGCTGTGAAACAGATTTCACGTACCATCTGCTGTGTGAAGGACACATTAAAGTAGCCCTCCATTTCTCCAAAGCATCAGCACATTCATGCAACTCCCTATTCTCTTACCTGTACTTTTCAAAGTGATGGAGTGATACAATCTGCACAGTTCATTGAGTTGTACCTGAACTGTGCAATGTTCCTCACAGGAAGAATAGATAAATATATTTCCCTGCCCAGATACATGCAACATTTTCCATTGCAGTAAAACTAGCCAACTGGTTAACATAAACCATTATTTTACAAGTTACAGTCATCCATATTAATTTGATCCAAAATTCCATCAGTGTTCCAACTAATATTTTACAAATACATTTTAAATATCCTGAGGGAGCTAAGCTCATAATATTCAGTGCAGAGTTCAGATCAGTTCCTCAGAAGAACTCCTTTGTTAATTGGGGTGGCTGAAGTTACTCTTTTGGAAGTCTGTTTGAAGAATGACTCAAAATAGAAAGAAAAATGTTTAAGGAGGCTCATTATGATTCAGTAGCTTAGATCACATTATCCAACAAAACTAGTAATCCTGCTTAAATCAGATGTAGAGGGTTTCTAACACAAACTGATTAGAATGGTTTACGTATAGATATGACATTTTGGAGGAAAAACTAACACCTTGGTTTTAAGTGCAGGTATTTATGCTGTTATTTAATGTTTGTAGATAGTTCCAGAGGTTTGCATGGATTTTTACAGGTGAATAAAACCAACAAGCAGTCCTGTGGCACTTTGTACATTAACAGATATTTTGGAGCATAAGTTTTCATGAACAGAGACCCATTTTGTCAGATGCATCTTTGCTCACAAAAGCTTAAGTTCCAAAAAATCTGTTAGTCTGTATGATGCCACGGGATTTCTCATTGTTTTGTGTGGAGGCAGACTAACATGGCTACCCCGCTGACAGCTCAATATAGACATGGTCTCATACACAGTGGGAACAATGATGATAATCTGTGTAATTAATTTAAATTTAGTACAGTATTGAAAGAATAAAATTACTGTGATTGTAAAAGAGAGAGTGAGACTACAAAAATCCAGCCTCTGTCTCTTTACCTCTAAATATCACTGGAACAATTGAACTATCTGTGGTCAGCTCAGATAAGAAGAAAAAAATTGATATGCTGTTATTCATGACTCCTGGAAAAGAAACTGGTTGCATTCAGTGAATGGAAGCAGTAGCTCAGATAGAGAAATGCTTTGATATAGCCGAAGGCATCCATATGCCATCAACATTTGGTCTGGAGCTTGTTCTTCATAGAAGAGGTGTGTGGTTTAAAGTGAAATATTGCCACAAATTAACATTGCCCTTGATTTTTATTTTATCCCAGACAAATATATGAACAAGTGCTGTAAAATGACAATAAATAGCATGTCCATCAAAAAAAAATCTAACTCAATGATTTTATTTTCTGCATCTTCTTATTAACATGTACATTTCAAACTTGGCTTTTATTCTGGCAGCTGTTTTGTATGTGCATTAGAGTGTCTTATACTGCAATGATCTTTCAAAATCAAGTAAATATATCCTGGTTTTAAAACTCCAGAATGCCACACACCACGCAAACTGACTCCTTTAGGCTTGACAGTCAAATATGTTTAAAAGAAAGTATAGCTGTGTCTGCAGCAAGAAAGACTAAGTATGCCTTTGACAGAACAGTGAAGTTGAATTGCTTGAAGTTTTCTTTCTTGTTCTCCCCTTGCTGCTGAGACCTGTTCCTATCCAATAACAAAAAGCAAACAAATAGGTAAGAGGATGAAGAAAACAAGACATATTTTTAAAAGTCTTTGCTGTGAGGCTTTCATGTCCTTCAACACTGATTTTAGTAGATGCCATAGGCATAATTCTATTTATTCATAAGAAGTGATTACCTAAGCTGCAGTAGGGACCTTCTCTTACAACCTTACAGGCAGTATTAGTCATTCTGGGAACAAAAGAAGAGGATCTTATAGGAGCCATTGCTTTTAGTTGCTTGTCCTGGCTGAATTTCTTTTTATCCCACTGTTCTAAGACTCTTTGTTAAATATTATTACCATTATTCTGACCATAATATAGATTTGAAGGGACTTAGTGACTCTCATACATATCAGATTGTGAACTGCCCTGCATTTTTAAAAATTGTACATTCCAAGTGAAAGAAATAACTGTCTCATTTGTATAGTTAGCAAGGTGTGGTCTATTTCAAATTTTAAAGCAAAGTATTCTCTAGCGAAACCAATGTTTTGCCAAGAGCAGTTGGATCACATACACATGCTACAAATACAGTGCAACATTAATAAGAGGTTAAAACCAACAGTCATGGTTTCATATTGTTAAAGTTCAATAAGGATTTGATCAAAATCCATTTACATCAACTGACTTTTTGGTCAAAAGGTCAGGCACCGGAACCAGAAATGAAATCTGTATGCTGGGGTACAGAAGCCAAGCAAGACAATGTGTGTATACAATACAAGTTTAGTACATAAATTCCAGCATAAGCATTGTTAACAGTTGTTGTGGCTAGTGAGTCTTATGCAACAGGCATGTTTCCTCCATTTAGTGCCCTGAATACTGGCCAGGTGTTCAACTGTAGTGATTTGAAAACCAGAGCAAAATTAGAGAAATAATAGATTAATCTCTTCTTGGCTCTGTAAACATAGTTCTGCATATTGAATCAAGGGGTTGCTAATCCTTCAAATCATGCTTCTTCCAATTAAATTGCAGAGCTTTAAATACTTTCAATCACAGGAGGCTGAAGGAGCATGTGTGTGTGCATGAAAGGGAAGGAGGGTGATAATCCTAAATGAAAGTAATTTTGTTTGGAGAGAAAGTAGGTAATAAACAGAAGTCCTGAAGTGGGGGAGTTTAGAATAGAAAAGATTTCTGCAAAATGTTCTGACCCCCTGGAGAGCTGAACAAATAAAATTGGGATTTTCAGCTTGATTAGAGTTTGATTTATGAGCTGTTTTTTGTTAAGAAGAGTGGAACAGGAGGAGGAGAAAAGGATTTAACTTGTAAGGGAAAATATCTTGTGGAAATTGCCTTCCTGTTCATGGAAATTTAGAAAAAAAGATGACTATATTTTTGAGACCACCCAACTTTCTAACTGTGCCAGAGGCTTCAAAACAAATCCAGAGCTCTGATTAGCAATGAGTTTATTTCAGCCAAACCAAACAATCTAAAGGTAGGGTGGATGATTAATTTCTTATTTTTTAACTCTCAAATCTATAGCCTATTACTGGGGCAAATGTCAGGTGTTCATTAGTGTGTGGGTTTTTGTGCTCTTTGGAGACACACTGAGAGAAAAGAAAGAATTCCCCTTCTCCGTGTGCATGTAGGGAGACCTCTGCACAGATTCTGTTATGACAGTGAGGGCAGGATTCATGAAGAACGGAAAAAAGAGGGTTGAAATCTTTGTGGCATGGATTCCTCAAGCAACAGAAGAAAGGTCAGACTGGGTCTGAACAATGTGCCATCTAGCCCAGTAATCTATCTTCCAACAGTGACTAGTGATGGGTACACCAGAAGTAATGTACAGAACAGCAATTATCAAGAGGTCTGTCCCCTGTCATCCACTCCAAGCTTCTAGCAAACAGAAGCTAGGGACAACTCAGACCAGAATAAGGTCTAAGCAGAGGTAAAACCAGATGATCTTCTGATCTGTCCTTTCTCCCACCACAGAGAATAGCAAGGGTTACAGGGTGGCTAGACTAGAAAGTGATAGCAAGGCTCTGTTCCTTCTCCATCACTTGGATTTCTTTGTACTTGTGTGTCCTTTGGAATTCTCCTGTTCTTGGTCAACTAACTAGTGCTGCATGACCAGACAAGTTTTTGGTCCTTGGTTAGAAGTGGTGAATATCCTAAATTTGAGGCCTCTTTCTGCCAGACTTATCATTGTTGATTCCAGGAATTGGCCGCAGAAACCTGGAGCTGGAGAGTCTACAGTTCCAGTTCTCTGTGTATATACTGCACAGGAGTTTGGTGATATCTGAGTATAGATCCTAGAACGGATAAATCAAATGTAATTTAAAACTTCAGGGTTCTTTGGGGAACACTAAAAGATAAAGGGAAATACTCTCATTCTCTGTATTTAATAGTCTTCATATTCATTTGAAATTGAAGGAGACTATTGTAGAACATATTTTGAACTGGGCCTCTAACAGGAGCTTTGCAGTTTGACTGTATTGAGTCAGGCATTGAAAATTGAGGGAGCAGATCGTTGAATGATGACACCTGTGTGTAAAGCTGTTCACATAGGCACTTCCCTATCTCTTCCACTCCTGCATTAATCTTGTTAAAAAGGTGAAAAAATCTTAAAACTATTGACCCTTACTTAGGAGGCTTTTATTTTATGTAAAACATTCTAATTTTTTTTAGCAAGTTGCATTAAAGTATCACAAGCTTTAGCTGCCCAAATCCAAATTCAGTTGGAATTGAACACTTTACAGGTTCATAATAACTTGCATCATTTTTATGATCAAAATGAATTCTAAATAAACTCCTAGGCTACATCTACACTGCAGCGAGCTTTTGAAATAAGTCCTTCCAGAAGATTTCTTCCAGAAGAACTCCTTTAAAAAGTGTTCATCCACACAAAAAAAACAGCTCAAAAGAATGATCTGCTCTTTCGAAAGAGAGCGCTCACACAGCCCCCACCTCCAACTCTTTTGAAAGAATGGGCCAGGGATTGAAAAATAAGGTGAAGAGAACAGGCATGTCACCCAGGGCCTTCTGGAGTGTAGCATCCTGATTAAGGATAGGTTGTAGGTCTTTAATAATTCATTGCAGTGGTCTGAGTTGGGGGCTGTAGGTGATGACCAGTGTTGTTCTGTTCTTGGCTTTTTTGGGCCGATCTTGGGGTAGCTGGTCTCTGGGTATTCGTCTGGGTATTCAAGATCGGCCCAAAAAAGCCAAGAACAGAACACCACTGGTCATCACCTACAGCCCCCAACTCAGACCACTGCAACGAATTATTAAAGACCTACAACCTATCCTTAATCAGGATGCTACACTCCAGAAGGCCCTGGGTGACATGCCTGTTCTCTCCTACAGACCACCTCCCAACGTCATGAGGATCCTCACTAACAGCCACAGTCTATACCCCAGGAACACCAGTCCTGGAACCTGTCCCTGCAACAAACCCCGCTGCCAGCTTTGTCCACATATCTTCTCTGGAAATACTATCACTGGAGCTAACCAGGTTACTCACAGAATCACGGGCACTTTCTCATGCTCCTCTACTAACATCATATATGCCATCATATGCCAACAATGCCCAGATGCTTTGTATATTGGACAGACTTCTAACTCCCTTAGACAAAGGGTCAACGGGCACAAAACAGACATCAAAACACTGCAGACCAACAAACCAGTTAGTCAACATTTTAATGGAATGGGGCATTCTGTCAATGACCTAAAGGTACGTGTGTTACTGAAGAAGAATTATCGCACCGTTCTGGAAAGAGAAGCAACTGAGCTGGCTTTTATATTCAAATTCAGCACATTAACACATGGTTTAAATCATGATGGGAACTTTCTGAGTCACTGTAGGGGCTCGTCTGCATACTTGACTCAAGCTAATTCTTGACCTTCCCCCACACCCCTCCACTCTCTGATTTGCTCATCTTGATTATCTTTTTCTGATTTGTCCTCCTTGCTTACTGTTTTTGGTTCTCTGTGTCTTAAATATTGAGTCTGTTCTGGTCTGGCTATGGTCTGAAGAAGTGTGTCTGTCCCACGAAAGCTCACCTAATAAACTATTTTGCTAGTCTTTAAAGTGCTACTTGACTGCTTTTTGTTTTGATAGTGTATAGACTAGCACAGCTTCCTCTCTATTACTTCGGAATAAAATTTGGGACCTTATATCCATAACTATGCAAGACACTAAAAATCATGGGCTTAACATAGACACTAGTTTTATGTCTCTGTATAAAGGCTGGTACATGCATATCCTCTTTACCTGACTGATAGTGTCTTCATGCAGTTCTTTTTCTCAAGGCAGCTTCCACCTCTCATACACAGCCCCTTTTCTCGGTTCGGTGTGAATCTGCTTTCAATTTTAGTTTTATATTGGAGTGGGACTAGCCTTTCATGAGCACCACTCCAGCCAGTGGTTGTCTTGGTGGGTCTTCAGCAACTCAGTCCTCCAGCTAAGCCACAGATTGTTCCCCCTTCCAGACTATATAGTAGGGGTCAGCAACCTTTCCAAAATTTGCCCTTTGGACCTATCTGCACAGTCTGAGTGCTGGTGATACCTTTTAAAGTCAGTAATAGTCATACTTATAACAGCTTCATTAAGAAATAAATGAAGACACAGAGCTTTACTCTTTATGTGGTGGTTGGTAGCATTAACTGGTCTTTTGTTAATCCACAGGTAGGATGGGTTTGAACAAGCTCCTGGCCATGTGGGAAGAGGTCTGGGGCTGAGCTCCTACCTTACATGCTGGTAAAAATTGGCTTGCAGTACACTCTTGGCACCCATGCTGAGGGTTGCTGATTCCCAGTATACAGTTTTGAGTTCTTATCATGGCCCTGATATAGGACTATAGTCCTTAAGCTTCTTCCCAGAGGTACAGCCTTTTTCAGCCACCTAGCTGGGATCCCTCTTGATTCCTAAACTAGTGCCTTTCAGTTTGCAACCACGCCTATCTTGGTACCCTTGTCTGGTCTGGTCTGATCAGGTTCTGTGCTAAGTGTGCTGGGCTCAGCTTGCCCATGCCAGCCTTCCAATCGGCCTTCCCACCATCAAACTAGACAGGCACAGGTCTTTGGCAGCCTTCCCTGATCTCAGTTCTCCCTGATGAGCTCTCTCCAGTGATATGTCCATACTCTGGCTAGGCAGCCAATGCTCCCTCACTGAGCTTCAGACATGTGAACTCTCCTCTGATGCTTATCTTATGAGGGGCTATTCTGACCCCAAAATGGCTGCTCTCCTCTGATTAGTCATATGTCTACAGCCCTGTAGGCTGCCTGGAGGACTTCTGGCTTCTCTATTTTGGTGGAGGATGATGCAGGCCTGTGAAGCCCCCAACCTTTGTCCACGCTGCTATGAGCTCTTTACAACTATTTGCAACTTACTAAACCTCCATGTCTGTGACCAAAGAGGTATTACTTGCCCACTTTTTAGTGATTTCTTGCATTATGGGTTAACATTTATGCTTAACAATCTGTCCTGACTAGTATTTAAATGTGGCATCCTGGTTACTTTTTCCAAACCTGAAGAAGAGCTCTGTAAAACTTGAAAGTTTGTCTCTTCCACTAATGGTAGTTGGTCTAATAAAAGGCATTATCTCACCAACCTTGTCTTATATCCTGAAACCAACATGACTACAACAACACTTCAAATAATTGAATAGGTAAATGTTGTGATTTACAAATTAATTATTACTATGTCCTGTATCTACAGCATTTGATTAAATTATACATTTTATAAATAGTCATGTAGAGTGAATGCTTGGTACTAATTAGGCTCTTTTGGAGGCACATGTTCCCTTCCCACACAGATATATACCAACAAAAATAAGATCTTTGTTTCTCAATATGGTGACTCATTATAATAAATTACAATAGGGTCTCAACAGTCACGAAGGTTCCATGTTGAAAACCCTTGTGAACATTGCGTTTTGCAAATATGGCTCCCACATGGAGCCCAGCTGCCAGCACTCTGGCCCAGGGCCCTGGGGAAGCAGCCACTCAGCTGCTCACAAATAATTGAATTCACAAACATTAAGTTCACGAATCACGAAACCCTACTGTAGTCACTTATTCTGATTTCCTAATTAACTGCTCTTATCTCATAGAAAACTGGGGAAAAAATGTAGCAACAAAGCACAAGACTTGCTATTTTGGTTATTTCTCATTTTCAAAATAGTTATGTAGACTATATTAATCTAAATAAGATCTTAAGTTTCTGAGCAGTTCATGAAGTGTGGTAACCTAGTAACAAAAACTCCCTCTATAACATTATTAACATTTCTTAACGGAAACAATTTTATTGGCTCAAATGGAGGATAATGGACCAAATTCAGCCCTATGAAACATGAGCACAATTTCTACTGAAGTCAAAGGAAGAGACACATGCACTGGGAGAGGAAGGTTCTCTGACACTTGGACTTCAATCAGTGGGAACAATTTTTCCATCCCCAAAGTTTCCAATAAAGCATGTGCAGGTCTTGCAAAATCACTTTTTTCAGATCTTCTTAAATGCAACATGCAATATTTGCAATCACATCCATTGCTTATGCAAACTACTTTTGTCAAACATAGAGTTCTAAGGATTTTTTTTGTAACACATATATTACATTACAACAGCAGAGACTTTTTTTTTCCCCTTCCAATTTCTGCTTTGGCACTAAAGCAGGCAGGAATTTGCTTAAAATCATGGAATAGTAGAACTGGAAGGCACCCCGAGAGAACATCAAGTCTAGTCCCCTGCCCTCATGGCAGGACCAAGCACCATCTAGGTGCTTATCCAACCTGCTTTTAAATATCTCAAATGATGGAGATTCAACAGCCTCCATAAGCAATTTATTCCAGGGTTAAACCACCCTTTCTGCTTTTTATCCCTTAGATGATTCTCTCTGAGTGTGTCAGTGTAAAGGAGAATCATATGTAAATAACTGATTAATGTGGCCCCAATTCAGAATGATACTTAGCTCTTTGCATAACTTTAAGCCCAAGAGTACTTCCATTGACCTTGTGTACTTAAACTATGCCTGGACCTTGCTGAAAAATTATGCATGCTGAATTAGGGCTTCTCTACTCTCAAAGTAATCAGAAAGTGACAAATTATGCCAAATGAGAACACTGATAAGGAGTAAGGAATCTAAATTTTACCATATGCTCTGGGATTTCACCATATGCTCTGCCCTCCAAAAATGATGCCAATTTCAATCTTTAAAGATATAAATCAATCAGAAATCATGTATGTATCTGATAAAATAGTACATGGCACATTTCACATGATTTAGTTAAGTGACTGAAGTAATCAGGTTTAATCCAATACAAGTAAGACCTCCAGGAGGTGTAATTTCACAGTGCTATCTGCATGGCAATTCTAATTATCCTATTGCTGAAGTCATCTTTCCCTTCTGACCATCTCACAATCCTAACAGGGCCTATTACACTTTACTGGATTATAGTCAAACTACAAGTCCTTGGCTTCTTGACCCTACATACCCTCAACTTCACCTGCCTTTTTGATGTCATTTCCTCCTCCATAGGCAGACTGGTTTGGGCATTAGTGACACATTACAATGCACAGACTGCACAGGGCATGTGCTTCTTCTCTAGCTCACACATCCACCCAACCTATCCATCAGCAACTGCTGGTAGCAAAAATCCTCAACAGCCAGACACAAAAAAACAGCTTTGAGCAGTGTTCTCTGCAAACTGGAATGATTGAAATATCTCCCAGCTAATTAAAAGAGCACCCACAACCAGCTGTGTACATTCCTACTGATGGTGAACATCTGGACATGGCTCAGTGCACATAACAACATTTATTCCACCCACAGATGAAAAAAATTAGAGGAAACCCTGTCTCTGACTTATTACAGGGAATTATTTCTCAGGTCTTGTCCTCAGGTCTGACTGATTGCCCTGTCTGGAGATGGGGAAGAATTTTCCCCTAGTCAAATTGCAGACTCTGAGGGTTTTTCACCTTCTGGTGTAGCATAGGTCACACAAATCACTTGCAGGCATAAATTAGTGCCAGTGGTTAATTCTCTGTAACATGAAGTCTTTAAACCATGATTTGAGGACTTCAGTAACTGAGCCAGAGGTTAGGGGTCTGTTATAGTAGTGAGTGGATGAGGTTCTGTGACATGCAGTGTTTGGGTCAAAATAGAGAACTTCACCCTCAACTCATGAAAGCAACGGTCAGCTCACTGCCTCCCAGGGAGTTAGATATTATCAATTCATCACAATGATTTTTGAGCCCAAACCACTTCTTCAAATGCCTGCCACCATGCTGAATTATGTTTTCTTGTCTGTGCTCAATTTGCGCCCCTTCTGAGTTCCCCACAGTTTGTAGCGATTTATTTCATATAGCGACCAAGGAGGGAAACTTAATTGCAATATGCATGTAATTTGCAGTGATTGGGATCTGAATCTGAATTTTCCAGTAATCTGAGGTAGTTTTAAGTGCACGATTCCAATGCAAGCCCATTGTTACGCTACGCTGCAAAGCTGCTGCTA
The DNA here is from genome assembly GCF_033958435.1 of Carettochelys insculpta. Taxonomy (NCBI): domain Eukaryota; kingdom Metazoa; phylum Chordata; order Testudines; family Carettochelyidae; genus Carettochelys; species Carettochelys insculpta. The sequence continues at coordinate 36,296,503 of NC_134149.1, forward strand.
CCACCATGGTAGCACTCTGCACGAGTTGTCAAGTAGCTGGATGCTAATGATCAGTGCAGGAATCCTGGTCACAGCCTCCATGCATGTACACACGTTCCTTAACTGCCTCCACTCTCAAGGATGGATAATTCTGTGCTATTGCTTCGCAAACCTCCAGCATCATGATGCTCGTGAGTCTCCCTGCACTCTGTCAGAATCTCACTGTGGAAACATGCACACATATAAGGATCTGGAGCATGCTGACTAGCAACTACATTGATTCAAGTGCAGCATACTGGAATCATAGCTAGCTCACAGAGTATACGGTTTGGAAGCATTGTGAGTGTCACTGTAGTGCCATGACTTTTTCTCTTTTATTTCCTTATTGTGATTAACTTTACTTTACACTAAGCCAACTTCCTTTTTTTAAAGTAAAACAGAACTGAAGGACTGTACATTAACAGTCTCAGTACCATTTCCAGATCATTGTTATAGACCAGTCACTTTGAACCAAGTAGGAGACATGTTAAACCAATTTGAATCTTCCTTTTTTCTCTGAAACCAAGTCTCTGTTCAGAACCTTGAACACAGGCCACTCCAACTCACTAAAGGGTGAACTCATTTTTATTTCCTGCAATGGGAGTTCATTTGCGTGTGTCTCGTCAGAGGTTATGCCTTCAAAGAGATTGCAGAGAGTGCATGTACAGGTCAGACGCGTGAATTCACTCTTTTTGCTGCAGTATTAATTTGTGAAAGTGGAAATTCTCTAGTAATCTGGCATGCTGTTATCCAGCAACATCTGTATTCTGGCATGATTTTAGTTAGCAGGATGTCCACTTATAATGGCAGTGGCCAAGTTTCCTGCAGCCCCATAAAGGTTGTAAATGGCACCAGTCCTGGCTCTTCGTGTTCTGTGCTGTTATTTAGCTGTAATTTGCCCCTAAATGCCTTCTAAGAGCCCAGTAAGAAGTGGTAGTGTTGATAATGTTGTTAGACAATATTAACTTCCCATAGTTTGGGCATAACAAAAATGCCTAAGTATATTGCCCCCCGAATAAGCACAGCTCATCATTTTGGTAATGCTTTTAAAATAAACATAAAATACTGTAGTGCTTTATTTTAAGGTGTCCAAAATGTGCACAGGGAATAAGAGTAGAGAGATGGATTAAATCTAAGGAAATAAAAGATAGTTGAAGGGACTGGTTTTCAAGATGATAAACACAGATGAGTTTGCTCTTATCTTTCATGTAGAAGGTGAAACAGCCATTTCTGTGATCTGAGTTCATGCTACATGCACTTGAGTCTTGGCTTCCAGCATTGATTCCAATTTATTCCATGGTTGTGATTGTTACTCGAACAACAGAACACAGCTGTGCTTTCCTGCAGTGAAATGATAATCAGTCTACTGCTGCTATCATTTAATGCTGCAACCACCCCTCTGGCATGTCAGGTTAATTCTATTTCACTGTTATTTATTGATGTTCATACATTTTGATGAAGGACAATAGCCATGGCAGGATGATAATCAACAGTAATTGACTCGTTGATCAATCTCCTAGCATAGTCAACTGACAATAAGAGGGGCGTTGGAGCAACAGAATTGAATTTAACTGATGAGCCAAAATATATTAATGATATTTTTCAACACTTTTTTCTCTGTTTTATTTGTGTGTTTTGGTGAATAAAGAATAAAAAGAATTTTGAAAATTTAATCTCAATGGCTACGTCTACACGTGAACGCTACATCGAAATAGCTTATTTCGATGTAGTGACATCGAAATCGTCTACACGTCCTCCAGGGCTGGCAATGTCGACGTTCAACATCGACGTTGCACAGCACCACATCAAAATAGGCACTGCGAGGGAATGTCTACACGCCACAGTAGCACACATCGAAATAAGGGTGCCAGGCACAGCTGCAGATAGGGTCACAGGGCGGACTCAACAGCAAGCCGCTCCCTTAAAGGGCCCCTCCCAGACACAATTGCACTAAACAACACAAGATCCACAGAGCCGACAACTGGTTGCAGACCCTGTGCATGCAGCATGGATCCCCAGCTGCAGCAGCAGCAGGCAGAAGCCCTGGGCTAAGGGCTGCTGCACACGATGACCATAGAGCCCCGCAGGGGCTGGAGAGAGAGCGTCTCTCAACCCCTCAGCTTATGGCCGCCATGGAGGACCCCGCAATTTCGATGTTGCGGGACGCGCAACAAGTACATGGTCCCTACTTCGATGTTGAACGTCGAAGTAGGGCACTATTCCTATCCCCTCATGGGGTTAGCGGCTTCGACGTCTTGTCGCTTAACGTCGATATTAACATCGAAATAGCGCCCAACACGTGTAGCCGTGACGGGCGCTATTTCGAAGTTAGTGCCGCTACTTCGAAGTAGCGTGCACGTGTAGACACGGCTAAAATGTATTAGCTATGTCCTTGTCTGTTAACTTTGTAAAGGCTTCCTTAACTCTTCTCACTTTGTAAGTGAATGACACTCTTGTTAAAAGTCTTAAGCATGCAAATGAGTGTCTGGTCGTATACCTTAGCTTAATTGAATATACAAACAGGTTAAGTGCAGAGTTTTCCTGTTTGTGTGTCAACTGTAGGTTTTTTTTTTGCATGCACAATGTGTCATACACAAATGGATTATTTTAAGACACTTATTCACTGTCACAAACATATACACACTATGTGCTTACAGATGTTTCTTATGCCCCCAAGTTTTCCCTTTTATAGTCTTATGGTCTTCACCAAGATAATAGCTTGCTTGCATTCCTTTTATTTGTTAGTTTCTTCTTCCTCTGTAGGCATTCTGTAAGACAGTAACTTACGCAGCAAAGAATAGTATATGTTCAGGGAAAGAGAATGATATTCAGGGTCATTCTGTTTGAACTGAGATGCTGAAAAACTAACCTCCAATCAAGCTGCAACTGTTCACCGTGCTGTGATAGGTTTTGTAAGCAAAGCCAGAGGTCAGCGCAGTATTGTAAATGTTTCTCCTATAAGGATTTGGAAGGGTGCTGGAGCTAAAGGAGAGCTCCCACTATTCAGAAAATAGTAATATCTTCTGGAAGACAGATGTGGAAGAGAGACAAAACTATTGGCCATGTCTGTTTAAAATGCCTGAAATGTCATCATGCAGTTGCAAACTGAACACACTATTTCCCAAAAAACAAACAAACAAAATGCCCCAAAAACTGTAGCACGGAACACTAGGAACTCACATACCAAATGGTGCCGTAATCTATAATAGAAAACAGGCTTTATAAAAGATCATGCCTTGTTTTGATTAGCTCAGTTACACCTCTCCAGTCATTTGACTCAGTGGCAGAACATGCCAACAGTAAGAAGACTAAATAAATGCAGCTATTTTCCTGATGATTTTTAATAATTTTGGAGTAGCAAAAAAAGTGCAAGCAAGACAAGGCATCTTTTCAATATAATCCATTTGTAATTCACTTTCTCCTTAGGACTTAAACCAGAAATATTCATTTCCAACAAAGACTGCTAAAGAGGATAACTTGTTTTTCTGTATAGTTTGGGATCTATGAAAAAAGCAACGGCAATCTTAATTTTGAAACTATTAATTCTTGTTATGAAACTTGAAGTAGAGACAGAATGAACCAAAATCACATGATTCAATGTAAGCTGCAACCTTAAGGTCCAATGCCAAAATATGTTTTATAGTAGTTGTCCATTATAAACTAGTTGCTCATTACAGTGTCAAAAGACCTCTGATGTGTTGAACTGTTGGAAACCATTCAGGGAGGTGACTCTCCCTGCTGGGCAGACTAGGTGTATGGCTGACCCACAGACACCAAATCATAATTGAATCATGATGTCAGTCCAAGACAAGCTTGAAACAATTTGCCAAAGAGGTGTGACATTAAGTGACCTTTCTGGTATCTGATAGCTTCCTCGGGGAAGGAGCTGACTAGACTTCATATCAAGTAACCTGAAGAAAAGACAATGACATACGATAACTAGAAACCCCATAAAACTCTAGTCTATGCCACAATGCAATACAAAGGGAAAGGGATCTTTTAGTCAAAGTCTTTTGAGGTTTCTGGACAAGGCATCAGAAAAGCAGAAATATAACATTTCAGCCACTCACAGCTTTCTGCAGGTTAAGTAATGATCCATTCAGTCTCTCAGCAAATTAAAAAAAAATCAGAAAAACTATCACCTACCCAATTTTGAACATACATGCAATAATGCTCATGTATGCAGTACCTTGTAATTAAAGTAGCAACATTCCAATGGAATGGGAAATCAGCACCATGAGAAAGCACCAATATGTTGTGCTAATGCACAGAGATTGCAGTGGGGAACAATAGTGAAAAAAATAATATACTCTGTTTTAATTGGTACCTATACCAGAAGAATAACTTGCATAAATGACCACACAATTTGTTCATACCTGTGCAGCACAGAAAAATAAAACCACTAGCCAACAATCAAGTTATTTCTCCACAGTGATAGTAAAAAAGTAAGATCATGTTTATGTGTACTTGTGAGGTCCTTAAGATGATAGTCATATTGATAAATAGGTAGGTAGATAGTAGCCAGACATTGGACAAATGCACAGTACCAGGTACTTGTTGTCAGGTGGATACACTACTGTTAGTAGTGAATGGCAACATATTATTAGCATTTAACAAGTACCTGAATTGCTCATAAAAGATAAGTAAGACAGATTTTTTTTAGTGTGTAATTATGATGACAGGTCTGGTGTCCCCATATGACATACAGGTGTTTCAGTTCGTATGTTCACACTGTACTTTATTAAGACCAAATTCTGTATTATTCAAATTAGATTTTTATCATGAAAATTAAATTCAAAGATGGCATCTGTGCAGGAAACCAACAATTGTGGTATTAAGAACAATACTTAATTCTAATTTTGTGGAATTCCAAATATAATTATGTGTACTCAAATAGTTTTATATTTTACATAGTAAATTAGATGCTTACAATTGGTAGATTGTATTGAGCACCAAATTATGCCCCTAATGAGAACCCATATTATGTCTTAATGCCCAGCTGAAACAGAGCAATTACAAACAAACTTGTGTGAGATATGATTACGTGTGCATAGCAGATATGAATGCTTTTTGTTTTAACACATTTTGCTATGAATTTTGAACAACACTTCTCTAGGTTCCAGGTGAAAATCATGCCACGTGATGTGTGTTGTATCATTTTGGTGTAAAAATTTTTTGGGAAAAAAAAGTTTGTTTAGAAGATTTGTGAATCTCAACAACTCTATTGCTGTATGTGGGTGAGCCTGTCATAGAACTAGGTAGCCATCTGCCGAAGCAGGAGGTCCAGAAAGAGCAGCACAATAGATGGTATTGCTTGCATGGCTCCTCTATTGAACTGTAAGATGAAATGGAGCATACAATAGCCTCTGCTGAATTCTTGAATGGTGGAGGTTTTCAGAATGAGCCCACACATTGCTTCTGCTGGCCCATTTGGATCAGGCTGTTTCTTCCACTTCTATCCCATCTAAGCAGCTGAAAGTCTGTGGGTTGGAACCCTGCGTCTCTTTTTAACAGACAGCATTTTGCAATTTCTTAGTGGAAAGCTATGGAGATGTTTATTTAGGATGGCAATGTTCTGCTCAGTGTATCTTAAGTGGCAGCCTGGAAAAACTTCAGTGAAGAACTTCAGTGCTTGGGGAAATGTTTAGGTACTTTCCAGGGGATGGAAGTGCTGAAGGGATCCCTAAAGTGCAGCAGACCTCTCAAAAATTGTTGATTAATAGTATCCAAAGTTGGTTTTTAAGTCAGTCACCAGGTTTAATAATTAACCCCTTTCTGCATCCACACTTTAAAACATTTGGCCATGTTGGTACCTGATTTACATATCTAAATGATCTTAAGCACATGTTTCCTGTGTGCCCATAAACATAAGGAGGAAGGAAGACCAGGTTGTTTGTCTGCCACCTGACATTATTCAAAAATTCAAGCTAGCACACTTAATTACTCAGTTTCTTGAGAAAGCTATTTATTACTAATCACTAGTAGATATCTTGACAGAAAAAGCGTGGAAGACCCAATATTAGTAACAATCTGCTTTTCTTATTGTTATTGTTTGATTGATATAATACAGCTAAACTCCAATTACTGATATTGTTAGGCCTCAGCTACAAAGTGATTACGGTGCTCTGAATATCTAGATAGAAATCCTCGCAGTACTCAGTGGTGTGTTTTTGTGAGAATAAAATTTGTACATCAAGATAGTTGCCGTGGTTTCCTCATGCACCCCAGTAAGGTTGTGGGAGAAGTGTGGTTTGTTATGTTAATGTCAAACTCATCAAGAATCTTAATCATAGGAATCATAGGAGAGTAGGACTGGAAGGGACCTTGAGAGGCCATCGAGTCCAGCCCCCCACCCTCATGGCAGGACCAAGCACTTTCTAGACCATCCCTGAAAGCCATCTGTCTAACCTCTCCCTAAATATCTTCAGTGAAGGAGATTCTACCACCTCCCTTGGCAATTCGTTCCAGTGTTTGATCACCCTGACAGTTAGGAACTTTTTCCTAATGTCCAACCTGAACCTCCCCTGCCGCAGTTTAAGTCCGTGGCCTCTTGTTCTATCCTCAGAGGCAAGGATGTTCCAAGATGACTTGTTTTCCTCAAATGAACAAGCTTGTCTCTTTAGAAAGGAGTCTAAAATTCGGATCTGTTAGGGCTAAAGTCAATGTGCCCATATTCCAGTGTCAAACAAGGCTAAGGTTCTGCATACAGCTAACTTAGATCTTTGTGTTTTAGCATTTATTGACAGACCTTTCCCTTCTCTTCCATAATCTTTGCTACTACCATCGATAAAACGTAGGGCTGCGGGAAAACTTCGAAATGGCCATACAAATGGCCATTTCGAAGATTACTAATGAGGCGCTTAATTGAATATTCAGCACCTTATTAGCCTCAGTACTACTCTGGCCATGGCGCTTTGAAAGACCCACTTTTGAAAGCTCGCAGCTGAGCGTGGCTACACAGGGGTCCTTTTCAAAAGAACATCACACATTTTGAAATCCCCTTATTCCCCTTAGCTGATAGGAATAAGGGGATTTTGAAATGTGTGGGGTCCTTTTGAAAAGGATCCCTGTGTAGCCATGCCAAGCTGCACTTTTGAAGCGCTGTGGCGGGAAGCATCCTCATTCTAATGAGGTGCTCAATATTCAGTTCAGTGCCTCATTAGTAATCTTCAAAACGGCCATTTGCATGGCCATTTCACAGTTTTGGCCAAGTGTGGCCACAGCCTAAGTGGGTAAGGGATAGCTCAATGGTTTGAGTATTAGCTTGCTAAAACCTAGGGCTGTGCATTCAATTCTTGAGGGAGCCATTTAGGATCTGGGGGAAATACTTTCAGAGGAGGGGTAGCTCAGTCGTTTGAGCATTGGCCTGCTAAAACCAGAGTTGTGAGTTCAGCCCTTGATGGAGCCATTTAGGCGTCTGGGGCAAATAGGTTAAAAAATGAGATATACATATGCATTAATAACTTAAACTCCTAATTGCCCAGTGTTAGGGTGAAATAAGTACTTTATTATGAGAAACTTGGTGGTGTTACAGTAAGCACTTATGTTCTTTTTCATTTCCATCTCATTCTTGTGGTAAGATATTGCCATGCTTACCTCCTGAGGGGGTACATGTTTCAGCTTCAACAATAATCCTTCTGGATGAGTGAGAAGCAACAGTGATGGCTGTAAAACCCAGTCATCCTCAGCTGGAAGAAGGTGGTTGGCCAGAAGGGGGTTGGGGACACCAGGGTTAATGAAAAACTAATGGAGAAAGCTAGTCAGGATGCAGAGGACTGCTCAAAAGAGGGGGAGAAGGAGGCTTATATTACTATTTTTAAAACTGGATTTTCCTCTTCGATTCACTTTAAATTCTTTGTTCTAATTGAGAGGGGCGGCTACTTAATTACATCTAATTAGAGTATTTAGATCCATTCTCCATTAACAATGTTGTTCATGTAAGATCAGCATCTTACCTTTACTGTGAACTCTTATGGATTAATCATTTATATTACATGGTCTAATTGCTTCAGTTCAACTCTTATTTACTTTTGACTTCTAAGTGACTTTATGAATGCTATTATTTCATTGCCGTAGTCCTTAAGAACAAGCAATTACTGTGATAAAGCACTATAAACGTAGCAAATCTATTGCAAAACACTAACACAACTGCAGGTGACATTGGTTCAGTGTACAACATTGCACAAAGAATTTTGTCTTTTTTTTGTTTGCTGGTTTTAGTTTGGTTCTGTGACACAATAAACTTTAGGAGTTGGCTGGCATGTAGACAATGCTTCACTTTTTCTGACTCAGCATTGCTAATTCTTACGGTTTTATTGTGAGTTTCTTAGTATTTGACATTTTTTTCTCTTGGCATCTCTTGGTTATTTTACTGAAATTTCAGCTTTCTTGTTGAAAGGTAAGTTTCTAGCCCTCGTGATTGCAGGGAGAAACTTGTAAACCTTGTAAAGAATTCTAAAGGCACAAAAATCCCCAACAAAACCCTTAAGAATCCCAAAATATATTATTTTTTTAAACTCTTGTGATTTTCAAAGCAGGTCTCATGGTTTTAGGTGTTCCTAAGTCATGATTCTTGAGTGCTTGTGCTGCACTGCAGTACTGATTTCTTCACTGAAATATACAGTCACTTGCGACTTATTAGGAGAAAATTGTGCCTCTCAGCTGACGTTATCCCCATCATACCTTAAAGAGATTCTTTCTTTAGTCTGGCTTTACCTAGCTTTTGAAATGTCACATTGTGTCATATCTCACGTTTTGTCGCTTCATAATTAAGTGACCTGATTGTTTGTGCCAGAACATGTGGTAATGTGCCAGTTCTGGCAAATGATAGTAAAGAGTAGTTCAGAGTCGCACTGGCCCAGAGAAATGTCTCCCCATTCTGATGACCATACAGCTTCATTGCACCCAGTTTATATCATTGCTGATTTACAGTTTACTTGTCTTCCCCACAAACCATCCCACATTCATTGCCCTGTGGGTAGTAAGGGTTGGTTTTACCTCTCTTCCAGCTCCTTTGTTCTGCCATGCACTCTTTGCCTGGGCCTTAGCTGGACTTTGCAGGGAGTGGAATAGGCTTCCTACGTCCTCCCCTGGTTCAACACCCATGTATGAACAAGGCAGAACCTGGTTTTTAACTTCAATAATTTAAACAAAAATTTTCGCAGTTGCAAGAGATAAATAGCAGGTGCTGGCCACCTGCACTGGGGCCAGTGCTGTTCCACATAATCATAAACAATGTGGGAAAAAAGGATAAACAATGAGGTGGCAAAGTGTGCAAATGTATCAAGTTCAATGGTGAATGTAATGATTTCCACAGGGATCTCCTGCAACCGGATGACGGGACAATAAAATGTCCCATGAAATTCAGTGTTGATGAATACAAAGTAATGCATCTCAGAAAACATAGTCCAACTATGCATTCAGAATGATGGAGTCTAAACTAAAAGTTACCACTCAAGGAGGAGGTTTTAGGATCACTGTGGGTAGTCTTCTGAAAACATCTCTCAATATGCAGGGACAGTCAAAAAACATGAACAGAATATTAGGGACCATTAGGAAAGGAAAAGATAATAAGACAATAAATATCGTAATGCCATTATGAAAATCTGTGGGACACCCACACCTTGAATTCAATGTGCAGTTGTGAGAGTTCCATCTCAGAAAAGACATAAACAAAAAGATTAAGCCTTGTACACCAGCTTCCACTAATGTAGAGATTAAAAGAGTGGGGCTATGCAGTTTAGAAAATAAGTTTAACTGGGTTCAAAAAAGAACTAGGTACATTCGCAGAGGATCTTAGACAGTAAGGGATGAATTCTGTAGCCTTCAGTGTTCCTAACCCTGATAGAAACTGGGACTGGATGACTGGGGTTGGATCATGTAATAAATTGCCCTGTTCAGCTCATGCCCTCTAAAGGATCTGGCACTGGCCACTATCAAAAGGCAGAATACTAGGGCACATGCACCATAAGATTTTGTCATGGTTAGTTTTAGGAAAAGTCAGGGACAGGCTGTGGGAAGTAAACAAAAAATTCAGAGGCCATGACTTTTGCTAAAAATAACTGTGAAAAAAATGGGGCTGAGCTAATGTGGCTAGGAACTCTGGAGTCCTCCTGGTCCAGCCATAGCTGGGAGCTCCAGGGTACCCCAACTGTCCATGGTGGCTGAGAGCTGTGGGAGTCCCCAACCAGGGGAGAGGGAGCTGCTGGTTCCCCTCCACCCAGGCTCTAGAATCAGTGGCTCAGTGTTCTGGGCCCTGCACCATCTGCAGCTGCTGAGCTGGGGTTCCTCACTGGCAGCAGCAGGTTGGAGCTTTGGAGGCGTCAACTTCTTTCAGTGGCTGCAAGTTGCCATGGCCCCTGCTGGCTGACAGCTCCAGCCCTGCTGTCCGACAGCTCCAGCCCTGCTGTCCTGGGGCTGAAGCAGAAAATGTTATTTATGAAAGGCACAGATTTCATGGTCTCCATGACACAATCTTAGCATAGTCCATCGGTCTGATCCACAGTGTCTGTTCTTATGATCTCTTAATTTCTAAATACAGTTATTCACACTCATTCAATAGAACCCATACAGACCATTTTAATTAGCCCTTTATGTCCATGATCATCATTTATATGTGCTCTTATCATCCCACTAAAAGTGTATGCTTTTCACTGGGAGGGTAGAGCATTAAACCACTTCTTTTGGCAGCTACTCATTAAAATCTCCTTTATAGTGTCTTTATGATTGGTGGATGAAGGGCATTTCAGAATTTCAAAGTGCTGTTATTATTTTTTTTTCTTCTCCAATAAGCCCCTTCTTGATCCATCAGCAATCACAGACTCAAATTCATGATCTCATGTCTCTGATGAAGAATGGCTAGGACATGAAAGCCAGGTGCCAAAGCCACATGGCTTTAGAAGTTGGAATTCACATGGCTGTTTGGACCTGGATCCCTCTCATCTAAAGGAAAACCACAAAGCAGCACTTCAGTCTGAAAGCTAGCAATCAATTAATGCTACAGTGAGTAATGTTCTACAACCTCTATTTTGGACAGTTAATGACTTTAAAAAAAAGAAAATAATGTTAATTGGAAAATTTGTTTTGCTCATAGCGCTGAAGCCATTCAGCATTTCACCGCTGGCTAGGTGATTATTAGGTATTTCTTGTATTCTAAGTAGAAACTCAAAACTGAGGCATTTGACTGCCATTTCCTACCTCTAAAGCAGTAAGGGGAATGAAACATTTCCTGGAAAGCTTACAATGTTTAAAGGATCTATATAGACAATGGATATTGAATTGAAAATTAATGGGACATTGTCTCATCAATGCCTTGGGCTAGTCTACCCTGGTAAAGGTTTGCCTGTATTGCTAGCAAACCTTCCCATTAAGAGACACTTCATACTAGCAAAAAACTGAGGATGATCTGTTTTGTGTAATAAGTCATCTACATTTTGGCTTTTCTTGAAGTAAGCTATACTGGCAAAAGCATTTCTCAGATACAACTACTGTAGGCACACTAAGGCTTTTTCTGAAACAGAATTTTTTGGGTTTTTTTTGTACTTTTTTAAAAAATAACATCCCTAAGCAACATTACGATAAAGGTAAATGTATCCACGTTACCTGGCCAAAGTCCCTTTTGAAAATGTTGATATAGGATCATATGTCACTTAGATGCATTTGGAATATTTATAATAGTTTTATATAATACTTACAATAGTATAGTAATTTTCTTACCAAGACCTTTTCTAAGTGTAACCCACACACCTAGATTTTGCTGTCTCACAAAAATGCACTTAGACTACTTACAGAGAGAAAGAATGAGCCTCCGCTACAGCCTTAACTGAGAGGCAGCTGACATTTAGTACAAACTCTAGAGTCCCATGCAGTGAACTCCAGAGGTCTCAGGCTTCCAGTCCAGCTGTTAGCAGCATTGACTGGGGGCTGGCCGTGATTTCAACTGGGTCTCTGAAGTTCCAGATGCTCTTCCTCAGGTAGGGGACGTATGTAACCCACGCACCTAGGCTGTATCTACAAAAGAGCAATCTGTTGACAGAAGTTACTGTCAGAAGATATCTTCTGACAAAACTTCTGTCTACAGATTGTGGCCAGACTTCATGAGGTTAAATTGCATATGGACGGGAGAAATCAGGCAGCGTAGATGTGGTTCTGCCAGCAAAAGCCCCCTTTGTCGACATCCCCTTATGTCTGATTGTTTTCCGGGCACAAGGGGCTGCTGACAAAGGGGGTTTTTGCTGGCAGAACAATATCTACACAGCTTGATTTCTGCTGCAAAATGCAAATTAACCTCATGAATATGCACATTAGCCATGCAAATATACACTATTTTGCATTTTTGAGACTGCTTATTTTATCAAACTGTCAGAACTATGGTTCAAGGTAGACACAGCCTTGACTTTTAGGTAATCTCTGCCACTTGACAATCAAAGAGCTCTTTTGCAACTCTTATTATAAGTTGTATCTCCTGGAGAAACCTTCAGGTTCTTGGGTTCTGATCATGCCAAGTGCTTGGCACCTTCAGATTGTACCAGCTCACTGCGCTTGAAAGGCCACAGGCATAAAGCAGAAGTTAGGAATGTGGTACAGCCAGAAATTTGCCTCTGTATTATAAAATTCATTTGTTTTAGGATACTGCAGTCAGGAAGTTTGAGGTGGATGCTGTAAAACAGATATGGACTTTTTAAGTGAGTTGGACTGCAGATCCATAGAGAAGTGGCTTGTTCATTTAATCAGATTGATTTGCTATAATTGATTGATTCCAATAATGCTCAGCCCATGCTAAGCTTTCCAATGACTGAGAGAAAAGCTGGTAAATCTACTTTGAAATGATTTCTAGTGCTCATCTGCTGAAAGTGTGGGATCAAATTTATTTTCACGTGCACACCTATAACACCTTCATGACTAATAGGAGGATTCTTAGAGAGTGAAAGTGGAGAAGGTTATGAAATCCTTTCAGTTTTCTTTCCTGACAATATTCTCATTTCTGCAACTTTTTCTTCAGAATTTGTGTATTCTCGGAGGTTATCTTTTAAGTCCTCTGGGGCAGAAAAGAAAAGGGTAGCTAGAATTTTCAACACCTGTCTCAGATTATAGCTAATATAAGAATTTACTGCCTGTACAAATAAGAATAAAACATGTTATGCCTGGGGCAAAACAGCATCATACAATTGGATTCTGTCTGCCATTTCAAAAGATGTTCTAATTTATTTCTGGTATGTGACTTCCTCATATTCAAAACATAACACTTCTCAAGTGTCAGAAATCTACAAAGTTCAATGGAATTTAATGAAAGGAATTTAGGATCTACTTACAGATTTAATAAATAAAGTGCATTTTCACTCTCAAGAGAGCCTTCTTTCCAGATAATTCAGAGCACACAAGAAAACTGAAGGCTTTTCCTCAGTCCTGAATTTCATGTTTCTGAAAAAGGCTAGTTCTCATAACAAATTCAAAAATCCATAAGAAGGCAATTTTATCTTTAGAGCCAAAAATTCTTTGTAGACCTGGTTTATAAAAATATGCATTTCCTGATTTCTAATTTGGAACACCAGAGGTTAATCACAGTGGTGATGACTATATATGGAAAGAAGTCCGGACAAAAGTCTTCAACACAACAAGTAGTCCTGTGGCACCTTATAGACTAACAGATATTTTGGAGTATAAGCGTCCATTGGCAAAGAAAGCTCATGCTCCAAAATATCTGTCAGTCTGTATGGTGCCACAGGACTTCTTGTTGTTTTGAAGATACAGACTAACTCCGCTACACCTCTGATACTAGTCAAAAGTCTTTTTTTTTTTTTTTTTTGGAAAATGTGCTCTCCTCAGTGTTTACTATATGCGGGCTGCATCCATAGATCACTTTCCTGTGTAGCCTCTTCAGTACATGACTAGTTCTACAGGGAAGTCAAACTCATGGGATTCTGAGCTGTTTAAGACACATCAAGATTCTAAAATGCACAGTGAACAGAATCCTCTCTGAGTGTAAAGATGATGAAAAATCACCCCATGTTCTGCAGCGCCTTCAGTAATACTGCAAAAACAAACCAAAACCCATCTTCCTTCTAGAGGAATCCCAGACATCATGTAGAAAAGCAAGATCTCTCTGCCAGGATAGGATATAGGGTTTTCCAAGGTTAGGTATTGTAAGCATAGAAAAGTGGCTTCGTATCAGTTTGCTTCATCTAATTGTCCTCAGACTAATCTTTCTTAATTTTCTTCTGTACTGATGACTATAGAAAATGAAGTAGGATTCCGGTAAATTAATAAAATGACTTCATAAGATCATGACCTCTAGACAAATACTTGCAACATTTGGGTCACAGCCAAGGGAGCTTGTAATACTTGGATCCTTGCCAAATAAACAGAATTCTATAGCTCTTCTCAGACTGCCACACTAATCACTGCCCTACATCACTTTCACTGAATACAGGTTTTAGTCTGAGATCACAAGATGGTGATGCTATCTCAAGACAGATGGAAAGGAAGGTTGGTGGAGATCACAGGCTAAAGGAATTTTCTATACATTTTAAATTTTACTTTTGCTAAAATACCTATCTATCCTTCCAACAAACTAAATGTCTTCAATGTTATAAATAACTAATCACTTCCTTAATGAAAATGTTGATTAGGAGATCTCTAGTAAGTATAATCCCAGATTGGAAAATCTATTTATAGTTATGTAGTAAGTAAGTAGGACAACATAGTGCCATAAGGCTTATTGAGATGATGATGATATCATATGGTGCTGAAAAATGTAGATAAATTAGATATTATGAAGGCTAATTAAGGAAATACTCTCCTTAAACATTTCTATTCACACCACCTAATTTTAAAGGAATGATGAGAGATTTGGTTTACTTTTAATTAGTTATGTGATAAGTTTTGATTCTTGCATTTCTTCTTTCAGATGATAGATTTTTTTTAACTTTAGGAATTCAACTAAGAACAGTAAGAATTCAGATTATTGTGGTCTTGAGTTTTCATTCCATAAAAAAAAGGATTTATCCTATTTGTAAGATTCCTTTAATATTTTTCATCAAAGCACTATTCAACTGAGAATGTTTTCACTCCAAACCTGGCGCTCAGTTTTGGTTCAAAAGATGCCATCCGTGCCCTATTTTTAAAACTGGCCTGGGAGGGGTTGGTAGAAGGAAGAGGAAAACTTGCTTATTTTTTTTTTCTCTCTTTAGCATATAAGTAAGATGATAGCCTTCATAAACAAGGTGTTCCATCATTCTTTCCCGGATGAAGTCTTGGGATTTTTTGTCGTCTTTCTAAATAGTTTATTCTTAATATCCCAGATTCTAAATCCAGAAGAACTCTCTCACAAAAGTATCAGTAACATACACAAGTGTTGCGAATGTAGCAGGTTTCCTGTTGCTTTTCACAGCTAGATTACTTTTCAACTAAAAATGTATCATGCTTACATACACGTATTTCACTATAATTCACTGTAATTATTCATCACTCATCCAAAAACTGCAGAGTGCTTAGCAAATCATCATTATTCCTCTTTTATATCTGAAAAAGTTGAGAAATAGTAGGTTAAGTGACTCACCCAAGACTACGCAGTGAGACATTGACAAATTTGGCATGAGGACCCTTCTAAAAGGGTAAACAACCTTAATGGTTGAATATTCTAGCAGGTCACTAAGCAGCATTTTTGAGGGCACCTGTGCATACGAAGCATCATAAGTGACTGCATAGTTAGAATGTTGTTGAGATTTTCACTTCAGTCTGCACTTACGCTATTTCTCACACTTCGGTAATTGAGCTTCAGTCTAAACTAACAATCATCCGAAAGAACAAAGCTACAACATAGTTTTTGTCTTTGGAGAAGAAATGTTTCCTCAACTGTCTGATTTCTTTGGAAATCTAAAACAATGATTGGTTAGCTGTACAATGACAGTCACCACAATCTCCAAATTCCACTCTCACTGCCTCTGACAGATGCTCAGAGTTAGGCAATGTTGCAAAGTTTGTCAATGAAACACAGTTATTCTGTTTATCAGCCACAACCTAATTCACTGCTGTAAAGAAGAGCTAACTAAAATGATTAAAGGTCTAGAAAATATGACTTATGAGAGAAGATTAAAAGAATTGGGTTTGTTTAGTTTCGAAAAGAAAAGGCTGAGAGGGGACATATTAGCTTTCAAGTACCTAAAAGAAGGTTACAAGGAGGAGGCAGAAGAATTATTCTCCTTGGCATCTGAAAATAGGACAAGAGGCAATGGGCTTAAACTGCAGCAAGGAAGGTTGAGATTAGACATTAGGATGGTTAATTACTGGAATAAATTTCCTAGGTTGGTTGAAGAATCTCCATCTATCTTTTCCCTAACCAGGCACTTGTACATCTATAAAATTGAGTCACAGGGATCTTCTTTTAACACCACTGTTATATTATGTTTCCTGGAGAGGGTCTCTTTTCTGATGAGAAAGAAGGATCAGCTGGGAGCAGAGCAAGCCCTGAAGGGAAATATGGAGAGTGAAACACCCAGAATCAAGGTCTTTGAGGAAGAGGGCAGTTTAGAGAAGTGACAGACTGTTAGAGGGCAAAACTGGCGGTGGAGGAAGGGTGATAAAGAAGGCAGCTTTATGACAACTCTTTCTAAAATTTTCTATAGCATTCCTTTTACTTTTTTGTACTTCCATATTGATCATATGGGCTTTTTCATCTCTATAACTGCCGCGTTTTCTCCAACTGTGTGGGGTCTTTTTTTTTTCAACTGCAGTTGAACTGGGTAGACTTATAGTAGGTTTTATACATGTTGATATGTGAAAGTGACTAACAGATTGTAGTACAGTCAGCACAATTCATCAGCTTCAAGGATGACTTGCACGTTTGAGAGCATGCTTCCATTTAAAAAATATAGATTTCTGGAACTGAATAGAGCATCAGAACACTCTTTACTGTGTCCAATGTTGGTTTAGTCCAGAGTCAACTTATTGAGCCAAAATGCAAAGCTAACTTGTCAGCCGTTTTGTAATTCTCTGTAAAGTGCAGACAAACAATATAATGTTCTCTCTCAGCACTTATCCACCTTCCAGAACTGGTAGGTTAAACCATACATTTATTAATTTTAACTCTTCAATCAGCGTTTCAAACTTGAAATCATATCTTCTCTCCAAGAAATCTTTAAGTTTGTAGCTGATAGCCAGCCTAATATACTCTGGTAGTAATTATTCTACACATTTAGGCCGTGTCTACACTAGCCAAAAACTTCTAAGTGGCCATGCAAATGGCCATTTTGAAGTTTACTAATGAAGCGCTGAAATACATAGTCAGCACTTCTTAGCATGCGGGTGGCCACGGCACTTCGAAATTGACATGGCTCGCCACTGCACGGCTCGTCTAGACAGGGCTCCTTTTCAAAAGGACCCCGCCTACTTAGAAGTCCCCTTATTCCTATGAGCAGACAGGAATAAGGGGACTTCAAAATAGGCGGGGTCCTTTTGAAAAGGAGCCCCGTCGGGACAAGCCGCGTGGTGGTGAGCCGCATCAATTTCAAAGTGCCATGGCTGCCCACATGCTAATGAAGCGCTGAATATGCATTTCAGCACTTCATTAGTAAACTTCAAAATGGCCATTTGCATGGCCATTTCGAAGTTTTTGGCTAGTGTAGACACGGCCTTAGTTTGAGGGGAATTAAAATGTCAACATCTAATTTCTTTACTGATCATTATTGTACATTTACTTTGGAAAGTGACGCTACCTTTACTATCACTAGCATTTCCAAGGAGTAAATGTGTAATACTGATGAGGAATGTGTAAGGAATTCTAATTGTTCTGAAAGGAAAGTGGAGGGGAAAATGGAAAGCTTGCTTTGTTTGTGAGATTTTCCCCTCTCCCAATCTGTACCTATCTTGTGCTTTGCATTGAAATGAACTCTACCTCAAAGGAAAATCAGAAGATAAGCAGTGAATTTCTGGGTTTGCCAGAAACTTCTTCTATGACTTTGGGTAAGTCACTGAATTGTGCTGGATTTCAGTTTTCAGCTTCTAAATAGGATGGTAATGACACTGCCTTTCCACCATTCTTTGTCTGAGTTCCTACTCTAAGCTTCTGTACTGGTACTGTTTCTTACTATGTTTTTGTACTGAGCCTACCACACTGGGACCTGATTTTGGACGGTGCAATGAGAAGGAGGAGGAGAAATAATAAAAATGAAGTCAAAACCATTTTTAAGACACCATCTGAAATCACAGATTGATATTATTTTGTTTGGGGCAACAAGGGATGGGGGGCCTGACTGTGCACCCTAGGGCTACGTCTACACGTGAAGCCAACATCGAAATAGCTTATTTCAATGTAGCAACATAGTAACATCTACACGTCCTCCAGGGCTGGCAACGTTGATGTTCAACTTCGATGTTGCGCGGCACCACATCGAAATAGGCGCTGCAAGGGAACATCTACACGCCAAAGTAGCACACATCGAAATAAGGGTGCCAGGCACAGCTGCAGACAGGGTCACAGGGTGGACTCAACAGCAAGCCGCTCCCTTAAAGGGCCCCTCCCAGACTCAGTTGCACTAAACAACACAAGATACACAGAGCCTACAACTGGTTGCAGACCCTGTGCCTGCAGCATGGATCCCCAGCTGCCGCAGCAGCAGCCAGAAGCCCTGGGCTAAGGGCTGCTGCCCACGGTGACCATAGAGCCCCGCAGGGGTTGGAGAGAGAGCATCTCTCAACCCCTCAGCTGATGGCCGCCATGGCGGACCCCGCTATTTCGAAGTTGCGGGACGCACAACGACTACACGGTCCCTACTTCGATGTTGAACGTCGAAGTAGGGCGCTATTCCTATCCCCTCATGGGGTTAGCGACTTCGACGTCTCGCCGCCTAATGTCGAAGTTAACTTCGAAATAGTGCCCGGCGCGTGTAGCTGTGACGGGCGCTATTTCGAAGTTAGTGACGCTACTTCGAAGTAGCGTGCACGTGTAGACACGGTTTAGAAGAGTCAGGGCCAAGAGTGGAAGGGGTGGGGCCAAAGGTAGTCAGCCCTCAGCACTGCCCATACTATAGTGCTGCCCCCGCCTCCCCCCACTGACAGCTGCGGGAAGCCAGGGCCGCGGTGCTGCAGCATTCCAAAGGGGCCCCGAACTCTAGCTACCATCTCTGCTTAAGTAGCAGAGGTGGCAGCCGGAGCCCTGGGCCCCTTTGAAAAGATGGGCCTGGAAGAAATTGTCCCCTTCCTCCTTCCCCCCACCCCGTCAGCAGTCCTGGGGAAGTGAGGTCTTCCCTTTTCCTTATGCTTAATACAGTTACCATAGCTAACACTGTCCCTTTTTTACAGCCCTCAAAATCTACAGCATATCCTTCCAAACTAAACTGTGAGGTGAGGTATCATTCATGTTAAAGAGCAGGACTGATATCATGGCCCACTGAAATCACTGGGTGTTTTGCCACAGACTTTGGTGGGGCTGGAATTTCACGCTAGGGCTACATCTACACGAGAAGCATCTGTCGACAGCAGTGACTGTTGGAAGGGATTTCCCAGCAAAACTTCTGTTGACAAATTGCATCTACACATCAAAGCAGATTGAAAGAGCAATCTGCTCTGTCGACGGAGAGCAGCCAGACTGCCTGGCCTTCTCTCAATAGAACAGCTGACCAGAAGATCTGCAAGCAGGGCTGTCTGGTGAACCGGAAGCCCTATCTGTCGACAAAAGGACTCTGGGAGCATCTACCCAGCTGCTTTGTCGACAGAAAACTGTCAAGAGAGGCATTACACCAGAAAAAGGAGAGCTATAATGCTGCTGGTAGATGTGCTAAGTTTTATCAACAGAATGTTGACAAAGCACATTTTGTTTGTGGACACTCCACAAATTTTTCCGACAAAAGCTCTGTTTTCCCAGAAAAACCCTCTCGTGTAGATGTAGCTTAGATGTTTAAAGCACGGTCACCAGCTCTGCAGCTGCAGTTTGCAGGCAGAAGTCATTTACACTGGCGATGATAGTCTCCCACTACTTAGTTAAATATCTGAGTAGCCAGCTGTACTTGCAAATTGCCTAGTTAGAAATACTTTATTTTTTTTGGTGAATAACCTGAGAAATTTAATAGTAAGCTGGAAATATGGTCTGTAAATGCTTCCTAGTATTTAGGTTTTTAGAGTGGCAGTGGTTTCTCTCATCACTTTACAATTCTCTGGGCTCTATTGACACCATTATTGGCTGTCATAATGTAGAGTCTATTGAATTGAAATATCCTGAAATGTTAAAACACCAAGGCTGTGTCTACACTACCACCTTCCTTCGAAGTAAGGATGGTAATTAGGGTGTTGGGAGTTTACTAATGAAGTGCTGCCGTGCATACGCAGCACTTCATTAAGCAATTTCCACCCCACGGCAACTCCAAAGTTTTAAACTTCGAAGTCCCAGCAAACCTCTAGCCGCAGCACACCCGCCAGTACTTCGAACTTGCCCCAGCACTTTGAAGTACCTGCGGGTGTGCCACGGCTAGACACGTGCCGGTACTTCGAAGTTTAAAACTTCAGAGTTGCCGCACGGGGGTGGGGGGGGGAATTTGCTTAATGAAGTGCTGCCTATGCATGGCAGCACTTCATTAGTAAACTCCCAACACCCTAATTACCATCCTTCCTTTGAAGGAACATGGTAATGTAGACAAGGTCCCAGTGAAGTCAGCATAAAGACTCTCCTAGACAGTGGATCAAGCCTTTTATAACTTCTATATATTCAGAGCTTTAGTCACATTTTTAAACTTTAATGTAGTGGAGACATTTTTGTGAAACTCTGCCTCTGGTAAAATATCCATTTTGACTGGACTCTTGAAGTGAATTTATTTTTTGCTGGACATGCTCTGACAATATTTGGCAAATACTAACAACTTTGCAAATTGTCTTCCACTGTTAGATGTGATACAACTAGCTTATCCATTTTTATATTCAAAGACTTGCATTGTTGGCACAGTACTCATCCAAAATGAAATTAACTTATAATTGACCTTGTATTTACTTTGGCATCCTTTTGATTCCTATGTATGTTAGGGAGTGTAATGTTCTTCAAGTATTGCTTTTGTTACTTACTTGGAGAGGCGGAAACCACAAGGAATATCATGCAACTATATATGTATATAATATAATATAATATGTGTGTGTGTTGATCTTAGAACATTACATCTACAAAATGTATAATTTACATATTGTATTCTTACATTTTTAGGACTGAGTTGGAACATATTTCTGATGGTGAAGTTTTCAAATGGATCAGAGATCCTTTTAATAACATTTTGCAGCTACATAGCAATCACCGCATATACTAATTACTCACTGGAAGTGTTACGGTTCCAGTATAATAAGTGGAACTTCATGTAAAATGAATCCTCTTCAGCCACTGAACTCAAACTGTTTCACTTAAAACTCCCCCACCCCTGCCATCTCTTTTTAGTAAAGGCTGCTTGGTCCTCAGAGGTTACCTTGAATTGCAGACCATACAAAGTTGATATAGTTTCAGACTGTGTTCACAAAATTCTAGTGAGGATATGCACCCAATGACTGTTGCTGCCATAGAGAATCCTTGATAAACTGCTAGGGAAGTGAGCACACAAGGGGAGGGAGGATTAGTGATAGAAGGATTAGGGTCTAAAATAAAATACTATAAACTAGCAATAAGCATTTCTGTAAAAATGTTGCTTGAGGCTCTTGTTTGTTATTTGGAAAAATTCTATTTAAATGCAGATTAGACTTTCCACTTAAGAGTACAATCTGGGGTTTCTGTGTGTGTGTGTGTGTGTGTTTTAATTTCTTTATGAACTTTGCCAGTTACTTTGGTTATGGTGTTACCTGGATGAAACACATGTTACAGTGGCATGAGTTTTAGTAGCTTTCAACAACTGCTTAGTTTTGAAAACATATTTTGTTAAATCAGAGTAAACCCACCATGTTCACTTGTCATGGGAAACATAGTGTGGCTGATCATTCTGTTTTGTAATAGGTCACCTATTATACTGAAGGAATTCCTACCCTTCTACCACTTGCTTATAAAAACAGCAGTGAAAGAGGACTGTGAATTACACCTTTTCTGAAATGAATTCCCTATTCATTGCCTATATAGGAAATTAAGTATTTGTAGGCCCTGTGTGTTCTATTGCCACTTTATAAAGTGCTATTTCTTCTTTCCTCTAGGGACAAAAAGGAGATTAAAGCAACTGTTTCAGTCAGTTGTGGCAGATCTGTGCAAAGTGATCTAAAATGATCTAAAGTCTCTTTATTTAAAACAAACTCCATAATGGCCAGGTAGCTCTACGCAAGAGAATCTTTGTGAATAGTATTTTCCCCCCAACCCTCACTTTGCAATACAGGTTTATATTCTGCAACTGATATCAGTGCAATTCAATAAAGGAAGCATCCTAGCCTCTTCCCACGGGTTAATTTTTTATTCTTTTATTCGTCCTTCTGGCATCTTGTCACTTGGCATCTTCAGTGATACTTGCTGATCTTGTCAAAAATGTGATAACATGATGTGCATCCCCAAAATGAATTTCAGTTAATCCCAGGCATCTCTGTTGAAACACATGCCAAACTCAATACTGCATTGTCAGGTTTTTGCTTCTCACCTATTTTTTCTTCCTTCCCAAGATGCTTTGTGAAGCATTCACCTTGGTTGGTTACACAAGTGCTGTGCAACAAATGGCATAAACTGTCATTGGGATTTATCTACCAAAGCACAAGAAATTGAAATACATCTCAGAGTCTTGGATCTTCATGTTTTATTAGAGAAAATTTAAAAATATTTAGTCTATGAGATTGTTTTGATAAGTATATAGCAGTCTGGACAAATTTTAATTATAATATTAAATATGTTGTTTTCAACAGCTAATAGATGGAAAAGAGTTGATTTGCTGGCATAATGAGTGGTTTAATTAATGGTTATGTATTCATCTTTGATTTGTTTTTTCTGAAAACAGCAATCATTTCTTTTTGCCTACTTTACTACAGTAATTCTACATAGGACACTAAAGGCAACCTCAAAACTTCTTCAATTAAAGAAGAAAAAGAAGAAGAAATGAAGTACCAAAATTAGAACTGAGCTAGCACTCCCTAGGCACACTTGAATATTACCATATTCATAAAGGCTTGAATTATCAAGAATCAAATGTGAGAGAAAAGGTGGGTGAGGTAATATCTTCTGTTGGACCAACTTCTTTCATGGAAGCTCTTGTGTTCTGGAGAAGGTAACCAGTGTGCAAGCTAGTGTTTCCCATTTGGCTGGATATATTTGTGAAGGTTTCATCTCATGACATAATCTTGAATTAAAATGTAATATTTAATTTCTGGGAATGCCAAAATAGTAGAGGGGTGGCGGCCCTAATCTAGTTGAAATAGGAGATAAGATAGGTTGTTAAACATAAGGGCTGTGTCTACACATGCCCCTCCCTTCCAGAAGGGGCATGTTCATGAGTCACTGTGGAACAGGTTAATAAGGTGCTAACATGCATATTCGGCACCTTATTAGCATAATGGCGGGCAGTTGCTCTTCAAAAGTGCTGCTTTCAAAATGCAGACTGGCTGTATAGATGTGGACATTGCAAAATAAGCACCACACTTCGAAATTCCCTTATTCCCAACACTATTTGAGAAATGATAGGGAAATAAAGTGTTTTAAAATTAGAAAATGATGAACCAGTACTTGTCAGCAAAGTAGGATCCAATCAGATCATGACTTCACATAGGATCTGCACTGAGGTGGGCATAATCTGAACCCTTTAAATTGAATAACAGTTACTTCAACAACTTGCCTATGCTTTTAATATTTATATATCTTTTCATGTATATTCAAACAGCAAATTGGAGTGCTCCAACATTTTTTTGGCATTCCATGATTTGATGGAAATATAAATATGCTATTACATTGGTTTAGGTTCTAGAAATAGCCTACCCCATGAAAGCTCATGACCTAATAAATTATTTTGTTAGTTTTTAAAATGCCAACAGACTACTTTTTGGTTTTATGAAGATACAACCTAGCATGCCTACCTCTCTGTGAAGGTTTTATGTTGTTTCCACGTGCACCAACTGAAGATGTTGTGCTGTGATAGCATTTTGATGACATCCCAAACCAGCTCACATTTGTCTTAGAACTTCCCATTAGTTTGCAGAATAAGCAAAAGTTACACTGAAATTTAACAGGTATCCCTCAGTAGGTTATTTGGTGGATGAAGAGTGAAGATTGCACTTGGGATGCTTATGATGAATCTGTAAGACTTATCATGCTCAGTTATATTTAAAACTCTAGACAAATGACCTCTCTAATTCATTGTTAAAACTCAAATTGGAAAGTAAACTTCACTGAACAAATCTCTGCCTCACATCGCTTACAACAAAGCAACCATACTGGTAATCAGATAGGCTGATTTCATCACAGAAATGTGGCCAGTGTTGAATAGTGGTTGTTGAACACCTGCTGGGTCTATTTACAAGGACTGACACCAGAACTCCTGGAGGCCTTC
The DNA here is from genome assembly GCF_033958435.1 of Carettochelys insculpta. Taxonomy (NCBI): domain Eukaryota; kingdom Metazoa; phylum Chordata; order Testudines; family Carettochelyidae; genus Carettochelys; species Carettochelys insculpta. The sequence continues at coordinate 36,320,988 of NC_134149.1, forward strand.
TGGATTTGGATCTCCTCAACCTTACATTTTCTCCATTCATGAAAGAAAAGAAAGGATCATGCCTGTCTGTCTCTCACACAATGCTTTCCTCCCTGTCTTGGACTCCAGGAGCATGGATGGCACATTTCCTGGTTTTCATTTATTAGGTTGTCTTGGGAGTGAAACACAAATAGAAAGAAATGGCTTTTGCAAAGGAGGAAGTAGGAAAATAGGGAGACTGTAATGGTCTTCAGGACTGTGAATGATATTGTAGAAGAAACAGGTAGCATAGAGGTGAAGTACAGTATTGCTTTCAGAGGGGTAGGAAAGTTATATATGTTCCTTATATCAGAGCAAGGAAATGATCAGAAACATGGGAAGGGATGAAAGCAGAGGCACAGCTGTATAGAACATTGAAGGAAAGGGCAAACTGTGTGTTTGTTATGTGGAAGGAGATTTGGATACAGCGAAAGAACCATAAAAGTGTATGTGACAAGGTGAGACCAGAAAGATCAGTGGAGAGGTAGATGATGTATAAACTAGAAAGGAGGAAGTCTTATTAGGAAAAAAGCTGTGACACTTGGAAGGACAGTTTTCTTTCCTGATCAAGAAAATTTTATATTCTAACTAAGTTGTACACTTTTTGTGAGAGTGACTAAAGATATGAATTGGTGAGAGGCATCAGATCACCTCTGAACATCTGATTGAAATGTTTCACCTCTGAGACTAGGTGGCAGATATGTGCCTAAGGGATGTGTGCAGGCAAATGGTTATCATGCAGGACATCCACTGATGTGTGACAGAGCAGACATTTGAACTCTGTCAAATATAGATAGTTCCTTCTCCCTTTCTGAAGGGCAAGGCAGAGAAGTTGACAGAATGTGGTGTATGTACCCAGAGCTTCATGACTAACAGCATATTTTAGCATACAACATGCAATGTGTTTTTATTTCCCCTTTATAATGTTGACTTGAGTTTCTGTTCACATCTTATTCAAACTCTAACTGCATGTTAGTATGTACACATCTACCTCGTCATCATCCACATATCACACCCAGACACAAACACATTTCCTCAGCTCTTAGCATGTGTTTGAAAGAGAAATATTAGTACATTAGACAAGCTAATTTCTGTCATTTCTCACCCATGTGCATGCGCGCACACACACACGCACTTTTGCTTTCTCTCTACATTCACCATCAATGAACCAATGCATCATCTATGCTTGCTCTTGGTAATCATTGTAACATTACTAGTTTAGGGTCAAATTCCAAATTGTTGCATTAGGTAGTGCAGGCTTAGACTGCTGTTCTTCTTTCTCCTACTTAGACCTCTGTCCACCTTGTTACATCTGTTCTGTCATGTGAAGAGGAGCCCGTGTTGATTTCAATTACACACAGAAGGACTAGTAAAGTGTAAATTAAAAGTAGCCCCCACCCACTTTATTGTGACAGCAAACCAATGTCTTCATATGTAGGTGGAGCACTATAAATTGTTTCAGGAGAGCATGAATGAGTATAAAGGAGTCTGTTATTTTATCTAACAATTCTGAATTTTACCCTTCATATGCATTTGACTACAACAAAGTAGTCTATAAAAGTCTATGTAGTATTTAGAAGTGATGAGAAATGCAGAACAGATTTCTTCTGACTGTAAGGCCATGTCTACATTACCCAGAAGATAGATCCGCTAAGGGTCAATCTTCTGAGGTTTGATTTCATGAACCTGGTGGAAGGGCGTGAAAGCGACCTATCAGGAATTGGCTGTTGACCCCTGCAGTCTTCACTATTGTGAAGAGTAAGGGACGTCAACAGGAGAAACTCTCCTGTCAGCCTTCCTTAGTAACGATGGCCAGGTAAGTCTACTGTAAGTAAGTCGCTTCTAGCTGCAAAATTGCTGTAACTAGAATTGCATATCTGCAATCAACTTTCCTGCCTAGTGTAGACCAAACCTCAGTATACTTCCCTTTATTCAGAGCACACTAGCTTTCCCCTATTTGTATGCAACTTTACTTTTTTTGTATTTATCTTCACAGGAGAAATTGTATAATCTGACTGCAGAGGTAGGTGGGAACGAGCACAGTTTGTCAATAAAATCCCCTTTGAGCTTCATCACCTTTGGCTGAACAGATTCTTCATTTTGAGATGGTCCCTATTATTTCAGAGAAGGGCACTTAATTTGTGAAATTAAATTTACTCTTTCAAGTGAAATTGGATTAATGCACATGTGAGTGTCTGAGCTACTTTTGGTGCCTGTATTTGTGCATCATTAAAAGAGAAATCCACCAATGATTTATATAGGTAATCAAGCCACTATTTCCAAAATAGTTTGTATATTTCAATGACATTCTAATCTAGTTTACAAGGGATGAGGGAGTGGGGCAGGGGGGAACCTGGTTCCAAGTGTGTTCATTAAAATTAGAGGAGTTCCAAGAAATTAGGATATTGGTTTACTGAATAGAACTTTATTAAGTCATTCAATTTAATTAAGTTAAAATGGATAATGTCTTTGGAAATACACCAGGGCTTGATACCTCTATCATATCATTTACTCTAGGCCTTTTTTATGACCTTGTATTAACCTTAACTCTTTATCTGAGTAGGATTGTTGAAAGAGCACATTGGTCTTCCAAAATAACGTATAGAATTATTAGTGACCGTGAAAAACCTAGTTGTTAGCATGTCTATTACAAATGGACAGAATCTCAAAATCAATGCATGGCATTGATTGTTTTAGTGCTGGAGGCTCACTTTAATTTACCCCAAACTCAGTATGGAATCTAAATGGCATCATCATTGTTTTACCTGACATAGTGGAATGTAAAAAATGTTATTCTCAAAAATAAAGTTCATATGTAATCAGGAAATGGCAGAAATTATTAAGTTCCATTTTGAATCTTCAGTGATAGTTTCTCTTTACATGTGTGGAAATCTCTTATTGGACAAGGTGCACTTGTAGAATAGCCTTACATGAGAAGTATTACCATAGATGTATTTAATACGTACACAACATATCACAACTTCTGAATATTTGAGAGGACACGCTAACTTTGCCCCATGATTATGGATGATCAGCACAGAACAGAATGAGTTAGCAGGAAGCAATTTTGCAGTCATCTGCCTTGGGTTTATAAAAATAACTTGGAACAGCCATGCTCAACCAGTTTGCATTTGTGTTTGCAACATATTCATCTCTGGGACCCCATCATGCCAAGTACACACAGGTCCATTTGAGGATAGGCAAACAATCCCTTGCAACGGACCCAAGACAACAGGAGTAAAGTAGATTTTAACCACATTTCTTGAGCCTGTGGAGAGAGGGCAATGGCTCCGCTCCTTGAAACTTTGGGGGTGACAAGCATCCCCAGGTAATCTAGGAGGGAATAATGGTGGTATTTTTGGGATCACCCAAACCAGTAAGTAGTTCTTTTATCACATGCCCCCTAACTTTGGGTTCTTTTTTGCTCTTTGGCTGTCGTTCAATTTCCTGACACCACTAGCCTGTCCACTAGCACAAGGGCTACAGTTACACTCACAAGTTTTGCCAGGAAAACCCCAGTTTTGTTGACAATACAAGTGGAGCGCCCACACACAAAATGGGATTTGGTGACAGTATCTTGACATAACGCAGCACATTTGCTGACAACCCTCTGCCTCTCTCAGATGAAGAAGAGCACCTTTTGTCAACAGGTTCTGCCAACAAAAAAGCTGTGTGGATGCTGAGGGGGGAGGGGCAGCTTCTCTCAGCAGACAGCGCATCGAGAACAATGGGCAGCTCTGTCTGCTGTGCTTCTGGATGCCTATTTGGTGAGCGAGCAGTAGGGCAATCCAGCTGCTCTGTTGACAGAGTGGAGCCTTCTTCTAATGTGCTTTTGTGCATGGCCACAATCTGCTGACAGAAGTTGACTTCTGTCAACAGATTGCTATAGTGTAACCATAGCCAAGGTATCAGAGAGGGAGCCGTGTTAGTTTGTATCTTCGAGAACAACAAGAACTCCTGTGGCACTTTATAGACTAACAGATATTTTAGAGCATAAGCTTTTGTGGGCAAAGACCCACTTCATCAGATGCATCTGATGTCCCCCTTGCTTCTGCCAACTTAGTTACACCTTGCAGGATGACACCAACTGCCTTTCCAGTGCCAAGACTCCCCCACATCAATGCACTCACGTTCTTAAATATAGGACACTCAGACATTTCCAAACTGGTTTGTTACCCCAAAGGTGTGAAAACAGTATCAGAGATGTCAGCTTGCATTGACACGCCTATTGCAAGGCAGAGACCTGATTGGCGATAAAAATAAATAAATGGTTTATTTGGTAGCAAAATCAGATTCAAAGATGAAACAAGTAGGGAAATGCAAACCAAGACAAGTCACACAAAGATGCAGGCTCAGGCTTTGCACTCTCAAACTGAATTAAACTCCCTTTTCTAACACACATTACCTGTTGCCTCTGAACAGCTTCCCAGCGTAGCACCTGTCATACAGGGCAGTGTTTCCTGGACATTGCCTGACAACAGACTGTCCCACAGTTTCTGGGTGAAAACCTCAGTATCCAGCCTCATTTTTAAAGAGGCTTTTTTTCTCTTCTTTTTCTCTTCTCTTAAGGGCCTGGTGACTAATGGTTATTCAGGGTGGGGAAATTATAGGTGGGATGTTTCAGTGTCTTCCTGTTAACTCTAATGGCCCATCATTTGTCTTTTCCTGGATTGTTAAATGTTGGGTGCTTGGAGCTAGTCTCCTCTGGTGGGGAGGCAGCTTCTTCCTGCCTAACTATGCCACAAATTATGAGCAGAGTTTACTATATACATGAAAACATAGATTCATAACGACAGCCCGAACATAGCTCCGAATGATCATTGAATTCAGAACATTAGCTGCCTTCATAACAGACTTTACTGAACATACTTTTTGTTCAGCAATGCAATATTCAGCCAGCTGGTTTAACTGCTTACTTGGAGGAGATTCAGACTTTCTGTCTTCTTCTTCAGGGGGCTGAGCCCTTACTGTCACTGTTTGCACCACTGGGCCTGGTGTTTTCTCTGGCCATTGTGTGGGGATACACAAAGGGTGGAGAAAGCCACCTCTGCTAGGGTCAGATAGTTATTTCAGTTTAATTCTGAAAAAAAAAGAAACAAAAAAAAAATCATTGATAGCCCTGATCACTGTGCCACTTGAATGTCTCACCAAAAGTAATGCATTTATTCTTCCAGTGAAACTCATGCATGTGGGGAAAGAAAAGCAGAGAGAGTAAGTGACTTTCTCAAGGTCAAACTCGAAGTATGTAGCAGACACAGTCCAGCCTCTTGAACACAATAACATACTTTTCCTATAAAATTAACTTTGCTGACCATACTTAAGTTGTAAAGCAAAACAGGGCATTATAATAATTGAAAAAAATGTGAATGGGAGTAATGGAGTTCTGGCTAATTCAGAATAGAGTTGTAGTACAATATAATTAATTCAAACCCAATGGTTTATATTGAGCTAGATCTGAAAGCACAATTAACTGTTTGGTATTTTCTACAGCAATGAATATACTGGGCTCCGATACACTTAAAAACTGATCTCCATATGAAAGAGGACTTCTGGGTCAAAATTGTGGTTTGATCATCTAATTTTATGTCAGGGTACTATGTTTGCTGTAGTAATTTTATTTGTGCCTATTTCTGAAATGAACCTTGACTTCTTTCTTCTGTAGAAAAAGTTTCTTGTAACAAATTTGTACATTATGTATAACAATATTCTGCAGTGTTCTCGCAGTAAATGGTATGCAATGGGCCATTTTCCTGTACCCTCACCATGTTCTCTCTAGAACTGTCAGTGACATTTGCCCCTGTGTAAAGGGCCAAAAGAAACTTATATACCATTTAAATCCCTCTGAGCAGGCTTCATACTGGCTCTTACTGTAGGAGGAAATTTCACCCACAGCGATAGAGACAACACAGCATGGCTACGTCTACACGTGAAGCCTACATCGAAATAGCTTATTTCGATGTAGCAACAGGCTATTTCGATGAATAACATCTACACGTCCTCCAGGGCTGGCAATGTCGATGTTCAACTTCGACGTTGCGCGGCACCACATTGAAATAGGCACTGCGAGGGAACGTCTACACGCCAATGTAGCACACATCGAAATAAGGGTGCCAGGCACAGCTGCAGACAGGGTCACAGGGCGGACTCAACAGCAAGCCGCTCCCTTAAAGGGCCCCTCCCAGACACAGTTGCACTATACAACACAAGATACACAGAGCCTACAACTGGTTGCAGACCCTGTGCCTGCAGCATGGATCCCCAGCTGCAGCAGCAGCAGCCAGAAGCCCTGGGCTAAGGGCTGCTGCCCACGGTGACCATAGAGCCCCACAGGGGCTGGAGAGAGAGCATCTCTCAACCCCCCAGCTGATGGCCGCCATGGAGGACCCAGCAATTTTGACGTTGCGGGACGCGGATCGTCTACACGGTCCCTACTTCGATGTTGAACGTCGAAGTAGGGCACTATTCCGATCCCCTCATGAGGTTAGCGACTTCGACGTCTCGCCGCCTAACATCAAAGTTAACTTCGAAATAGCGCCCGACGCGTGTAGCCGCGACGGGCGCTATTTCGAAGTTAGTGCCGCTACTTCGAAGTAGCATGCACGTGTAGACACAGCTCATATGTGATAACTGACCACCAGGTACACACTTTCAGAACCAGCTCCCAAGAGGGGCTGAGCACCAAGGAAGCCCATTAGTTTCAGCTGACAGTTTTCAGCAGCTTTGGGTGAAGAACATTAATAGAGTAAATTGGAAATAAACTCTGTATGTTGTATTATGACTTACGGACACCAAATGTTCCTGGAGTTGTATGGTTGAACTGTGAAGGCTGCATCTAAACTGGACTACATCTCGGTGGCAGATGTAGCTGTCTGTACAATACTTTCCTAGTTTCAGCACCCAGAGAAAAGTAGAGCAGAGGTCACCCATGAAAGGAATGTTAGTGGGATACAGAGACTTTCACCACCAGTTAAAGTCTAGTTCCATCTGAGCTGTGAATATACATAATTACCCTTTGCAGACTTTTGCACAGGCTTGACTTTATGCACTGTGATAGTTCCACTGAAGTCAGTGAAATGATGTCTTTGGTGGACTGTGTGAAATGTGCTTCAGTGACTTTCTTTCCACACCCTGGCAATGACGTACACCTGAGTCAGTATTTGTCCCACTGACACCTATCTCCATTGCATGTTATAAAGCCATATTAGTTAATTATTTTAACAGTTTTATCCCACAGCATTAAATTGGCAGTGCTTAAGTGCACACAAAAATTACTGATGGTAAAATTCAATTGCGATGAAATTAAAAAAAATGATAAAACCTTGTTATTTCAACATAAGATTATTTTAACCATTAGCGAAACGCAGATGTAATTTATTTTTTAAAAATAGAAAGTTATCGGAAAAAATATTTTAAAAACCTAAAATTTGTATTTGTATCAACTCATTGTGAGAGGCTGCGTCTACAGTACAGTTCTATTTCGAAAGAACGTCTTTCGAAAGAGAATATCAAAAGATGCTCTTTCGAAACAGGGCGTCCACACATACCAGTGGAGATTGAAGGTTCGGTGTGCTCTTTTGAAAGGCCTCCAGCACAATTTTGAAAGAGAGTGTCCACACATACCAGGGCGCTCTTTCGAAAGAGCAGGGGCAGGAAGCACCACAGGCAGGATTGCATGGCAGATGAGCCCTTCCGGGCCTCTGTCCGCTGTATCCTTAAAGGCCCCCCACCCATGCCTCAGCCTGCACACACTGAGGGCCACCAACCCTGTCCCCAGGCAGAGAGAGAGTGAGAGAGACAGTGGAGGTGGCATACCGGGCCCCCATGGACCCCGAGCAGCACCCCCCCCTCCATCGTAGCTATGATGCAGCGGCTTCAGGTGGCCAGCACAATAGCCACCCTCCTGGATGCCATCCTCAGGGTGCAACGTCCCCAGCCCGTCCCCCAGGTCATCCGCCGCCTGTGGAGCTTCCCCACAAGTAGCGACTGGTGGGACCGGCTGGTGCTGGAGGACTGGGCCGACGACTGGTGGCTACAGAACTTCAGGATAACCAAGGGGACATTCCTGGAGCTGTGCCACTGGCTCACCACAGTCCTCCAGCACCGGGACACACACCTGAGGCTGGCCCTTCCCCTGCACAAATGGGTGGTCATCGCCCTATGGAAGCTGGCCACCCCGAACAGTTACCGATCCATCGACCACCAGTTCAGGGTGGGCAAAGCCACCATCGGGGCCGTACTCATCTAGGTAAGTCATGTCCCACTCTCACCTACACTGTGTGCAGAGAGCAGGGGGAAGCCTGGCAAGGCACTGTCGGAAGAAGGGTGGGCACCCCGGGGACAGGGGTGGGGATGGGGATGGGCATGAATGGGTACCCTGGGGACAGGGGCGGGGATGGGGATGGGGATGGGGATGGGTGGGCAAGCTGCACCCCACCCTACATTCATATGCACGCCCCCCCCCAATGCCCTGCAGGCTGTCCAGGCAATCAACAAGGTGCTCCTGAGGTAGCTGGTTCGTGTTGGGGACCTGGACGACACCATCTGGGGATTCCAGGAGCTGGGCTGCCCCAGCTGCTTCGGGGCTCTGGATGGCACCCACATTGCCATCCGGGCCCCAGTGTACAGCCGTGGGGCCTACATGAATCGCCAAGGCTGCCACTCAGTGGTCCTGCAGGCCCTGGTCGATGCCAGTGGCTGGTCCGGCCGCACCCATGATGCAAAGGTCTTCAGGAACTCATGGCTGGGATGTCGTATGGCCAAGGGGAACTTCATTCCCTGGTGGGAGCTCCCACTGGGGACATGACAATGCCACCCTGCATTGTGGTAGATGTGGACTACCCCCTGCAGGCCTGGCTGATGCGGCCATACACTGGACCTTTTTAATGAATGGCTAAACCACTCCGAGAACACACTGTGGAGCGGGCGTTTGGCTGCCTCAAGGGTAGTTTTAGATGCCTCTACATCAGGCTGGAGGTGGACCTCCCCAACATCCTGGCAGTGGTCAGGGCCTGCTGCACCCTCCATAACCTTGTGGAGGTGAAACACGAACCCTATATGCAGGGGTGGGCCACTGAGGCAGGGCGCGAGTACGAACAGCCCCCTGCCGCACCGAGCCACGATGCCCAGCAGGACAGGGTGCATGTAAGGGAGGCCCTGCACCAGGCTTTTGAGCAGGGGCCATGGTAACCCCTCCACCCTGCACACTCCCCACCCCGCACCCTGCACACACACGCACACCTACCAGCACACATCACAGGGGACACAGGGTAAACCATAAAAATAAACTATTTACTATGAAAAAACTGTGCCCCTCATTAGCTAGGGGAACTATATACATATGTGGGGGGGAAGATGAATGGGGAAAACTATATACATGTGTGGCGGGGAGGGTGAACGGGGAGCTGGGGTGGGGGGCCTCACCCCTCCACAGGGCTCGATGGCTGGGAGCCCCATCTCCCATGCCCACCCCTTCTTCCCCATGTCTGGTGGCACAGAGAGGTAGGGGCATAGCTCAGGTGCAGTCCCCACGCCTGTGCCAGGCTTGGCATGGGGGGGGGCAGGGTGCCAGGGGCTCGGCCTCCAGCTGGCCAGCCCTGGCCAGCAGGGTGTGGGCCAGGCAGATGTGGCTGGCTGGGGAAGGTGGGGAGAGAGGGGGGCCTCCAGGTTGATCCCCTTGAGGGGGCCGTTGTGGGGGACGCAGGGGGATGTGGGCTTGGGGGGGGTGGGGAACTGCTGAAAGGGAGGGGAGGGGATGCACGGGTGACGGGGGCAGGGAGGCGACGGGGAGTGTGTGGATGCTGGAGTGACCCACGATGGAGCGGCAGCAGAGGCCAGCTGGCTGACCACAGCCTGGGTGAAGGTGTCCAGGTTGGATGCCACCCGGTCCCATGCTTGCTGTTCCATGGCAAGCCATTCCTGCACAACACCCATCAGCTCCCTGAGGATAGCCATGTGGGCCGTGTCCCCTGCCTCCTCCTCCCTGGCCTGGTGGTGCCAGCGGAGGGACTGGCGGCAGCCCCACCCTGGTCCCATGTGAGGCCTGGGCTGCTCCCCACTCACCCTCGGTCTTCGGGCTCCACAGGCTGGTCACGGGGCTGGTCCAGCTGCTGGCTGCTAGAGCTGTGGAGATGAATGGGGAGAGGAATGGGCCATTAGTCCCAGTGAGGGACCCCCCTGAACCCCGCTCTGTCCCTCCCACCCCATCCTGGCGGTCCTGCAGGGACCGCATCCAGGGTTCCTCATCTGGGTTGCAGGAATGCTGGCTCTCCTCTGCCTCCCTTTGTCCCTCCACAGTCTGGCAGCCCGCAGTACTATCCAGGCCACATGGTGCTGGGTGCCACACATCAGCCCTGTGGGGCCGAGGCAGTGGGGACATCTGGCCATCCTGTGCCCTGGGACTGATATCCCTGTGGATGGGCTGCGACCACCTTGGAGGGGGGACTGTGTGCCCTTTCCCCTGGACCCGCAGCCACCAGCGTGCACCGTAGATACCTGTGGGTCCCTCCAGGAACTCAGGTGAGGCATGGTCAGAGGGGGCCAGGCTGGATGGGCCTGAGGGAACATCGATGATGAGGGCCCCCTCGCTCGAGCCCTCATCATCGCTGATGTCCTGGATTCATTGGGGGCGCCTGCAGGTGGCTGGTGGTCTGGGCCGGTCCTCCACCTTGGGCCCCATCCCCATCTCCACCAGTTCAGTCGCGGGGGGGAGGTCCACCGTGTCAAGGTACACAGCCAGGGGTCCCACCTCCTTGGGCTCAAGGAGGCGGTTGAGTTCTTGAAAGTAAGGGCAGCTGGTGGGCACTGCCCCAACTGCCCAGCCATGTCCTGAGCCCGGCAGTATGTCTGCCGGAGCTCCATGACCTTGGATCTCACCTGATCTGGGGTCTGGGTGGGGTGACCCCTGCTGGTGAGGCCCTTGGCCAGGTGCCCAATGCCATGGCGTTCCGGTGCCAAACCCCCGTCTGCTGCAGGACCTCCTCGTCTTCCCACAGGGCGAGGAAGTCCTGCAACTCGGCCTCTGTGCAGGAAGGGGCCTGACGCTTGTGGGGGCTGGTTCCCTTTCTGGGAGGACTGTCCCCAGTCCCTGGATGGCCCCCTGGGATGGGCACAAGTCCCGGCTGCTGGCCATGGTGCTGGAGGTGGTGTGGCTTCCTCCAGGTTGTCGCAGCTGGGAGCAGTGTGAGAGGCAGCATGGGCTCTCTGCTGCCTGCATGCTCTCAGATTCCTGCCCGAGGGCTTCTGGGAGCCTGCATGCCGAAACGCTGCCGGACGCTGGAGCATAGTGCTCCGCTTGTGCTCTGAGAGGCGCCGCTGCCTGCCAGCTGATTGCAGCCATGGAGGACCCGCTCTTTCAAAAGAGCAGGCCGCAGAGCATCTACACTTGCTGTCTTTCGAAATTATCTTTTGAAAGAGGGCGCTTTTCCCATCCCAGGAACGGCGGACTGACTTCAAAAGAGCAGGGGAGTTCTTTCAAAGTTAATTGTGAAAGAACGCCATGTCAGTGTAGACATTCTGCAGCTTCTTTCTAAAGAACTCAGTCTATTTTTGAACGTACTTGCTAATGTAGACGCACCCTCTAGAGATGGGAAAAATTGATACTACTTGATTTCAAAACATTTGTTTTCATATGTAATGGATAATCATTCTAAAGTAAAAAGCAACAGAAAGTAGTTCTAAAGAGCATTTACACAGTGCCTTTATGTCAGTGGCTTTCCTGTGGTCTCAACCTGTCCTGAACATACAATAGGAAAGAAGTGAATACAACTCATCGGTGTATTTTGTGAGACTGTGTGCAGAAATGCAGCAGCAGAATAAGGACAGTATCATGCAATTAACTGTGGAATTAACTGTGGATTGTGGCATTTCATTCCCCCCCCCAGCTTGCACCTGAAAACATATAATAGAATTATACAGATGGAACCTATGTATTTATTTAAATATCTAGGGTCTGAGTATCACATAATACCTCTGAAAATATCTTGCTTGAGTCAGGAAGTGGCTTCTTATTTTCTCAATAGTCCTGGACAGGTTCTGGTCTCCTACTATCTTTTTGTTCACAAAATAGGATGGGAATTAGGTAAAGTCTCTGAAACTGTGTGAAAAATGAATTTTATAGAAGTATTCTGTTGGTCCCAGGGATGTTTCTGTATAATTACTCATTTTGATTGCCTCCAGAAGTTGGGAGAATATCTGGCCATTATGCAGTAGCCTCAGGTCAGGGAAGGATGGAACCCTAAGTCTCCAAACATCCCATCAGATCTATACCTTGAGAGACCAAAATTTGGTCCACAATGTGGTGGTTACGCAAGTGTTTTCAGGTTTTACTACAAAACTCTACTGCTCATGATAGAATTTCTGCAGTACCCAGTATCCAGTAGGAGGAGGAAATTTTCCAAGTCTACAGTATAATGATGATACAATGTTTAAAGCAACAGGACAATATTCCATTACAGTAGTACATAATAGCACATTATGAATGTTGTGGTATGCTTTTGCTTCTGTATATCCTTAGGAAGTGTGATGTAATACATGCAGCTGCCTGTTTCCTTGAACTCTATTAGTCACAGTCATAGAAACGCTCATCACAGTAAGTATGTCTAGAGTGAAAAATACACTGTGATGTTGCCTTATGTAGCTTGAAGATGAAGCCCTTTGTTAAATGTACCTATTGATTAACAGTTTGTGATCCTCAGTGGATCAATAACATTTCTGAAAGGCTTGGAAATTCACTGTCAACCCTTTTAGTATGTTGAGTGGCACACCTTGTACTTTCCACAGTATGCAAACGAGGGAGGAAAAAATCTTTGTAATGATTATTGCTGCCTCAAGGCAGCCAGGAAAGTGAGGCATAAGAATCTGGGAGTGTAAAAAGAAATGGAAATGGTGTCAGTAACTCTGCATATTTTGGGCCATAAACTTGGGGTTTTTTTATTTTATTTTTTTTCCTCTGCCAGCCTTTAATTTCCTTTTCTGCAGAGGTGCTCTTGTCATTACATTTTCACCTTGCAACTTTCAAACAGCTCCCATGGTGGGAGGCTTCTTCTCAGCCATAATAAATTATTCTCTGTCAGAATCCCAATCTGCCTTTTCATGTCTGATCATTTTTGATGAATATATACTCTGCTAACATGGACTTGAATGAAAGCAATAAGCTCTAGTGAATTAACTGTGAGCCTATTAATGGTATTTTTAAGTAAAGATAGATTAATTAAGGGATAAATAGGCAGAAAAGCATAATAGTAGGCACATGAACACCAGTAATAAGCAAGTAAGCTGGTAGATTTTTTCTTAAGCCTTTTTATGTACAATATTGTTTAAGTAAAATACTGCGGATAGATTTCAAAAGTCCTATTTGGCAAATTTGTTAGAACATGTATAAATTTTTCTTTTCCTCCATAAAAAAATGGTTATGTTTATGCCACAGAAGTTTAAAGGATTTTTCAGAGATTTGTGTACACACAGTCTTCTCTGTTAGGTATGGTGTGATAAGCACAGTGAAAGCTTTCTACATGCACGCCAGAAAGCACTTAGCTCAGATTTGTAGGTTGTACTTTATGTAGGGTTTATGTAAAACAATAAGCCAGTCATGCTTTTGTGGTTCTGTGGTATGTAACAAATTGGGTGGCTTACTTCTAGGAGCTAAACTTTCATTTCTGGTAGGAATCATTCTGAGAGCATTGGCCAGAATATTCCAAAGAGCATGCCAAACATTATTTTCGTAGGAGCTTGGAAACTTCAGGCATAAACCATCATATTTTTAAAATAGCTTGGAGCTGAGCAATCCCTCACAATGGAATCTGAGCATATTTTAAGTATGTTCTCAAATGGAGGAGCTGTAAAGTAATATTTGGTGTATGAAAATATCTAGTACTTATTTTAGTTGGGCCCCATTACCGTAGTATCTGAGCACCTCATATCCTTCAGTACATTTATTCTCCCAGCACTCCCATGAGGAGTGAATGTACTTTATCCCCATTTTACAAGTGGGGAACTGAGGTAAAGATAGACTAAATGACTTTCCCAAGGTCAAACAGGAAGTCTATGGCAGAGAAGTTACTTGACTCTGGGCATCCTGCGTCTCAGGATAAACACCAGACCATCCTAACTCTATACTTCCAGTGTCATCCCTAGCATAAATCCATAAATAAGGGGAAAAGAAAATATCCTGGCCGGTAGATTGACTTTTTTGGATTAGAATTCAGGAGATTATTTGCAATAACTTTTGATTTTATGAGAGCTGAGAGCAGCATATTAAATGGGGACATCCCTGCATAATGGATATAGGCAATAGAGAACAACTGTCAAATACAATTGAGAAATGGCTGATTGAGGCATGAATGCCAAAACAGGGAACAGAGGTGATAAATTGCTTAATAGCATGAATGCAGATACCTAGCCTCTTTTTATGGCATTATTGTTAGATTTTTCTTATTAATATGAAAATTACTCTACAATAATATTGACTCTTTTATTCCAAAGCATATTTTCCCAGTATAATACCAATGAACTCTCATTCAGTGGAATAAAAGTTATTTTTTAATAAAAACAAAAGGGTGTCTTAAATGTGTATCTGGAGAATTATTTTACATTGTGCTTTGCAAGGAAGATCCTTCAAAACTCTGTCAAATTGAAAGTTCTGTAGTTGTACAGCAGCTCCTCTGGATTTTCACTTGATCTAGAGAACGCGCTGTGGTAAAAAAAAATTATATTCTCTTTTTGAAAGCAACATTCTTGAGAGAACAGTTGAAAATAATTCTTTTCGTAAGCACTGATGTTTATTTTCTTGGAAAAATGGGTATATTTTCAATCTTCCTTTCCCACCCCAACAATGTGTGCTATAAGCCATTTTCATGTAAAGCTGGACTCCTTTTGTTAGTCACAAAGGTTGAAATTTACCACGTCAAAAGCCAGTGAAAGTCTTCAAAAAATGAATGCTGTTTAAGTGCCATAGAGCTAACAGCCTCATACTGTTGTCTTCAGGGGATGTGTGATATTCAGTGTGCAGCTAATGAAAGTAGCAGAGCATCAAAGTGATGTATTCTCCATTCTACATTATTTAAATCTGTTTGTTGAATTTTATATATATATATATATATATATAAACACACACACACACACACGTTTCATCCCAGCATAAAAGATTCACAGTTTGTGTCAGTTACTGGGAAATTATATGGGTTTTTAGCTTTTTATTTCCTAGGTTGAAAATTGCACAGCCAGCATTAGTGTTATTCTTATCCTGCTTTAAATGAGGTGGGTTTCACATTTTTACTTGCAGTTATTTGGGAGAAATAAAGATTTACTGGGGTGCTGGGAACATGCTGTTCTATTCAGTTTAAGGGAGACTAAAACTAAAACTAAACAAACTAAACTAAACTAAACTAAACAAATTCATGGCATTTGTTCATTAGCGTCTTGTAGATGAAAATATAGGTTGCATCTCCCTCATCCAGCACCCTCAGGACCGATCAGTGCTGGACAAGAGAATTTGCTGGACCATGGGAGGTCAATATTGTTTAGCAGTATTACCAAGACTTCCACTGCTTATTGGGGTTTTAGAAGCCATTTAGAGTACATTAGAGCTAAATAACAGCACAAAACACTGAGAGCCAGGACTGGAGACTGGAAGCAAACATAGGATCATGGGAAATTTGGCCTCACCCATAATAAGTGGTTGTCCAGTTAACTAAAATCATGCCGGGTTATGGATGTTGTCAGAAGAGAGAGTGCTGGATTACAGAGGTTCAACATATACGTACATGGCGCAAACTTCCAAGTAGTTGGGAGAGAGGTATAAAAAGGAAAGAAGCAACATCCGGGCACAAGCTGGACATAAAAATTAGAAGTGATGATAGCTGTATTAAGCATTACCCTAACAGAGTCAGAAAGTGCATTTTTCAGGGTGCCATCAGAGCCTTGAGAGCACCAAGGAGACAGGAAACTCTTATACCACCTGATTTTGTAGTCTTGTAAAAATGTGTATGTATGTAAGTGAATGAAGTAAGCTCCAACTGGCCATTCTCTTCCTTCTTTCAAATGCATATTCTGAATGTCACACTGAACTAGTCTTCAAAAATACTGTATGCTCCTACAAATTGTTCGGAAACACACTACATCACTGTTGTGTCTGATTGAGGCACAATGAAATCTAGATTATGCTGTTTTAAATTATCACCCATTTAAGGTAATTTTCTTTATCAAACAGGATAAAAATGACTGTAATTCAAAACATTTTTACCTCAAATTGATGTGAAAATTGTAGTGCTCATATTATTTCCCTTTGTCAGTGTGACTAGTCCTCTTTAAAAAACACACACACAAAATTGATGCCTCACAAGACATTTCATTTCACATTTAGGTTTTTCTGTGGTGCCACTATCTTAATAATGAAATTATAAACTGTTATTCCTCATATGCATGTCTATGTCATGCAGTGGAATATATTTACCTTAAATTTCGTGAAGTTTTATACTAATGCATTTATGGTAACTCCAGACAATGTGAATAGATTTAGACGGAGTTGTTGATATTAAAGAGTAATTTAGACTTCATATTGTTATAATTGCATAAGTGCTCTTTTCATATGCATTTTGGCTACATAAATGTTCAAGATACATATAACAAAGAAGAATTTAAGAGTTTGGGCCTGATTTAGACAAAACCCCAGTCACAGTGATTTTCTTTCACATTAAATCTCTCCCATTTTTCCTATTATAAGAGTGACATTCACTTGATTTTTACTGGTGTGGCATGTGACATTCACTAGATCTTCCTCAGAGCTGAATTCTTTGTCTGAAAATAAACATTTCCTTTGAGCTGAAGAGAGAGGGTCTTGTCTCCAGACATTTTACTTTATGGACAGAAAGATATTTCAGTAATTCTTTAAATTAATTGTCAGTAAATTCTGAAACAGCCAATTAGTTATTTAAAGTAGCTGATACTAGGTGTTTCTAATTGAAGTGATGTAATAAGAATCCAAACAGTATTTCTTTTTCAAATTTTTTCACAACTGGGTTTGTTGTCATATGTTTGTAGGTATTGCTTTCTTTCATATACATCAGAGACATGGAACTGATTTTTTTTTCCTCCTTCATAGTTATAGTTCTCTTTCTATATTCAAAATAATGTATCAATATTATCTTAATAGTCATATGGAGTATACATGTTATCACTGCTTTCCACAGATTGGGAAACTGAGGCATAGTGGTGACATGACTTGTTTAAGTATGCAGGAAAATTTAGTGTCAAAGTCAGGATTAGAGTCCACGTGACCCTGGATCCAAGGCCATACTCTTATAAATTATACAAAGAAGCAATAATGTTACCAGAAGACACTGAATTAGGAGGAACATATGTTAAAGTATGATTTTATCATGTCCAGTGCCATAGCAACATGGAGTCTGTGGGTTAGTTAATGTTCTCTTTATGTAACTATTTTTAAAAATTACATCAAGAAGTGGGTCTGTCCCATGAAAGCTCATCACCGAATAAATCATTTTGTTAGTCTTTATAGTGCTACTTTTCTGCTGCTTTGTTTTGTTATGGATTAACATGACTACCTCTCTGTTACTATTCATCATAAGAGAAACTATTGTGTACATCAGATAATTATATATATGTAATGCTAAATTTTAAAGATAATTGTTTGGAGCTGATTCCATGTGGTAAAAAATTGGACTCCTATACATATTAAAAGTGGCTTTATTAAGTAAAATAGACATAATTTCCTGTTGGGAACAATTAATAGAGCAGAATTACTTCTTCACTCATTTTGTTTTTACAAAAGCCACAAGAGACTTGTAACTTTAGTTGACTATAATTGGCTACTTATGCCAACGTAGAAAGTATACGTGTGTTTCATTTAGTTCCCGGGTTTCTGCAAATTATCAAATTATTTTTAAGCCAGATTGTCATCAATCACAAGTGCAATAGAATGCCAACTTGTATCACTTACATAAAGGGACCATATAACTCAGTTAGGTATCAAATTCACTCACTCATTAAAGAAACTGGTTATTATTATTAGGACCTGGGGACATTATTAGGAACTGGGGACACTTTAGGGGGAGCCTATACAGGAATGATGGGCTCCACCTAAATCAAGGTGGATCCAGACTGCTGGCATTAAACATTAAAAAGGTCGTAGAGCAGTTTTTAAACTAAGAGGTGAGGGAAAGCCGATTGTTGCGGGGGAGCACGTGGATCGGACGGAGACTTCTCTTACACGAGGCTCCATAGATAGGGACTCCCTAGAAGTTAGTCAGACCGGGAATGTGGGAAATAACATATGGGCAAGATCAGATGTGAAACAATCGCATATAAAAAAATCCAAGGCGTCTGTGAAAGGCGGACATATAAATAGTGGTAGTTTTTTAAAGTGCTTTTACACAAATGCTCGGAGTCTGTCTAATAAGATGGGTGAACTGGAGTACCTCATATCAAAGGAGGAAGTTGACATAATAGGCATCACAGAAACATGGTGGAATGAGGACAATCAGTGGGACGCTATCATACCGGGATATAAATTATATCGGAAAGACAGAACAGGTCATGCAGGTGGCGGAGTGGTACTATATGTGAAGGATAATATAGAATCAAATGAAACAAAAATCCTAAAGGAATCAAAATGTTCCATAGAATCATTATGGATAACAATTCATTCCTCTAATATGAATATGGCATTAGGAATATATTACCGACCACCTAACCAGGACAGTGATAGTGATGCTGAAATGTTAAGGGAGATTAAAGAGGCTATCAGAATAAAAAACACAGTAATAATAGGAGATTTCAATTATCCCCCAATTATCCCCATATTGAATATGGCATTAGGAATATATTACCGACCACCTAACCAGGACAGTGATAGTGATGCTGAAATGTTAAGGGAGATTAAAGAGGCTATCAGAATAAAAAACACAGTAATAATAGGAGATTTCAATTATCCCCCAATTATCCCCATATTGATTGGGTACATGTCACCTCAGGACGGGATTCAGAGATTAAATTTCTTGATGCCTTAAATGACTGCTTCTTGGAGCAGCTAGTACAGGAACCCACAAGGGGAGAGTCAATTCTCGATCTAGTCCTGACTGGAACGCAGGATCTGGTCCAAGAGGTAACTGTTACTGGACCGCTTGGAAATAGCATGGATCCCCAGCTGCTGCAGCAGCAGCCAGAAGCCCTGGGCTAAGGGCTTCTGCCCACGGTGACCATAGAGCCCCGCAGGGGCTGGAGAGAGAGCATCTCTCAACCCCTCAGCTGATGGCCGCCATGGCGGACCCCGCTATTTCGAAGTTGTGGGACGCGCAACGACTACACGGTCCCTACTTCGACGTTGAATGTCAAAGTAGGGCGCTATTCCTATCCCCTCATGGGGTTAGCGACTTTGACGTCTCGCCGCCTAACGTCGAAGTTAACTTCGAAATAGCGCCCGGCGCGTGTAGCCGTGACGGGCGCTATTTCGAAGTTAGTGCCACTACTTCGAAGTAGCGTGCATGTGTAGACACGGCTTAAGAGACCTAACAAAGAACCACCATGGCTTAACAGCCATGTTAAAAAGGCAGTGAGAGAGAAAAGGGCAGCTTTTAAAAAGTGGAAGTCAAATCCTAGTGAGGAAAATAGAAAGGAACATAAACACTCCCAAATTAAGTGTCATAATGTAGTAAGAAAAGCCAAAAAAGATTTTGAGGAACAGCTAGCCAAAAATTCAAAAAATGATAGTAAAATGTTTTTTAAATACATTAGAGGCAGGAAGCCCGCTAAAAAAGCAGTGGGGCCCTTGGACGATAAAGATATAAAAGGAGTGATCAAGGAAGACAGTGCCATTGCGGAGCGATTAAATGATTTCTTTGCTTCAGTCTTCACGGCTGAGGATGTTACAGAGGTTCCTAAGTCTGAGCCAGCCTTTTTAGGTGACAAATCTGAGGAACTCTCCCAGATTGAAGTGACATTAGAGGAGGTTTTGGAGTTAATTGATAAGCTGAATAGTGACAAGTCTCCAGGACCAGACGGTATTCACCCAAGGGTTCTGAAAGAACTCAAATGTGAAATTGCGGAGTTATTAACAGTGGTTTGTAACCTATCCTTTAAATCCGCTTCGGTACCCAATGACTGGAAGACGGCCAATATAACGCCAATATTTAAAAAAGGCTCCAGAGGAGACCCTGGCAATTATAGACCGATAAGTCTAACATCAGTACCAGGCAAATTAGTAGAAACAATAGTAAAGAATAAAATTGCAAGGCATGTAGAAGAGCACGAATTGTTGGGCAAAAGTCAGCATGGTTTCTGCAGAGGGAAGTCATGTCTAACTAATCTATTAGAATTCTTTGAAGGGGTTAATAAACATGCAGACAAGGGGCACCCAGTGGACATAATATACCTAGATTTCCAGAAAGCCTTTGACATGGTCCCACACCAAAGGCTTTTATGTAAATTAGGCGGTCATGGGATAGGAGGAAAGATCCTTTCATGGATCGGGAATTGGTTAAAAGACAGAAAACAAAGGGTTGGAATAAATGGTAAATTTTCACAATGGAGGGGGGTAACTAGTGGTGTTCCTCAGGGGTCAGTCCTGGGACCGATCCTGTTCAACTTGTTCATCAATGATCTAGAAAATGAGGTAAGCAGTGAGGTGGCAAAGTTTGCAGATGACACCAAGTTGTTCAGGACAGTCAAAACCAAAAGGGATTGTGAAGAACTACAAAAAGATCTCAGCAAACTGAGTGATTGGGCAGCAAAATGGCAAATGAAATTTAATGTGGGTAAGTGTAAGGTAATGCACATTGGAAAAAATAACCCAAATTACATGTACACCATGATGGGGTCAAATTTAGCTACGACAGATCAGGAAAGGGATCTTGGAGTTATAGTGGATAGTTCTCTGAAGACATCCACGCAGTGTGCAGCAGCAGTTAATAAAGCAAATAGGATGTTAGGAATTATTAAAAAAGGGATAGATAATAAGACAAAGGATATCATACTTCCCCTATATAAAACTATGGTACGCCCACATCTTGAGTACTGTGTGCAGATGTGGTCTCCTCACCTCAAAAAAGATATATTGGCATTAGAAAAGGTTCAGAAAAGGGCGACTAAGATGATTTGGGGTTTGGAACGGGTCCCATATGGGGAGAGGCTAGAGAGACTGGAACTTTTCAGTCTGGAAAAGAGGCGATTGAGGGGCGATATGATAGAGGTATATAAAATCATGAATGGTGTGGAGAAAGTGAATATAGAAAAATTATTTACCTTTTCCCATAATACAAGAACTAGGGGACACCAAATGAAATTGATGGGTAGTAGGTTCAAAACTAATAAAAGGAAATTTTTCTTCACACAGCGCACAGTCAACCTGTGGAACTCCTTGCCGGAGGAGGCTGTGAAGGCCAGGACTCTATTAGGGTTTAAAAAAGAGCTCGATAAATTTTTGCAGGTTAGGTCCATAAATGGCTATTAGCCAGGGGTAAAGTATGGTGCCCTAGCCTTCAGTACAAGGGCAGGAGATGGATGGCAGGAGATAAATCACTTGATCATTGTCTTCTGTTCTCCTTCTCTGGGGCACCTGGCATTGGCCACTGTCGGCAGACGGGATACTGGGCTGGATGGACCTTTGGTCTGACCCAGTATGGCCATTCTTATGTTATTATGTTCTTATGAAATCTATAATGAACTACAACCGCAAAGCATAATTTATTTCTTACTGGGGGGTACAATTTCATCAGTAGAAAGCTTTAACTTGTACATATGTATACGGTAGAGTTAAAGTGATTATGGAAATGTCACTGCAGGACAGTGCACCATTAGCAGTCCCTCAAACACTATTTTCTGTCCCCTTACATTTATTGATAATTTAGAAGCAGATTGGGATGTCATGTTAAGAATGAATGCAAAATGTCCTTTTTATCCTCTGCGATGAATATGGTCGTTTTGTACCAGCCAGTGATTGTTCTATTTGCCTTGATGACAAATGACATCTTTCCCCTTGTAATGTGCCTGCAGGGTTAAATGACTTTATTATTATTAATGAGTAATTGCTCCAGCAGCCCAGAAATAGAGGAAATAGAAAACGTAAGACTCTTAAATCTAGGTAATTACAAATGTAATTATTACCTTTCAAATTTCATTTGTGCCGTGATAAGGAAGTTGTTAATCAAACACTGCCCTTTCTCTGAAATCCATGTTTTCCTTTCCTATAATGAAAGGAAGGGCAGATTTAAAATGCATCTGAGGATGTGCTTTGGCAGTTTGACAAAGTGGTAGTGGCAGAACACTGTTGTTGAGAACTGGTTACAAACCTTTGTCTAATGATCAAGAATTCTGTGGTTCAAAGGGTTTCCCAAGTGACAAACCCATCCCTATGTCAGCCATGTGGAGGGAAGTCTCACTCTGAAAGAGGGGTGGGTTAGGGAGGGGAAAACCTGTAGGAGGGGAGATGCTTTGTCCTGCTGTGAGACACACCGTATGCCAACATCTTGGTCTGACACTGTCTTTCCAGCCAAGGTTGTACAACATGATTAAGCAAACTAATAGGCACAACAGAATTGAAACGCCATCAGCCAGGATGGGAAAATTAAATTCTACTTTTTCATTAAAAAATTTGATCTGTTGACCTGCCACATATTAGGCTAATTATGAACTTTTTATTGGATTTTACAAGGTTTAAGCTGCAACTTTGGGTTTGTCATTTTATGGAAATGATGAAGAGCCAAAGGGAATATGAAATTTAATAGCAGAAGATACCAAAGCTCACTTAACCTATGTATTCATTTTGATCCATAGCAAATGTTGCCAATAATATTTTTAGTAATGGCTTACTGTCATAATATAACTGATTTTTGGTTGAAATGAAGACTTTAAAATGATAAATAAGTTTCTTAAGATTTCAGTGTCAGTAATGTTGTAAGTGTAATAGCTGAACAGAAAAAAGAATGTCACTTCTGCAGGAAATTCTGACAATTTGAAATTTGTTTGCCTTCTGAGTCAGGATGAAAAATACAAATTTCAAAATTTCTGTGACAGAGATGTTTTAAGAAATAAATATTGAAACAGTTGGTAATGGAGGATAACTTCATTTTGAGCAAGTTGAAATACACTATAAAGTGCTAAATATGATAAACAAAATATTCACTATAAATACAACATAATCTGTGTAATACCAAAGGCAAACATCAAACATTTCAACATAATTAAAACAAGAGTTTATCTGCCAAAATTTTAATTAAAAGCAACACCTGCCCACAAAACATTTGATTTTGATGAAACTGCATTTTCCTACAGAAGACTGTTCTGTGATAAATGCTAACGAGTTATATATATATATATGCTGATGTAGAAATTCAGACAGGATCATTGTTTGGCTAGCAGAAGCACTTTATTTTACATGGCCACAGGAGAAAAGGCAAGGGGCGACCAGTTCTCAACAGAAACAAAGTACAGACTTCCTTATACACCCCATATAATTGTTCTGTTATGGGTTACACAGATATGGAAACCTGAATTTTCTGGCTAAAACCAGTCTTGCAGTTACATTGTCATGGTGAGCTAAGCACATCTTTCTCAGGCTGCTTTCTGATAAGCTTTCCTCCAAGGCCGCCTTACTTCTCTCACTCAGCCTTCACCCACCCCTCTTTCCCTGCCCTGGCCTGTCTATTCCCCTTACAGTAACTTTCCATTCCTCATCATTCCCCCCCTTGTAAGTGCTTGTGCTTACACCTCTATATTCATCAGACCCTTACTATTTTCTTGACACTCACACTCATAGGCTACTTCTCTAAGTACCATCATTTGTAGTTTTGTACCTGACAGGTCAGAGACGCTTTGAGTGGTTTTAGTTAGGCAAAGACATAAGCAGCACAATACTATCAGGACAAATGCATCTAACAATAATAAGACAATCAGAGCAAACAAGATTCCATACAATATCTTTCTCACAAGCAACCCTAAATCAGGCAGCCAGGAGGTTAAGCAGGCCCAGATATGACCAAAACCACAATCAGTGTTTTCTGAGGCTACCTGATGGAGAACTGTTAGTTGACTTCCAATTTTGTGAATATCAGTTTCAGTGCGCTTATCCTGGGAGACATAAACACAACAACTGGAGTTAATTAGCACACATACCCCACCTTGGGAGGCTAGCAAGTAATCAAGGGCTATACAGTTTTGTATAGTGACTTGGGAGAGTTGTGAAATTTCTTCCTTTAGTGCCTGAAGTGCATCCATGGTCGCATTTCCCATGGCTTCAATTGGGGCTGAGATATTAAAAATGGCTTTTTCTAATTCACTTACTCCTAGCCACGGTAGAAAGGTGCATGCAAATTGGTTTCGGGTGACTAGGGGATTGACAGATCTTTTGCCATGATGATGGTTTAGGTTCCTGGCATCCTCACAGCTTACTTGCTGCAGGATTTGAACGCCAGGTACGATATATCCCAGAGTACAGGATACCACTGGGGAGGTAGGGTCTTATAAGCCTGACTTCCACACAACCAATATAGTCCAGGGGCAGTTTGATTGGCATGGATCGTCCAGCCACCTACCAGGGAGCTGTTATTGGTGGCACTGAACACCTTAGTGTGGTTGCAAAGTGTATAATGGCCAAGGTTAGTGGTAGGGGGAGGCGTGCCATTAACTTGATAACAGGTAGGGGCCGATATCCTGGAGGATATTACCCATGTCCCTTGGGGCCCCACGGTCTTATCTGGACTATACTGAACTCCAGCCAGTACCCTGGGCTTGGTATTGTTCCACTTATCAGAATATATGGAAATGTCATTCATGGGGAATCCCTGTTCCAGGTTTGTGGAGCCGTGTGCACGTATCCAGCAACTGCTTAAGTTTCCCCTGTGTGCCATTGCCTGAGAAAGGTGTACAAATAGATTCCATTCCCATCCTCCTTGCATGGAGGTCAGGAAACTCATAACCACAAGTAATATTAGCAGCATAGTGGTTTGTCTTTAAAACTTTGACTTCCAGCACACTGCCACTAACAAAATTATGACTACGAGAATGCAAAACAACGTTACTACCTGGGGAGTTTCTAAATGTGCATAATTGTCTGCAACTTCCCAAGGGTTAATGTGATTCATATTAAGCTACTAAAAGCACTATAACACATATACTCAACGTCTGTGGTTTTAGGTGAAATTTGGCTAGCTGTGTAGCTATTTTTCGAGATTTTGTTGTCTGATCTTCACTCACAAGAAACCCTCTGGTTTTCGAGACTTTGTTGTCTGATCTTCACTCTCTTGGTGAGAAAGGCTTTCCACCCCTTTGGGGCAGGTACCTTTTTGCAGTAGGAGGTATGAACCCAGGCAGCAACTTCGGCGACCTTCACAGCAGTTGGGGTGATTAGCAGGACCTGGAAAGGCCCCTTCCACCGAGGCTGCAGGCAATCCTTCCTCTAGTGGATCTTAATTAGGACCCAATATCCTGGTTGGACCGTATTGACAACCAAGCCACCATCTAGAGACTGGTCCTGTGCTGCAGCTCTAACCTGCAACAAGATGACCTTAAATGCCTTGGTGAGCCCTTGGCAGTAGGTTAATAGAGAATCGTGAAGATGAGTCAGGTGTTGAGGCAGAGGGGCAGCAAGTCCCCCCCTGGGTCAACCCATAAAAATCTCAAAAGGGGATAGACCCAAGGACCTCTGGACAGAATTTCGGATTTGTAAAAGTACCAAGGGGAGGGCCTCTGGCCACTTTAAACCAGTTTGGTCACAGGTCTTCACCAGGCAAAGCTTAATATCAAAGTTTTTCCATTCCACTTTACCCCCACTCTGAGGATGGTTTGGAGTGTGGAGCTGGTATTGGTTGGAAAGGACTTTACAAAGGTGTTGGACCCCCTGGCCAACAAAATGCGGGCCACGGTCTGAGTCCAGGGAAAAGGGCAGACCAGAGTGGGGCAGTAAATCAAAAAGAAGTTTCTTGGCCACAGTGAGGGCATCAGCCTGTTGGCAAGGGTATGCCTCAGGCCAGACGCTGAAAAGGCAGTCAATAACTAACACATACTTCCAGGGCCCTGACCTGGGCAACTCAATAAAATCCATCTGGAGGTGAGAAAAGGGGTAAAGGCCCAAAGGTCTGTGGAATGTATGTGGCTGGCGGGGCGGTCAGCCAGGATTGCATCACTGACACTGTGGGCACTGGCGACAAAAATGAGCAGCCACTGCAGAAAAACCAGGGGCATACCAATGGCAGTCAACCTCGGCTATCATCCCCCCTTTGGCTGAGTGGGCTACTTAGTGGGCCATTTGGGCTAAGAGGGATAGTAGGCCCTGGGGGCTCCAGGGTGACCCAAATGCACAGGGACTCAATAGAAAGGCATGTTGCTCAGTGAGGGGGCCCAACAAAAGCAGCTGTGTAACAGGGTGCTCAATGGGTTGATCTCCAATACCCACAGTGGTAATTACTTTGTCAGAAACAGGAATCTTAGATACAAAATCAAAGCTAAGCATAGACAAAGAAGCACTGGTGTCAACAAGAAACGGAACAGTCTGTTTTTTTACAGTAACAGGTATCATAGCATCAGAGAAGGTAGAAAGTAAGGGAGCTAGAGTCTCTGGTCTTCTTGGCTGTCCTAATACTGATTTTCATTCTCATGGGACTGGAGAGGGACCAGTCCGGGCAGTGGAGCTCATTGGGAACCTGGCTGAAATGTAGGAGCATTAGCCTTGAGTGGGGAGCCCCTGGGGTCTATTTGGGCACTCATTTTTTCAATGGCTTTTCTGCTTGCAGTAGTGGCAGATGTCATTAGGAACTTCAGAGGGACCAGGTGGTCAAGTGAAGCGCAAATGGTCCCATAGGGCGCCGTCGTCCGGCGCCGCCTGGAAGGTCTTTAATTTGCAAAGCCATCAGTTTTTCTTGAGCCTTCAATTTTTGCTGTTGGGCTTTAGTATAAAAGTGAGTAGCACTTGCCAAAATTTTGGTGTGGGGTTTAGTTTCCGAACTGATCACGGTGTTTTGCAGGGGCTTGGATATTTTAGGTAACAGTCCTAAAACAAAGGTCTGAGTAGTCACAGCAGGGAGGCTAGCTTCTGGGTCCTGACTGCCAGAATGTGCCTTAAAGCCTTGGATCAGGCAAGAATAATAATTGGCAGGGTGCTCTTCTGGCTTTTGCCTACAAGTGGAGATTTTGGACCAGTCTGTCTTTTGTGGGGAGACCTTAGGGACGGCGTCAAGGACCTGTTTGTAGAGATGTGGCAGATTATCTTTACCGGGGTCCTGAAGAGGCCAGCTGGCCTCTTTAAAGAGGGTGTCTTTCTGGTCTCCAAGAAGAAGACCACTAAGGAGCATCAGAATGTCACCGTGAGTCATCTTAAAGACTTCAAAGAGGGTTTGGAGTTTTTGTGCAAACCCGGAAGGGTCTTCACAGAGTTTGGGGAAGGTGATTGACCAGGAGATAGTTTCTGAAGGTAAGAAAGGGACATGGACCACCACAGACTCCCCCCAGTACAGGGTATTCTCAGAGGGGACATTGCAGCTTAGCAGCTTTCTCGCTCTGGCGAGTTTTTCTCACAGAGATCTTTTGCTTTTGGCAGTCTAGCTTGGTGGTGGCATTTTTTTGATTCTGGAGGGTCATTCTGACCAGGGGGCCCTGCTGATCTGAAGTGGCAGAATGTATGCTCCATCCCTCCTGAGAGTTCAAAGGGGCGTCAATTTCAAATACAATCCCCGACAGGGGAATCATAGGTGAGAGTAGTAAGAGGGGACTTGGGGTCAGGAAGTGGTGGCGGTGTCTGACCTGATGTCCAAAGCAGGGCACTGCGAAGGATTGTGCTGCTGAAGGTGGTGTCTCTAAGATCTATCGATAGTGCTACCCACTTGGAATCATAAAATCTTAGAATCCTAGGGCTGGAAGAGACCTCAGGAGGTCTTAACATTCACCCCCCTGCCCAAAGCAGGATTAACCCAAGCTAAATTATCCTGGTGCAGGAGCCAGAGCAGGCAGCTGGGAGGGTGTACTGGAAACCAGGGTAGGGTGTGTGTGTGCAGCAGGGTAAGAGTCTGGACAGGAGGCTGGGAGCAGGAAGGAGCCCTGGGGTTGGCTTCTGGAACAATGTAAACTATTTGATGTTTTTGCAGCAAAGAGTGAATGAAACCTACTAAGCCAATTTAACACCCCTCCCCCCATTTACATTTCACTGGAGTCAGTGAGTTTGCAACAGATAAATTATGGTGTCTGTTTGTTTCCTAGTTACTGCCTTTGGGCCATACTTTTCTCCCCCACTCTGCAGTCCTGGCCTAGCTAGCTCTCCAATTCCCCAGGGCAGGGGCAGATTAAGATTAAGGGCTGCAGCCTAAGGATTCAAATACAAGAAACACCTGCTCAAACAAATGTGAAAACTTGATGGAAATCACTTATCTGGAAATTCAACTGTAATTGAAAAGTCAAACAAATACACAGGATCTATGGTAAAGTTCTTCCAGTGTTTAATTTACCATTCATCAATTAGTAAAATAACACAGGATATTTATTTAAAAAATACTGATCAGTCTTCAGGTAGCTACAGAACTTCTAAAGCAGTGGTTTCCAAACTTTTTGGCATCACGCCCCGCTTCTGATTTTTGAGAAATCTTCATACACCCCCTACCTCTTTGTTTACAATGGGCCAGACACCCCATCCGCCTGTCAGCCACCTTCCTGAGCCCCTTCGCTCCCGCAAAGCTGTGCATCAACAGGCCCTCATCTAAACACATACTCCTCCTCCCCAACCCACAGTCACATACCTTTGCAGGAGGCACCTAGCTCCACTTGGGCCTTCACCAGCTGCCTGCTTTTTATAGTGGCTGCATCGGGTTGCCCATGTGAAAGGACGGGCTGAGAGCCAGAAGCAAGGGCGGGCTCTTTCTTGGGTGGGGGAAATGACCAGAGGGGTGGGGGCTGGGTTGTCTCGCACCCCCCTGGAATTTCTTAATGCCCCCCATAGGGGAGCATGACCCCCAGTTTGGGAAGCCATGTTCTAAAGAAGTATGTTGTAAAAAGAATTCTTTCCCTTCTAAACCATTAACGCCTATGCAAAGTGGGACAGCCAGACTCCTGATCCCCACCCTATTTCTCCCATCACCTCATCTTTTTCCACCTCTTCTCAAAGGTTGTGGTTCTGGCCTTTGAGAGAAAGACCGTGCAGAAAGAATGGAGAAAGGGGTTAGCCTTCTCAAAGGGGGTAGGGGGGTGCCACCTGCCACAGCTGTCTGAGCAATTAAACCCTCCCAAACCCTTTTAAATTGCCTGGAGTCCTGGGCACTTGCCAGCTTTGCCTCCCACCCATCAGTGAGCCAGGCTGACCCCCCTCCCACACTCTAAACCCTTGGGCCCCAGCCTGGAGTCCCCACCTGCTGCACCCCAAACTCTTCATCCCAGGCTCTACCTCAGAGCATGCACTCCTAGCTGGAGCACCCTTACCCTGTCTCACACCCCAGCCTTCTGTCCCAGCCTAGAGCACTCCTCCCATATTCTGAACCCATGATTTTTGTGCTCGCCCCAGATCCTAGCAACCCCCAAAAATCTAATAGCCCTGACCCCCCAGAAGAGTTAATCCTGTCCTACCAGCCCTCCTCCCTGATTCACCTTCCTTGTCCCCATCTTCCTGTCTCTTCTCCCTTCTGCTCCCTGGCCCCCATCCTTCATGGGACTCCTCCAAACCCATGATCCCCCATCTAACCCCTGGCCTGGGTCAAGCTGCCCTTTACTCCAAAAACTTGCCTGTTTGCTGCTGCCTGTGGACTACCAAGCTAAGGGCAACCTCCCAGAAGCTATCCTCCCTTTTCTCTGAGTGACTGCTCCCTGTTCCCCACCATTGGGCCCTGCCCTGCCCTCCCCAGGCCAATCCTATAACATGACAGCAGTGTTGGGAGGATGGATACTTGAGAAACAGCCTCCTTTGTCTTTCTCAGGCAGTGTGAGTAAAGAGTGCATAGCATCTTGCCCTCCCCCTCACCCCTTTTCCACGCCTCCTCCCATCACACCAGGGGCTGCTGGCAGCAGCATATTTAAACAGGCCATTTAAAGAGCCTGCCCACCTCCTCCAAACTCTCCAACTAACTCTTTAAACAGATTGTCCATGCTGCTTGAGGAGCTGTCTCTTTAAAATTCAGGTCCCTGCTTTGCAACATGCAGGACAATTAGCCCTTTTTTTTTTTAAAGAAAAGTTGGGACCCTCTCCAGAGATCCAAAACAAGGGACAGTCCCAGCTTAAACAGGATGGATGGTTTCCCCACTCCTAATGCACCCTAATATGCCAATGGCCTTCTAGGCTATGAGGGCACTTCTAATAATTGAAAGTGTCATGGATTTTCATGAATAGTGCATGTAAATAATTGTCCTGGACAAATGTGAATTATATGTAATTGCTCTATGCCAAAGTTTCTCAAAGTGGGCCACAGGATTTTAGAGATTGCATGAACGGAATTATGTGTAATGGAGTTTTCTAGGAAGATTTAAACTATTTTTATGGACAAGAAATTTAATATAGGTGGCTTGTACATGTAGGTAATGTACATTTGAGTTTACCCTTTTTGTACATTTAAATATTGTAAAAATGCCAAAAGCCATTGGAATAGGCTCTTTACTTAATTAAAGCTAATTATATTAATAATAAAACTGATTTTGTCCCACATCTTATAAGTAATAAAGAAAACAGAAATTTTACAATGATAGTACAACAGCTCTATAAAGGTTTTAGAATATTATTATGTTTCTCCCACTGTTTGTTGTTAATGCAGTGCCTGCTTTTAAAAAGCATAATTTGAAAGCATTCCCTCCCAGCCCTGGCTGAGAACTCAAAGGCAGAATGTACACTACATTTTTGGTAGCAGTTTTATTATTTTGTCTTGAATATTAGGTCTTAATGAAAATATCTGAGCCATAGGTAGACGCTGACATACACTGCTACAGTGTAGTTAAAGACACTCAGAGTTCTTTTTTTAAAGAGATAATATAATTAAAAACTTAACACAATATTAATGTACATTTATCTTAGACTATGGTGTTTGTACGTTCTTTTTTAAAAGGAAGAGGAGTTTAACTAAACTTTTAGTGCCAGGTTCTGCACTTAAATGTATCTGTGAAACCATCAGTTAAGTCGTAGAAACAGCATGAGCACCTTTTAGAATAATAAAGACCCAGTCCTGCTCTGAATGTTTCCTTTTAAGTTTCATACATATCAGTTGATTTCATGTGGGATTTCAAAACAAATTTGTTTTCCCTTTCTTCAAAATATTAGCTGGGCCATACATAGCTCCAGAGGGTGGCAATGAATAACAAATGTCTCCATCCAATTCAGCATTTGGAATGAAACCCACATAATTAGAAACAAAGTTCCCAATTCTGCAATTTGCCTTGGCAGACCCCACTTAGGTCAATAGCGCCATACAGGCACAAGGGACTGCTGATGCAGAACTTATAGGAGTACTGGGGCCAAGTTACCCATGGTCAATTACTATCGGAGTAGTGACCTACCAGATTGTGAAAAAAATTGGGGGTTGCAGTCTACTTCCAACTTGACAGATGTCCGTATTATACAACTACCCAACTCAGTTCGCAGTTAGGACTATCCTGGTTGACAGTGAGCATCAGAGCTCTCTGATGTATGGAATTGTGGGAAACTCTATTTCAGCTGACTCGGGATATTTCTGTTGCACTGCCAAGTGTGAGGAATGTTCTGGGTGGGGGTGGGAGTGAGGGATCATCATGTTCCCAATCCTGTATATAGCAAGAATAGGAAATTGTGTATTGAGCTCTAAGCCATGTCATTAAAAGGTCAAATCATCTTTACTGTCTACTGTTTATAATATCACCATACATCACAATTCTTACTATTAAGCAAGGTTGCTAAACAGGGATGGGCAACCACCAGTAGCAGGTGAGCCTCATGGGTGGCCCTCCTTCACTTCAGTGGGCCATAGCAGCCCGCAACACGCACTCCCTCATGCGCCTCTCTCACACTGGGGAGTCAGAGTGTCACACTTACCTGCTCCTCCCGCTTGCTCCCAGGAATTTCAGAGATGATTTGCCTGATTCGTGCTCCATCCCCTCTCCTCCCCATCCCTCCCAGCTTTTGAATGCTGCAAACAGCTGATTTGTGGCATTCCAGCTCTGAGGGGGTGGGGGAGGAGCTGGAATAGAGTATGAATCAGGTGATTTGTGGCTCCTCTAAAAGTGCTGGGAGGGAGTGGGGAGAAGT
Source organism: Carettochelys insculpta (assembly GCF_033958435.1). Taxonomy (NCBI): domain Eukaryota; kingdom Metazoa; phylum Chordata; order Testudines; family Carettochelyidae; genus Carettochelys; species Carettochelys insculpta. Next base: position 36,353,188 of record NC_134149.1, read on the forward strand.
AGGAAGTTCAGGGCTCCAGTGCCCATTGCAGCAGAGGTTTCTGAGGAAGTGGTGCAGACAGGTGTAGTTCCAGTGGGCTTCATGGGGCATGAGGGCCACAAGTTGTCCACTACTGTTCCATAGCCTCTTATGGCACACGTGTGCAAGACCTTGAGTTCATCCTTCTAAATAACACAACCTGTATGGTTCTTGTGTATGAAACTCCACTATTCTACAACTGCAATCCTAAGGAGACTCTATAAAAGGAGAGGAAATACTTTGCATCATGTTCCTTAACAAGATACTTTATGAAGCCTTGCAAAAGGTTCCCCTTAGCTAAGTTGAGGAGAAAAAAAAAGCCTTATGCATCTCAAAATCAGTTTCTAACCATCCTGGGGCCTCAATTCAGTCATCACCAATGGAGAGTTTAAAGGGTGGCTGGTATGGTGAGCCATGAGAGGTTAGTGATTGAACCAACAGCCTTTTCATCCTTAGAGGTTGTTCTTGGGCACACAGCTTAGTGCGGCCTGCATTATGGCAGCTTGAATTTTACCTACTCTGTGGATTATAAAGGCCCTTATTTTCCAGACTGCCATTAACACCACTGTGAGTGGGACCCCAGTGGAGCCAGCTGAGGTCATATAATCCTAGAATCCTAGGGCTGGAAGGGACCTCAGGAGGTCATCTAGTCCAGTCTCCTACCTAAAGCAGGATCAACCCCAACTAAGTCATCCCATCCATGACTATGTGAAGACCAGACTTAAAAACTTCTAGGGATGGAGATTCCACTAACTAGTAATGCATTCCAGTGTTTCACCACCCTCCTGGTGAGATAGTTTTTCCTAATATCCAAAGATCATTCAGTTGGGGTGAGCTGCAAAGAATGGGGTAGCCACTCCCCAAAGCTGGTGCTAATTCCAATACCTAGATTTTTCCCAAGCCAGAGTAAAATAACCTCTATGATATCTTACTGGTTATTCAGATGCCAACAACACAGTTCCCTCAAATCAACCCAGCCTTCGGCTTCCACCCACACATCTAAGTCATATAAAATTCTATTAGTCCCAATAGATTGGACACATTATTTCCTAGGTTCGATAGATATTTCAGATCTTACCCCAAATATGCACTTATAAGCAGCTATTATTAACGAAACTAATCTTTATTTAAGAAAGAAGGCGTATTTGTTTGAAGATCAATATACATATGGACATAAGTGTAGTTCTAAGATCAGATTCATACTAGACATAATGAGCTTTGCAGTTGCGAAGAGGGTTTTTTTTTCTTTTTAGAATTTAGTCCATCGGGTGTAGTTCAATGTCCAATATCATATTCAGGGTGTACCAGTTTAAGACTGGGGCCTCAGTCCTTATGGCTTAGGTTTCCCTTGCATGAAACCTTAAGCAGAGCTGAAATATCAGGATCAGGACCTGTGTCCCTTTTATGTCTTCCCACCCCTGTGCAGAATGAATTTTGTTATATGCACCAATATGGACATGATGTCTGACACACCACTTTCATAATGGTGCACATAACAAAAGTCATGAGGCAGGGAAGGGGCCATGGGGATCTGAGTGAGAGAGGAGGCTCAGGCCTGGGGCAGAGCATTGAGGTTCCTGGTTTGGGAGTGGGGCTCTAGATTTGAGCTGCTCTGGCTACGGTGCGAGTGGGGTCCTGGGCCAGGATACCTTGGCCATATTAGGGGAGTTCCTCCAGGGATGGGCCATGGGGGAGTGGTTGCTTTGGGGCCAGGGCTCTCCAGCTGTGGCAGGGGGCCAGCTGTGGGTTTGAGCATCTGGGCTGCATTCCAGCTGGAGAAGAGGTGCCTTGTTCAGGTCTCCCCTCCCCTTGCTACCAGGCTCAAGGCTAGATTGTGGGGATTGAGGGTGGAGCTGCCTGCCTGACCACCTTGCAAGAATATCTTGAGCATCTGCAGTGAGCTAAATAGGCAGCTGCATGGTCATGAAGCTTACAAGCAATTTAGATCAGGATCCAGTGGGTTTATACCATTTCCTGACACCCTCTTCAACATACAGTCCTGGGCAAATAATATGCTTTTGATGGAACCTTCTGTTTCCAAAACTTCATGGCAAATAATATTAAGTAATTTAGTCATTAAACCATTTATCTCAAACTTTAAAAAGGCATATCAAGAAAGAAATTATTTCACTCAAGATTTATTCAAATATTAATATTCCTTTTGATCTTCTAATCAACAGTTATAGCCATAGTAACAGAGAAGTAGCTGTGTTAGTCTATAATCCAACAAAACAAAACAGCAGAAAAGTAGCACTAACAAAATGATTTATTAGGTGATGAGCTTTTGTGAGACAGACCCACTTCATCAGATGAGTCTTATTTCCTGTGCAGGTTGACATTTATAAGTACAGAGGACCCAAAAAAAAAAACCTGCAATAAAAACTGACAAATCCAATACATAGGAGGGGGATGAGGGATGGGTTGGGGGGGGGGAGGGAATGTTAATTGTCCTGCCTGAGATAATTACAAGCATCAAAAGAAGGGAAGCAGTTCTTGTAATTCATGAGGTAATTGATGTCTCTGTTCATACCACGTTAATGTGTCGAATTTGAATATGAATTCCAACTCACAAATTTCTCCCTCTAATCTGTTTTTAAATTATTTTTGCTCCAGGATACAAATTCTCAAGTCATTAACAGAATGACCCACTCCATTGAAGTGTTCACTGGCCAGCTTATTGGGTATTGAATTTCTTGATGACAGACTGGGCAAAACCTTCACTAAAGAATAAATGGACACAAAGTAGACATCAAGAAACTCGATACACATAAGCCGGTCAGTGAATACATCAGTGGAGTGGGCCATTCTGTTAAAGACCTGAGAATTTGTGTCCTGGAGCAAAAAGAATTTAAAAACAAATAGAGTGAGAAATCTGTGAGTTGGAATTCATATTAAAATTCAGCACGTTAACATGTGGTATGAACAGAGACATCAATTACCTCACGCATTACAAGGACTGCTTCCCTTCCTCTGGACTACTTCCAGGGTTTGATTTTATGTACTTAGTAGGGACATTTGAAATCTAAGTAGGGGGGCTTGACAGTCAGCCCCCGTAATCTTCATTGTTTCTCCCGTTGACCTTCCTCAGTGAGCGTGACCAGATAAGTCAATCCTAGATACGTCAAGTCCACCTATGCAATTGTCGTGCCTGGAATTTCATATCTAGGATTGACTTTCAGGTCTAGTATAGACCTGACCTTAGTTAAATGATATGCAAAGTGTAGGTGCATAGTTTTGGAGAACATGCAGCTAATCCTGCAGCAAATCACCATGTCAGTAGGAGACACTTTTCCAGGGCATCTTATGTATAACATTCAATATTGCCTAAGTAAGAGAAGCTAGTTAAGGATTTGAGCTCTATGTATAGCAGCTTCTTCTACCTCGTGGAGTATTCCATAATTTCTAGTAAAATCCTGCAGCCATATGACAGTTTTGATACTTTAAAGGGATCAAGAAAGTCTTTTAAGTACTTAACCAAGGTTTGTGTACAGAAGGCACAAAAAGCTACTGTGGGGATTATTCATCTACATTTTCTGAAGCAAAGATTTCTTGCAAAGTAAAGGATACTTTACAGAAAAAACAAATACCTTATGCTTTTTCCATTTTCGTTTTTCAGTTTTTCCAGGAGCAAAAATGTTATGCTTTTAGTAGAGCTGCCAGTAGATTTTACCTGAAAACCACATTTTACTAATATATTAAATTATTTTTCACCTAGGCATTAATAAACAATATTAATAGAGTGCAAACATGCACCTGGATTAAAATGACTTGTTTTATAAGGACTTTAAACATATTTTTATTGCTAGCACTGGTTGAACATCTCTAGTCTGTCACTCTTGACATCTGACTGGTGTGGAACAAGAGAATTTGCCAAACTACGGGAGGTCTATGTTGTCTACCAACATTACCAACACTTCCACTGCTTTCTAGGCTCTTAGAAGACATTTAGGCTATGTCTTGATTACAGCAATTTGTCAACAGAAATTTTTGTCAGAAGATATCTTCCAACAAACCATGTGTTGACAAATTGTGGCCAAACTGCCAAGCGGATCGCAAGAGCAATCTGCTCAGTCAACAGAGAGTGGCCAGACTGCCCAATCACTCTATCAGAAAAACAGCCAACTGGAATCAGGGCTGTCTGGTGTTCTGGAAGCCCTGTCTCTTGACAGAGGGCCCTCTAGAATACTCAGACTGTCGTTAATTCTCGTGGGGAGAGGGATACAGCTGTTGACAAAAGTGCTGCATTCTGTTGGTTTACTGTCAACAAAGGCAAGAAGTCCTGTTGCACTTTATAGACGTACAGATTTATTGGAGCACAAGCTTTCGTGAGCAAAGACCCAATTCAACAGATGCATGTCTCAGGTGCCACAGGACTTCTCATAGTTTTTGTGAGTACAGACTAACGCGACTACCCCTCTGTTACTGTCAACAGAATGTCTTAGTAATTTGGATGCTCCCCGGCGTTTATTGACAAAACACCAGTTTATACACCATGTTAAAATACCAGTATATACCATGTTATACTTAGTCTTGATTAAATACTGCCCGGGAACTTAAGTAAATATGCAAATTTTTGTAATAGATTCTCATATGCTTTTCTGATGACATAGCTGAAAAATTATCTTACAGGAAAAGTGAATATTGTTACAAAATGATCAGGGTTATCTTAAGCCTTTATCTCTTCTTCTCTTTCTGAATTGCCATGTTTGAATGGCATCACATTTTCTGTTACAGAGAAATATCCATGGGTATGTCAACACTTGCCAATTTTAGCACATCAGTATTTTTGTGCAAAAACTATGTTACTGTCGAGGCCAACTGTGGGGCAAGCAAAGGGGAAGTTGCCCCATGGCCCAGGGGCTGAAAGGGGCCCCAGGCTGCTGGCCACTACTGTGGCAATAGCAACAGATGGAACTCCAGGCCTGTTAAATTGCTGCTGGAGCCCCAGGCGACGTGCTCCAGCAGCACTGAGGGGCTGGCCAGTGGAAGCTAGCCTACAGTCCTGCCCCTTCTGCCCAAGCCTCCGCCCCTTCTGGGAACAGGGATCCGCCCCCAACCATCTTGCCCAGAGGCCTGGCAATTCCATTGCTTCCCCCTCTTCCCCGCTAACACCTTCACTGGAAATACACATTTTAAACTGGGGTAGGGAAACTTTTTTGGAGTCAGCTGCCACTGACCTGCAGACAAATCTGTCAAGGACCACCAAAGTGAGAAGCTACCGCACCCCAGTTTTAAATTTCAACAACTGAGTTTCAGCACAAAAATAAAACCACCCCAACAAGAGCTTTTTTGTGCTGATGCTTTTGCACTGCTATGCCAGTAAAGACTCCTGACTGCTTTTACTCGTCTCAATGCCACCCAGAGCTGGCCCACAATGCAGAGGGGGAGTGGCTGCTCTTTGAAACTCAGCAGTCCTGTCTGCAGGTACATTAATTACATAGCTGGCATACCTTAATTTGAGCTTCTGCGCTGTCTTCACTGTGGGAAGTTGACAGGAGTAAATGCACCTATCAACTTTCCTTACTCCTCACAAGGAGCAGGAGTACCAGTGCTGACCGTGGCACATGAGGAGTTTGATGTACTGCATTCCTATCAGACAAGCTAAATCAAACTCTGGAAGATCAGCTGTGGCAAAGTCAATCTTCCCAGTAGCGAATCAAAACCCTAAGACACAAATCACATCCTCAATGCAGAAAAATCCTGCTGCCTCCCACAGTCCAAACATAGCCAGACTGATGGAATGTGCCCTGCAGTCACTGAGGTCAGGGTCGTCTCCTTCCCCTGCCTCCAGACTGTTTGATTCCAGTGGCAGTCACCACACACACATCTACTCCGTCACACTAATGATCTGTATTTTGTCCCAGAGCAGTGCATAGTGGGATAGTTACCACAGTGTGCTTCTCTCATCGACAATAGAAGTGCTGCGTAGGCAAACACACTGACAGCTGCTGATAACAACGTAAAGTCCAACCAGCACTTTTCTTTTCAGCTTTTTTTATCACCAACAAAACTGTCAGTAAAAAAACTCTATTCCTGAACTTAGCTAGAAGTTTTGCCCTGAGAGAGAGTGACGTGGAAAAGAGTTGTAGGTGACCTATGCCTCACCTGGAGTACAAAGGTTTAAGTCAAGTAAGGTAAGTGTAGACACAGCCAAAACCAGACAGGTCTGTTCCAAGCACTCTTGTTCAGCTGAATGATGTTATTCCTTTGGTATTTTCATGCAGGTTTCCTTTTCCTTTTCCTTTTCCTTTTCCAAGCAGGAATCTTTCCATAAGGGCCTTTGCAAGTCATTTAAATAGTGTGGTTTTGATGTTAATAGCACAGCAGAACACACCAGTTGGAACCACGGTGTCCCAGCAGGATTATTTTCAGAAAAAAAAAGCAGATATTTGCCAAGTGTGTCTTATTAGGGAACATACTGTCTTAAAAGCAAGAGAGAGCTCTTTCTTGGGGTGAGGCTGACCAGCTGAAACAGCAAGACAGACTGGTGCTTCCAGATGACTTGCACTGCTGCCGCCTTCTCCCAGACATCAAAAAAGGCTTTCTCTGGGCTGCAGTCCCATTTCTAAAGTTCATGTTGGCAGAAACTGGGAGGACTTTATATTAGTGTTGGCCAAATATTTGAATGTCAAGACCCACTTCAGGAAATAGGCATGAAACACAACTTCTTCCTCTTGAAATCCATCCAGTGTGTAGTGTTAGGGCCCTACATGTCTTTATTCATACATCTTCTGTCCGCCCCACACTTTGGGAGGGGAAAGATGGAGTTGTATGATATTTCCTCTCCTTTCTAACATGTATTTATTAGCAGCTAAATAGTACTTTCATAGTTTTTGTCTCAGGCTGTCTGCAACCACACACAGATACCTATACAGGCTATAGCAACGAAGGGTCCTGTGGCACCTTATAGACTAACAGAAAAGATTTGAGCATGCACTTTTGTGAGCACAGACTCACTTCATCAGATGCTGGCCCAGGCTATGTCTACATTAGAGAGTTTTGTAGAAAAAAATGGGTTTTTTGTAGACAAAACTCGTGGAGTATCTACACACATAATTCATTTTGCTGACAGAAACTGTCAACAAAAAAGCTGTGCAGATGCCCTGGAGGACCCTTTGGTCGACAGAGGGGAATCAAAAGATCAATCCACTTTTATTTGTAGACAGAATCCGTGGACAGAAGTTTTGTCAGAACAGCTCTTCCGACAGTAACGTCTGTAGACAGATGCTTCCAGTGTAGATGTAGCCATTTTGACTACACTTGCTTCACATTTAGAAGATTTTTCTGGGCAACCATAACTGCTAAAAACAGACATTTTTGTAAAACACAAATGCGGAGACTCTAAGAAAAACTAAGACTCTTCCTGTGACCCATAGGTAGTTCTTTGCACTGCCGTAAAATAAACCAAACCCAACAATATGTGGGCACTTAAGCAAGCAGCTTAAACTGGTTAGCTAACAGTTTAAGTTGAGGGCTTGTGCAGCCGTTGAGGAGAGAATCAAATGCTTCCCAGCTTATTAGTAGAGTGTTTTTTTGTTTGTTTGTTTCTATTGGTGGTACACATTCGCACATGGCTCAATGCACATAAAATTAACTCTGCACATGGATGGAAAAGATTAGAGGGAACAATAAGCTGCTGAAGGGTGCATTCTCTTATTGCAAGCAAGAGTTAAATCATGAAAGATACAGAGTAGAGTTTTATAGACCAACATGTCCAGAAAATCTGCAATGTTGCAAGTGCTCTGGACAAAATTCACAGTGAAATCAATCTTTTTCCATGGGCTGGCTGAAAAGTTTCAGCTGCAACCTTTTGCCTTACTTTGTGATCACATCCAGACTTTTGGGTTTTTGCCACAAACTTCATCATTACAAGACCTGACTTTGAACCATTCAGACTACCATTGTCTTCTCAGCTATGAGGAAAACTGTATATTTTCACTCTTCTCTTTGTTTACTTCTGCAGTTATTACTAAAGCATGGCCCATCTCTCTCACCATAGTTTCACTTTATGTCCTCTGTGATTTTGATTTAAATGTAGAGTGTATCTTAAATAAAATGTATCAATAATTAATAATCAGGAGTAAAAAATGAGCTGGCTAATTAATTAATTAATTAATTACTTAATTGTGTTTTTTATACCTTAAATCTAATAAAGCACTTATATTTCTATTAATTCTAACCAATATACTTTAAATTCTAGGGTATGTATTATACCTTACAAGTTTATATTAACATGGAATCATAACATGCCAGCACTAAAAATATTACGTAATTTAAAGTTTAACAATGGGTCTCTTTAATCTTTGCTTATCATTTGGAGTAATTTACAACAAAATAAAACTCAGGTGTCTAATTTATATGTGGATCTAGAGGCAGGAAACTTCAAGACTGCAGATTCTGCAGTATCATTCAGTCCAAGAGTACTAGTCTGGAAGTAAAACATTTTTGTTTACTTTTTTTTGTCATTCAGTTGTACAAGCATGCCAAAACACCCATAGCATTTTGTGATGAGAAGAGATGCATTGCATCTCAGTGAATGCATAGCCTAATTTGCCTCTGTATTGAAATATTTATTTTAAGGGTATCCTTATTGGAAGATGAGCTTCTCAGACTTTAGCCAGTAAACCATCCTGAATTATGAGAAAATGATTGCACCTCCTCATAGTTTATTAAAACACTATATCAAATTTCCAGCCACAGTGGAGAAGTAAGAGTGGAGATGGCTCTTCCACCTAGCTCTAATCTCTCAATTGTCTCCCATCCAGTTCCTTGCCCAGAGATGCTCCTGTGAACTTGCTCCCTGATCAGGGATGCCAGCAGCTGCTCATAAGGCTCACTTGATCTCACCCATGTCTATACGCCCATGTGTACAGTGCTGCCAGTCACTGGAAGACAGAACTGGTGGGGCTGCAGCTGCACAAGTGGCCACCTGGGGACACTCTGTGCCCTGGAGCAAAGCACAGCTGCCTGGCCTCTTCTGGGGAGGACGGCTGCACTAGAAGCATGTATGGACATGGTCAACTCCAGTCCTGGTTCATCTTCAGTCCACTTGATGGTTGTGCAAGTGTATAATGTATTCTTCCTGCCAGTGCCACGCTGGGCTGCTGTTGCTGTCCTCTCCTACTCCCCCACCTCACAGATGTGAAGGCAATTCTGCACAAGCCCCAGCCACCCAGGGATGAAAGTGGGAGCTCTTTAAAGAAAAAATAAAAAAAGGAAAAGAAACAAAAAGAAAAGAAAAGAAAATGAATACTCAGCTTTGGCCTCCCTTGAGAAACCCATCGATGGTTATTGGGTATGCCTACTGGCTGAAATGTAGGCACCAAGGGGACTTTACTGGCAAAACTTAATTCCCCCAAGTATTAAGAAGGGTTTTGTGGATCTAAATTTTGGACTTTCATGTGTTATTGAAAGTTCATGGGACTTTGACATCAGAGCCTCAAATGTGTTTAGGACCTCGGCTGAAGAGAGATCTCAGGACCCTACACCTAATATGTTCAAAAACCTAGGCCCTGACTCTTAAATGGTGTTTAAACTCCTGTGTGCATTTAGGGTGCCTAAATATGATTACAAATCTGCCTATGAATACTTTTAAGTATATGTTAGGGCAGCAGATTTCTAGTACAGTCATTTAAATTATTGACTAGTATGAAATCCAGTTTTAATCTTGGTCATGCTTCTTGTTGAGGCTCCATTTATAAAGAGGTAGTAAATTATTAATAGTTGGTTTAAATGTTTAATCAGTTGTTTCTTATACAGTCCAACAGGCCAACAGGCTACTTACAACCAGCTATAATCCCTTCTAATGAGGTGCTGACAACCATCTACTACTGCATGCTACTTATGGTTGCAATGTGCTTATAACCTACTGATCATTTGTTAACATTATACATATTAAAACTATCTTACTTGGACATATTGACTATAGAAAGGCCCATGCTTATGTCACTGCTTTCTGTGCTTCTCTCCATTCTGGCAACATCAGACTTAGAAAGTGGGAGGGTGGAGTGAAGAAACACTGGAACTGCACAAAGAGCACAGGGGCCAGGCCAGAAATCAGGCTGTGGTTTGTAAGGCCATGTCTATATTACACAGAAGATCAACCCTCTAAGGGTCGATCTTCCAGAGTTCTATTTCACTTGTCTGGTAGAGATGTGTGAAATCAAGCTGTCATGGATTGACAGTTGACCCCTGTACTCCTTGCTATCACAAAGAGGAAGGGAGGTCAATGGGATAAACTGTCCTGTCAACCTTCCTCAGTGAGTATTGCCAGGTAAGTCGATTATAGATAAATTGATTACAGCTGTGCAACAGCTATAACTAGAATTGCATATCTGCCATTGACTTACCTGCCTAGTGCAACCAGGCCTTAGAGTGTCATTTGTAATTTGATCTCATTTGGGTCTTCCAGCAACACTATCATAATCCTGC